>NC_062967.1:43146702-43507261 GCF_023119035.1 Salvia hispanica
TTTTGACATGGTATACTAGGTTGAAATGTGATAATTGTGGAAGGTTGGGGGTTAATGTGGGGGTTCTCATGATATTTTCCGAAAAAAGGGGGTGTATGATGTGGTTTTGATATAGGGTGGGGGTTTTGTGGGAATTTCTGAGAGTTGAGGGGTGGTTTGTGAGAGTAGGCCGATTTTATGGGGTCGGTTTGTGATATCTCGGAATTGGGTGTATTTAGGGCAAATTCTCCCCCAAATTGAAGAACCCTAGCCGCCGCTTCTCCTTCTTCTCCATGAACCCTAGCCACCGTGGGGACCTTCTCCACCGTGATTTCATTCTCTCCGGAGGCGTTGGTCGCCGGTATCTCACCTTCTGACCATACTCTCGACATTGACACCGACGCCATAGTTGGTTTCTCCTCTGGCCGATTCTCCCCTCCGTCTGTGGCTGACGAGCCGACGCCGCCCGCCGGTTTCTCGGCATAGGTGGCTCGGTCTACGGCGACTGCCGCCGATGCCCTACTGCCTCCACTGCTCCGGTTCGCGTTTCGGGCCTGGCGGGCCTTCTTCATCTCCTCCCACCACTCCGGGAATCCATGGATGTGAAAACATGTCTCTTTGGTGTGTTTCTTGCCTCCACAATGGTTGCACACCAATTTGCTTTTATCATCGTCCTTTCGGAAATTAGGGTTCCTCGGCGGCGGTGGTTGGTGATTTTGTGTTCGATTTCTGTGGAACACTGCGAGTCCCACTCCGATTCCAGACTCCTTGGGTTCTGGATTTAGCAGCTTTTCATTAACGGCCTCTCGCCTGACCAGTCCGTATGCTTTCCTCGCCGTTAGGATTGGATCCATATTTAGGATCTCTCGTTTGATTTTGTCGTATCGGTGGTCATCTAATGCCCATATGAATTGATACAACCTGTGTCTCTGTGTGTGTTGGTTGTATTTTTCGATGCTGGACGGAGTGTCCATTGGATTTGGATCCTTGGTATCAATGGAGATCCATAAATCTTGGAATTTCTGCCATAGGTTTTCCAGTGATAAGTTTCCTTGTTTTAAACTGTATGCTTGCCTATGTAGGTTGGAGATTTGGAACTGATCGGCGCCGCTCCCGTACGTTGTGGCCAGACTTTCCCATAGGTCATAGGCCGTTTCGTACTGTGAGACTTCGTTGACGATGCTGGAGTCGACGTTGTTGATGATCCAGTTGAAACAGCAATCATCTCGTTGCTGCCATCGGTTGTAATTTTGGTCCGTCGGCGGGGGAGGGTCTGTAACTCCATTTATGTGAGATGCCAGACCTTTCCCCCGGATGGCTCGTCTCATCAGTTTCACCCATAGGGGATAATTGTCCCCGTTAAGTTTCTCTGTTAGGCGCACCTCGCCTAATGATTCCACAGATGAAGGCTGACGGTTTGAGTTTTTATGAGACATGCTTATTCTCATGAATTCAGCGAATTGTTCTGTCGAAAGGGTTATGGAATGGTTGGTTTTTGGAGGGGTATCTGGTTCAGAATCTGACATCTTGTCGGTTGTATTTGTGCAGGGATCAAAAGGCCGGGAAAGGTACTCGAGACGGTGATGATATTTTTCTGAGTCTCAAGCCCGAATAAACCTGCTCTGATACCATCTTAAAGATGGTAATCGAGAGAGGCGAGATTCATAGGGCTAAACATATTGATAGAGAGTTTTGGGAGTAGAAGATTGTTGTATTTCTCTGTTATATTTTACAATGTAATTCCTCACCTCATTATATAGGTGTGAATATGAGCTAAGTATGGAAACACAATTAATTGTAATCAATCTATTATAGGACAATATGTAATTGAATCAATCCTAGTCAATCAATTATTCTCTGCAATCAATCTTCAATCTTCTCTCCATTTGATATGTTTTGACATCCCTGACGGTCTCACTCCTGAAGACGGTCCAAACCGCCTCTTTACGCTGCTCGAGACTCTCCGAAAAACAATGCCACAAAACTTAACAGAATTGATTCAAAGGATCAACACCTCCAATCCTAACGAGAAGGTTACCTGTCTCATTGCTGACATCTCATTTCCATGGATTTTCGACTTTGCTGGTAAGATGGGAGCCGAGCCTGTCTGCTTCTCCCCACCTTCCTTCGCCTGCTTGGCCTTCAAGCTTCACACTCCGAAACTCTTTGAGCAAGGAATTCTTAATGAAAATGGTAATAATTAATCATCCCTTTTGGTTAATTTTTTATCACTATTATTACTATCTTGTGTGAATAATATCTTGGCACTTAACTCAAAGTAGACAATGTCAAGTCGACGATGTATCCTAACAAATTAAATGCAGGATATCTCCAAAATGGGGTTGTAGTTGCTCTTTCAAATGATATACCTGCTTGGAGGAATGGAGAGTTTCTATGGAGTTTCTCTAGAGACCCGGAAAGAGAAAAGGTCTTCTTCGAATTTACAACCAAAGGATTCAAAGACGCTAATAAAGCAAAGTGGTGGCTTTGCAACTCTTGTCATGAGCTCGAACCTGCAGCTACAGAGTTGGTCCCTAACGTCTTGCCAGTCTGGCCCTTAAATTTACTGGACTCCAACAATGTCGAATCCACCAATTTCTTCTCTGAAGATTCATCCTGTTTACGCTGGCTGGATACCCAACCGGATGGATCTGTGGTGTATGTTTCTTTCGGAAGCTCTGGAGTTTTCTCTCAGCAGCAGTTGGATGAGTTGGCTCTCGGGCTCGAGCTATCGGGCCGGCCATTTCTATGGGTCGTCCGGCCTGACCTCGCCAATGGGTCGCGAGTCGTGTACCCTCCTGGGTTCGGGACTGGGCTCGGGAAGATTGTGGAATGGGCACCTCAAAAAAGAGTCCTATCACATCTGTCCATTGGTTGTTTCGTGTCTCACTGCGGATGGAACTCGACTACCGAAGGCGTCACCAATGGGGTCCCTTTCCTATGTTGGCCCTATTTTGCTGACCAGTTCCATAATGAGAGGTACATTTGTGAAAAGTGGGGGATTGGATTGAATATTGATTTTGATGAACAGGGGATTAGATCAAGATATGAAATCAAGAACAAAATTGACATGCTGTTGACTGATAATAAGTTTAAGGAAAATGCACTGAAGCTGAAGGAAATGTGTGGTAAGAGTGTTGCGGATGGTGGAACGTCTTGCAACAATTTGAAGAAGTTTATTGATCATCTTCATAGGAGATGAATGGTATGGTTTTGACTTATTCCGTAAGTTTGTGTGTTCACGGCTATGTAATTGTTTCTGTTATGTACTAGTACTATTTTTTATGAAATGAAAATGATAAGGTTTTTTACTTATCAAAGAGATTACTACATAACATAAGAGTGTTTAATTTGATGAATGAAATCGATAAGCTTTTTATAGTGTCTGTTCTTGAATTGCAACAACATTTAAATATCAATTTACCATTGTGATCAATTGCATGAGTGTTATGCACACCAGATCATGCAAACATAACATTCAATTATAGTTGCACTTTATAAATTATTACTCCATCTACACCATTGGTTAAAAATGCTATAGCTTGTCCCACAACATAGTACACATTTCATTATTTTGAAGTACCCTAAATAATTGTATTGTAGAAAACGTGAGGTAGTCGAGGGCTTTAGGCCTTTTAATTTGATCAATAATTTTGGCCTTCTCACCTGGTGTAACCTTTAAATATTTTATGTGAGGTGTTTCGATAATACAACATAAATTAATCTTCACTCCTTCTCTAGCTCTCTACATTTTTGTCACGACCGCCTTTTCTAGGGTCAATAAATACGGGAGATCGCGACCAATTGGACTTTAAGAAAGAAGAATTGTTTAGGATTTCAATAAAGAGTTTGACAAAGATAATTAATATTCAAATGTCGAGGGAAAAATCAGAGTAAATGCTTAGGTTTTTAAATCCAAGGTCAACAATTATCATCATTTATAATTCAAGAGAAAAAGAGTTCATAACATAGTTGTGAAAAATTGTATTATCTCAGCGAAAGCATCCAAGAGTAAGAGTGTCGTCGTATATGAAGACACGACGACCCTCGGAGTTCAAAATAAAATCCAACAATAATTCAGGTTCGACTCAACACCACCTCAAGCTCGTCACCGCTCAACCTGCACATAAGAAAAACATATGCAAGGCTGAGTACTATAAAATACTCAGTGGACTCATGCCAAAAACAATTTATCAAAAATATTTATATTTATCATGCCACTGTTAGGTAGCCATCGGCGTTTTAGCTTTTGAAAGGTCCGAGGCACCAAAATATTCCATTGTTCAAAATCACGACTGCGCAGTCATTTTCCCATAGACGTTTACCATATCTGCTCATACATGACTTGGAATGTGGCCACAAACCAAGTCACTAGACCGACCAACCCGTACGCTGACACACGGTCTACCATAGGTGTACACTAATCCAAGTAGGGTTTGCGGCCCTACAAGGACCCGAATTCGATTTAAATAATAAATGGCAAAGCCATTTCAGGTAGGCACGTTAAAACAAAATACAACATGATAAACATTTTGCATTTCATTCCCATCGATAAAATAGTTAGGACATTGTCCTTATTTAAAAAGAGAGCCCACCTCGAGTGCTTAAACCGAAATATATTCTTTTACTTGCGCTCATGATTCACTTGCGAGATATCACCTTTAGATTTTAAAATAACACAAAAATCAACACAAGGAATCAAGCAAATAATAAGATACATGCATCATAAGGCTTTGATTATTTTTATCGAGTAGATTACAAATTTTTCTCAATTAAAAGCTTAAGGATTTCAATCAATTCCGGCCTCACGTTCCCAACAATTTGGCAAAAAGTTATCTCAATTAACATGGATTTAATTAACTCCATAGCCCAAAACAATTACATATACCTGCCCAAGGAATGTAACCAATTGCTAACTAATTACCAATCCCAAATTGAGACCAATTTTCAATCATTAGATTAGAAGATTTTGTGGTTAATATAATGCCAAGTGTAATATATTTTAAATTTAAATAATTGTTAATTAAATTAAAAGGGTATTAATGTCAAATCCTATATGTAGTAATTATAACTAACTACTTTTCTCTCCTCAAAATCATCTCAAATCTTTAAATTTACGTAACTCTCTCAATTTAAATTATTTTTTCATAAAAAATATATCAAATTAAAGATAATTTAATAAGGATTCCAACGAGATCTCAATTGCATATGTTCCGACGATGTTCGGGTAATGAAATTTGATAAATTATATTTCAATTTTCGATGCATGTTGATAAGCGAGCTTTTATCAACAAATGCTGAACAAAAAATCTCAATATATTGTAGGCAAAATCTCAATATTATGCATGTCCAATCTCAATAAAAATGTGTTGATATTTTCTTGTCCTTGTATTGATATTTTAATGTCATATTGTTGATATTTGTAATATACAATGTTGATATATAAAAACACCCACGAAAACTATCATATGATAACATAATGATATTACCCTTTTGTTGATATTTTATTTACTATTTATTGAGATTTGTGAGCTTTAATCTCATCCACTCATTTTAAAATCCACGGATAGAGATTTAGTCTTGATTTTGAATTAAGGTGCTATAAGCATTAGAATAAGACCCACTAGTCCAAAACCAAATTAAAATTTAAAGAGCCCAAGTCCTACAAAAGAAAACACCCATTCAAATAAGATGCAAAATAATATTACTCCCTTTCCAAAACACACGACAGCTCCCAAAAAACAAAAAAAAATCAAAATTGAAAAGAAGTAAAGGAGAAATGTAATCCATTTTCACCTTAAAACATACACCCCAAATATTTAAAGCATAAACAATTGAGAATCAAATTCCCTTTTCAAAATAAGATACCGTCGGCTCTCTCTCCCAGAATCGCAACACCAAAAGACCAGAAAAAAGTTAGAGCTCCGTTGCTTTCTCCAAATCACCGCTGCACCGGAGTCGACGCCACTGCTGACTCCGATTCGTCGCCCGCACCCACCGCCGTAGCAGCCGCTGCGTCGCCTCTCCAGCGGTCTCGACTTCATCCGAAGCAGCCCCGTTTCCACCCCGATTAACCCCGCAGATAAGTTCTTAGTTTGATTTTGTGAAATAATGTTCGATTCTTTGATTTATGTTGTTCTAATTAGAGTTTTGCTACGGTTACTGGTTTCATGAGATGCACAAATATGGGATTGGATTTGGGTGGGGAAAGTGTATACCTGCAACAATTTGGGACGAGTTGCTGTAAACAAAAGAGGTTGTGGCTCGGAAGCAGTCGATCCAACTCTCCGCCTTTTCTCTGTTTAAAATTTCCATGAGTTTGATTTGAAAAGGGTGGAATTAGTAAGATAGAACAAAGATGGATGGTTACCTCGGTGGGGTTAGGATAGTGAGGGGGAGAATGATGAACTCTCTCTTCTCTGCCGCCTTGAGGAAATTTTGTGATTCAAAAGTAATTTAGGAGAGACTGCCGAATTGTGTGAGGCGGAGAGATTAGTGTAGAGGGGTGATATAGGAATGTATTGAGTAGTTATTTTTGGTGATTGATTTCAATTGATTGTGGGAAAATAATTGGAAGGATTTCTCTTGCAGGTTGGGGTGAAGAGATGAGGGAGCGTGAGACGTGGGAGGGGAGTAATTTTGGTGTTTGATTTGCTTAAAGAGGAAAATCACGGTAGAGGGGAAGATACCTGCAATTAGGCCTGCTTAATCGGTTCTCCGGTTCTCGGGTACCCGGAACCAGAACCGAGACCGACCGGGTAATTGAGGAACCGGGAACCGGAGAACCGGTTCCGGTTCCGGTACCGGTTCTAGTATTTTTCAAACTTTTCGGTTCCGGTTCTACCCGGAACCGACCGGTTCTTACCCGGAACCGGATAATATATTAATTTCAGATTTTTAATTTTAGTTTTAATAAAATTTAATATTTTTACTTAAATAAAAGTAATCCTATTCCTAACTTCCTAGCCAGCAACTATGGAGTACATATTTTTCATTTGATATCTCCTCATTTTGTGTATTCAATTGAGTTAGAAATATATCAAAAGAATGTGCTTCAAATATAAATTCGTTTGATATGCTTTCAATTACTAACATATTGTATAGTTTATCTAATTTTTTTCGATTAACCTATATAGTGTATATTTTGATGCACATCTGTATCGTTTAGAAATATATGATAAAATCAAATACTACTACTTTAAAATTATATTAAATTATAAGCCTTATATACACATAGACTATATATATATACTGGGTGAAAATAGGCTAGCATATAGAAAATTAAAAATAACAACACTACTAGTTTTGTGAATATCTCAATCATTGAAGTAATCAATTTCATGACTCATTTTTCCTTCTTAATATTTTATTTGTTGGCAAAATACTCAATCATTGAAGTAATCAATTTCATGACTCATTTTTCCTTCTTAATGTTTTATTTGTTGGAAGGTATTTTGCTGAGTGAATACAAATAATAATGTAATAAAGATATTAAAGAATTGAAATTTCATAATCTGTGGACTAGGTTTATTTTGTATACCACTTTTGAGACGTAGTTGGGCATAAATCACATGATTAGTGGTCAAGAACTATATTTGTACTCCATGTTAAAAGTTACTATTGTATTATTTTAGATTTTCAATATTTTGATTTGTATTTTTGTGTGTTTATTTAAATTTTTTGGAATTAATTGTTATATTTCTAAATATTGAATTATTTAAATAAATCAAAATTAAAACTATAAATCGGTTTCGGTTCGACCGGAACCGACCGGTTCTTACCCGACCGGTTCCGAACCGGATCCGGCCGGGTCCGGTTCCGGTTCCGGTTCCAAGATTTATGAAAATTTGTAACCGGGTACCCGGTCAACCGGACCGGGTAGAACCGGAACCGGCCGAATAAGCAGGCCTACCTGCAATGGGATCTATTTTTCTTGGAATTATTTGGTGTAGGATTTAATTTATTTGGGTCTCAAGACCTTTTGTATTTTATTCAGTAGCCCAATATATATATATATACATGTAAATAGGTGATATATCATATTGAGTATCTCAAGGGCTCAATTTCAATTTCTCAAGTTTTATTTGCCTCAATGCTTTTTAATTTAATTTGTACAGTATGCTTCAATTTTCAATCTTCATAAATTATAATTGATTAATTGGCTTGGATTTGATAGTTAGATAGTTCGGTGAAAATAGAATTAGTATAAAATCATTTACATTGTCTAAATAGTATGTTTGTAAAGTTATTACTGTATGAATATATATCATCTAACACTAAGAAATTTACTACCTCTGTCCACCAAAATTTGTCCCATTTTGTCATTTACGTCCGTCCCCCAAAATTTGTCTCATTTCACTATTATCATTTTTGGTAGTGAACCACATATTCCACTAACTTTTTCAACTCGCTTTTCATTACATTTTTTAAAATCCGTGCCGAGTCAAAGTGGGACAAATTTTGGTGGACAGAGTTGTTATTGATTGTAGTTATGCATCGATACTTTTCCAAAAGACCAAGGAATGATTAAAAAAAATGGAAATGAAACCATTCTTTGGCGATTTCAGGACATGGCGACTCGCCGGAAATAGTTATTATCTAGTGTGTCGTAAAAGTTGAGCAGACATTACATGTAAAATTATATATTTTAATATGTCAATCCATGAGCACTAGCTGAGACGTAATTAGTCTAGCGGGATCGACTCAATTTATTGTTGGTTTGTTTTATTATTTTCGTTGTAATTTCATTCCACTTATCGTTCTTATTTTTTCGATTGTAATAGTTAAATTACCGCCTATACACAACTCAGGTATTTTGTCCCAATTTATCTAACATAGTGTACCTCCTAGATTCTTAACATCTTTCTTGTTTACAAGATGAGAGCCGAGCCTGTTGGCTTCTCGCCGCCTTCCGTTGCATGCTTGACTTTCGTGCTTCACGCTCCTAAATTCTTGAAGCAAGGAATTCTCAGTATAAATGGTAATACTAAAATATCCTTTTTGATTTGATATCCCTATTATTACTCCCTCCGTCCCGGAGTATTAGACTCACTTCTTTTGGGCACATGATTTAAGGAATTGATATTTAAATAGTTAAAGTGGAGAGAGTAAAGTATGAGAGAGGGAAAAAGTAGGAGAGATAAGAGAGAAAAAAGTAGGTGGAGAATAAAATAAGATAGATGTTTTTTGCAAAAAAAGGAAATGAGTCTAATATGTTGGGACATCCCAAAAAGGAAAGTTGGTCTAATACCATGGGACGGAGGGAGTACTATCTTGTATGTGAATTATGTTCGGTTATTGTCGTGAAAGCAATAATAAGTAATTGTTCTCCAATCCCAACTAGTTCGATGCTTTTTAAGAATGACCTAAAACCAAATTCATGCAGGCTTCGCTTGTACGTGCAGGATCTCTCCAAATGGGGATGTAATTAGTCTTTCAAACGATATACCTTCTTGGAGGAAAGATGAGCTTCCATGTGTTGGAAATAGAATTTGGGTATCTCAAGGATGTTGGAAAGAGAATTATGGATTCCCAACATGTTGGAAAGAGGAGATAGCATTTATAATGTAGAGTTCCAAGTATTCTTGTCCCTAGATGCATTTATATTTCTTGCCCTATAAATACCAATGTACATTGTATCCTCAAAACACAATTCAGTGAATAAACAATCTTCTCCAATGTTCAATATCTGATTATTCAACATGGTATCACGAGCAATGTTTCGATCCTAGTTTTTTTTTTCAATCCAAAATCAGAAAACACCTTTTTTCTCGAACTGAGAATTTTACTTCATCATAGTTCAGTACCTTTCCAGCCCTCCGGCCAAGATCCAGCAATATACAGTTCTTTTTTTTTCCAATCTCAAACCTGCAAACCAAAATCAAGTGAGATCCAATTCAAATGGCCAAATCAATTGAATCAGTTTCAATAGGATTCAAACTCCTCAACGACAAATACGACAGCCTCCGGAGAGAAATCCTCAAGTTTGGGGATGATACAACAGCTGAAGAAGCTTTTGTCATCGTCAAACAAGAAGGGCATACCGCGGTTTGGAAGCCGTCGGTTACACCGACCATCGAATCAGGGGAAGCCGGAATTGGGGCCGGCTTTGGAGCTCGATTCCGTCAGCCACCACTACCTACTCAGAACAGACCATCAGCCCCACGGCGGGCAGGAAATTACCGGAGCCATCGCCACGGCAGGCAGCCAAAAGGCTACCTACGCCGGCGACGACCCCAAAATGACGATTGAAGAGCCAATCGGAGGTGGGTGGTGGCCAACGGTCGAAGGCGATGGCGATGCGGGGGCGACGGCGGAGATAGCAAGAGCGCGGTGTGGGAACGCAAGTGAAGGTATTGGGTTTGGGATTTTAATCCCAAACCCTCATTTGTCCCCTTTATTACAAAATCCCCTCCATACTTTACCCAGAACCCCCCTAGGTTCGGGAAAATTCGAAAAAAAGCCCCATTCAGTCAATACTTACCAAACTAAAACCCCAAAATCCAAAAAAATCCGAACCTGCCCCCCAATGTTTTTTAAATCCTGTTTTAGGTCTACCATGGATGATTCTTCTATGGCTCGATTGTGTAATTGGTCTACCATGGATGATTCTTCTACTTGGGGGTAAGAAAGATAAAAGATGGATTTTTATTGCGATGCTACTGATACTATGACGTATGACTTGGCAGATTTATGTAACTTAACAACGTCACGGCGAAAATATGTTGAAACTGCTAGCGGAGAACTAGCTCGGGTGGAGGGCGCTGGCACTGTTCGAATTTCTCCATCTTTAACTCTGACCAATTGTCTTTATGTTCCATCTCTGTGCCAAAAATTGATGTCTGTCACCCAAGTAACAAAGGAACTTGATGGCACCCTTTTGAATGCATCCTACATTTTGTGTTTTACAGGGTATTCGGATGGGAGCAATTATTGGGCATGGCACTGAGAACCACGGGTTGTACTATGTGGATGAGATTGCTCAATCGTGCAAAGTGATGTTAGCTCAAGGAACTTCAGAACAGGACCCCATGTTATGGCATAGGCGGTTCGGACATCCATCTTTAGGTTATTTGAAAGTTTTATTTCCTGGTCTTGTTTCGACTTCAGCTTTTAATTGCGAGACTTGTGTTTTGGCTAAGAGTCATAGACAATCTTTTCCTTCTTCTGATACTAGAGTTGATTCTGTGTTTTCTTTAATACATTCTGATGTGTGGGGTCCGTCTCCTATTCCGTTATTTTGTCCTGTTCATTGATGATTGCACTAGAATGACATGGGTCTATTTAAAAATAAATAAATCTGATGTCTTTTCTAAGTTTGTTGATTTTTACTCTATGATTCTTACCCAGTTCCAAACTAAGATCCAAATTCTTAGGTCCGATAATGGTGGGGATTTCGTGAACTCAAAAATGAAAGTTTTTTGTGCTGAAAAAGGGTTATTACATCAAACATCTTGTGTCTATACACCTGAACAAAATGGGGTAGCCGAGCGAAAAAATAGGGTTGTCCTTGAAATGACTAGAGCTCTCCTTCTTGATTCAAAGGTACCAAAATATTTCTGGTTAGAGGCTGTTGCTACTTCCATTTACCTTCTCAATCGTCTTCCTACTCGCACCCTAAACATGAAATCTCCTCTCCAGGCCTTATCTTCCTTAGCCACAGTCCCATCTACTTTATCTCTAAAACCCCGTGTTTTTGGATGTTCAGTATTTGTACATATTCCCAAAAATAACCATACCAAACTCTCTCCTTGTGCCCTTAAATGTGTGTTTATGGGATATGGAATAAACCAGAAAGGATATCGATGTTACGACCCCAACAGTCGACAGATCATTACCACAATGAACTGTCAATTTTTGGAAAGTGAGTTCTTTTATGGTTCCCAACTTACAAGTCAGGGGGAGGAGAATATGATTGACTTCCTAAGTTGGTCACCTATGTCATACACAGCGGATCCTACTGAGAATCCAACTGAGCCGGCTAATATTGCCCCCGAGCAAGTCTTAAACAATATACAGCATGTGGAGCGCAGTGACCCACCGATAACCAATCAAACGAAGACCAGATGGGTCCATTGAAAGATACAAAGCTCGATTGGTTGCAAAAGGATACACTCAGACTTATGGAGTGGATTACTCAGAGACTTTTTCCCCGGTAGCCAAGATGGATACAGTTCGAGTATTGCTCTCCGTTGCAGCAAACAAAGATTGGCCTTTATATCAATTCGACGTTACAAATGCCTTTCTACATGGAGAATTGAAGAAAGAAGTCTATATGCAGAAGGAGAGAGGGAGAAGTGTGCCGACTAAAGAAGACACTGTACGGACTGAAACAATCTCCAAGAGCATGGTTCGGGAGATTTGGTGCGGCTATGAAGAAATATGATTATCAACAGATCACACATTGTTCCTAAAAAGGAAAGGAGATAAGATTACTTGCCTACTAATCTATGTTGGATATGATCATAACAGGAAATGATGAAGAGGAGATTGCTCAACTCAAGAAAAACTTGGCAACTGAATTTGAGATGAAGGATTTAGGAGCACTAAAATACTTTCTTGGAGTAGAAGTATTGAGATCAAGAAAAGGAATCTTCATTAACCAGAGAAAATATATTCTCGACCTATTGGTAGAAATAGGGATGATGGATTGTAAGCCAGCAGAAACACCCATCATTGTCAACCATGGCTTGCAGATCAAGGAAGGTGCTCAACTAACAGATAGAGAGAGGTACCAAAGGCTTGTTGGGAAATTAATCTACTTGTCTCATACTAGACCTGATATTGCATACGCAGTCAGTATAGTAAGTCAGTTCATGCATCAACCACAACATGAACATCTTGAGCGCTAAGGATAGTGAGGTATCTAAAAGGAACATTTGATCACGGTATAATGTTCAAGAAGAATGATCATTTAGAAATCCATGGGTACACAGATACAGACTGGGCAGGGAATCCCGTTGATAGAAGATCAACCTCTGGCTACTTTACACTTGTTGGCGGAAACTTGGTCACCTGGAAGAGTAAGAAACAGAAAGTTGTGGCACTCTCAAGTGCAGAAGCAGAATTCAGAGGAATTAGGAATGGATTGACAGAAGTATTGTGGCTAAGAAGACTAATGGAAGAATTAGCATTGTTACCACAATATATCAGAAAATCCAGTTCAACATGATCGAACAAAACACGTTGAAGTTGACAGACACTTCATCAAAGAAAAAATTGACGCAAGAATTGTTGAATTTCCATTTGTTCGATCCAAAGATCAACTCGCAGATATTTTGACAAAGGCAGTTGGTGCAAGAGATTTCTCAGTAGCACTCGGCAAGTTAAGTATCGGAAATCCCGTTACTTAACTTGAGGGGGAGTGTTGGAAATAGAATTTGGGTGTCTCAAGGATGTTGGAAAGAGAATTATGGATTCCCAACATATTGGAAAGAGGAGATAGCATTTATAATGTAGAGTTCCAAGTATTCTTGTCCCTAGATGCATTTATATTTCTTGCCCTATAAATACCAATGTACATTATATCCTCAAAACATAATTCAGTGAATAAACAATCTTCTCCAATGTTCAATATCTGATTATTCAACACCATGAAGTTTCTCAAGCGACCCGGAAATGGTAAAGGTCTTCTTCGAAGATGTGGAAAAAGGATTCAGAGAAACTAGTAAATCAAAGTGTTGGCTTTGCAACTCTTGTCATGAGCTCGAACCTGCTACTGAGTTGCTCCTAAACGCCTTGCCAATTGCGCCCTTAAATTTACACGACTCCAACAATGTCAAATCCACCAATTTCTTCTCTGAAGATTCATCCTGTTTACGCTGGCTGGCTGGATACTGAACCAGATGGATCTTTGGTGTATGTTTCATTCGGAAGTTTTGCAGTTTTCTCTCAGCAGCAGTTGGATGAGTTGGCTCTCAGGCTCGAGTAATCGGGCCGGGCTTTTCTATGGGTAGTCAATTTCCCAAGGATTACCCATTTAATGATGCTTGATTTAACTATTTTTGTGAGATTGATTTTCAATTTATCAACACAAGGCAAAAGATAATAATGATCCAACTAACAAAAATTGAATCTAAACAAGAATGGATGAAAGATTAGGAATGGAAAGCATGTGTATAATGATGAGATAAAAGAGTTATGACCATAGGACCTTGACCAAAAGGATGGAAACAACCCTAGGCAACTTTCAATAGCTCTATCACCCCTTGGCTCCACTACTCAATGGATACACCCCATTGATGCATACATCTACTTGAATCAATCTATGAAATTGAAACAACCAACGTTCAAGGAAGGAATTGAATACATTCCTCAAAGAGGAAAAACTCACTAGGGAGATAACTTCAATCACAATCTTATCTAGAATGAAAAATGAGATCAAAAAGGTATTTAGACTAAGAGCCCAAAATGTGAAAAAGGCCCACAAAAACTAAGTCTCGGGTGATTCACCCGGTCGGGTGATTTGTGCGGTCCAAAACACCCGCCCGGATGTTTCTTCTGGAATCTGGAATGCTTCACAACACTTTCACCCGGTCGGATGATTTTCATGGTGAAAACACTCGCCCGGGTGTTCCTTCTGAAGCTCCCTGCCTCTTCTGCGCGGCTTTAGTAAATCGTCCATAACTCTCTCCTCCGAACTCCGATTGGGGCGTGTAAGATACCCACGCGAAGCTCTATCAAAGACGAAGATAATTGTGGCAGTTTCAAAGCATTTGGAAGTCATCGTGATGGGAATAATACTGATTGAAGACAGCTGCAGGCACAAGCTTTGGTGCACCGCTTCCATGGTTGTATCATCCTCCCCTTCTTGGAAAGGATTTGTCCTCAAATCTGAGCCTTCCCTCTTCCTCGCTTCCCTGAGCATCCCTTGAGCTGTATTGGGTATGTGGCATGACCTCCCTCTTATCCTTGGACCCCAATCGATCCATGGCTCACGCCGTGAGGGACACTCTTGACGTCTAGCAACCGTGGTCATATCACTTAGGCCATCCGCATCCTTGTCTCTTATCCGTCTCATCTCCTCACTATTCATGGGCCCCACTATACTTTTCACCTCATCTCTTAACTAAGAGACATCACCTGCATCCCTCCATCTCTTAACCATCTCATCCCTTAACTATTCATTCAATTTCATTTTTTATTTTTATTTCCAACAAATTCAATTAATATTTCATTGAAATATTATATTAATACTAATAATTCATTAAATCATTAAAAACCACAAAAATTACAACATCCGAAAATACGAAAAATACATAATTGAAATCCTATGGAGTATTTTTAATTTAATTTTTTAATTTTCAATTTTTATTACAATATTGAAAAATACAAAAATTAAAAATTACTATATTTAAATTTATTTTATTTTTGAATTTTCCTGATTTTAAAAAAAACAAAAAAAACATTTTAAACGGATATAAACGACGCCCACTCGCGGGCCGGCGAGTGGGCGTCACGCACGAACCGGAGCACGCCACGTCGCCAAGGCGCGTGTCTCGCCAGCTCGAGGCCGGCCTCTTCGGGACGCGTCACGCGACCAGACGGCTCGTCTCTTCGGGACGAGATGCATGCTGCATCGCCGTCTCGATGCTGTCTCGTCTCGTCGAGACGAGATAGGGACCGCATCGAGACGCGATGCGGATGCCCTTATACCCTCCTGGGTTTGGGACTGGGCTCGGGAAGATTGTGGAATGGGCGCCTCAAAATAGAGTCCATTCGCATCCATCCATTGGATGTTTCGTGTCACACTGTGGGTGGAACTCGACTATTGAAGGCGTGAGCAATGAGGTTCCTTTCCTATGTTGGTCCTTTTTTGCTGGCCAGCTGCATAATGAGAGGTACATTTGTGAAAAGTGGGGATTGGATTGAAAATTGATTTTGATGAACAGGGGATTAGATTCTGAGAAGAAGTTCTCAAGGAAAACGCATTGAAATTGAAGGAAATGTGTAGCAAGTGTGTTGCTAATGGTGGAACGTCTTGCAACAATCTTAAAAAATTTATTGATCATCTTGATAGAAAGTAGAGTATGACTTTTATTGATTCCTAAAATTATATCATCAATCATATTGCATCAATCATTATTAAATGTAATCGATCTTCACCATTGAGTATATGTTCGGTACTTGGTATTTTGCTGTTAACTTTTTGTTATCGCGTTTTTGTGTCCTCTATAAAATTAATGTTTTGTCTATAAAAAATTGTTTCGTTTGTCCCACTACATAATACACATTTCATTATTTGGGAGTACCAAAATTATAGTTCACACTTCTTAGTTTTTAACATTGTATAGTACCCTTGTTTATACACATTTAATAAAAAATCAAATACTCCCTCCGTTCCATAGTAAGAGCATCCGTAATGGTCGGCTAGCCGATTCGTCGCGCTAGCCGATCGGCTAGCCGAACCATTGCAGTCGGCGAGAGAGAAATCGGCTAGCGGATCGGCGTGGGCTGGCCGATCGCTCGTCGGCTGGCCGATCGGCTAGCCGCCATTGTGGCGGCCCGATCGGCCGCCGATTTTTTATTTTTATTTTTTATTTTTAAAAAAACCTATATAAATGCGATTTTCATTTCATTTTCATTTGCACCACTTGTTTTAACGAGTTTTCTCTCTCTCTAACTTTCGTGCAAGAGCATCATCGGGGAAGTATAAGGAGTTCACCTTCCGGGAGTGCTTGTTGTTGAAGGACTCCGAGAGTTCCGGCGGAGTGCGACGCAGGTGGCCAAGAAGCAGCCGAACTATAGCGGCGACTACGCGGCGGATCCCACGACCTCCCCGGATGCGGGGGAGTTTCCATCCCCTCCTCATTTTCGTCGGCCCCGCCCGGCTTGACGAAGGGCGGGCGGGCGAGGCGGATCCCCTATCGCCCCGCGGGGGTCCAGGGTCCTCCGCCCTCCCACCCGCCCCACTCGAGTACACTCTCCATTCGCGTAACCATACGCGGGATTAGATGTACAAGGTCTTCCAAGAGTGGAAGAACGCCACGGATCCCACGGAGAAGATGTTTCTTCACGAGATGCTCGAGAGCATGCGTGTTGATTTGGAGATCGCGAGGGCACGGCTAGCGAGTTCCGACGTGGGCTCAGATATTCACATGGCGGGCATACAAGCGGATCTACTGAATCAGTGAGAGCGCAGGCGGCTCGCTAATACGAAAAGCTCTTCTCAAAAAAAAAAATCATGTACTTTTTTTTTAAAATCATTGTACTTTTTTTTTTAATGGAATGGATTATTTTTCCCGTATATGTCTCGTAAATTTAATTCGTAATTTAATTGTAATTTTAATTCCAGAATGTAGTATATTTTCAATTATTTTGGCTAAGTAATACTTAACTACAGATTACAGTGTATTTTTAATATTGGCTGACGCTAAGGTGGAGCAGGGAACGGCTGGCCTATGGTTGGCCTATGGGTCGTCTAAGACTAGCCTATCATGATGCTCTTAATGCAGTGACGCTTTTTCCATTTTCATCCGTTCTATAGTAATAGAGTTATTTTCCTTTTTAGTAAAAGGCAACACATTTTTCCACATCTACTTTACTCTCTCTTACTTTTTTTCTATCTTCATCTCTCTACCTTTTTCATTTTCCACTTTATTCTCTCTCTACTTACTCATAATTTTTCTTAATCTCCGTGCCGAATTAAAATATTTAACTATTTTTTTTATCCTCCTAAAATCTCGCGCCACTAAAAATGTGGACATAAACTAAAGGAGTAATTAAAGAAAAAGAAAAATTAAAAAAAAAGGATAATGAAAAAGAAAATTGTTCTCTGCGTTATGCTCTCTCTTGTGACCACTCAAGATAATTAAACCAAAAATTACTAGTATTAAACTTAGCATTCATTTTGAAATAAATCAAACTTTAATAACTAATTTAATACAAATATTACAAGTTTAATAATCATTTATTTTACTTTACTTTTTATCTACTTCAATTATTTATTACTCCTTCCACTCCATTCAAGATTACAATATTCTTGTGTGGCATATAATTTTAGGAGAAGTTGTTAGGTTAAATAAGTAAAGAGAAAAAAGTAATTGAATATTTTAATAAGGAGAGGGGAGAGATGGATTCATTTCCAAATATAGAAAATGGACATCTTGGGTGAAACAATCTAAAATGGAAAGGTGAATATCTTGAATAGGATGGAGAGAATATCATTTTCTAAAACGAGTTCTCAAAATTAAACACCTCTACAATAGAGAGACGAAAGTAGTACTCCATCAGTCCCATAATAGATGTCATATTTTCCTTTTTAATTTGTCCACAAAAGATGTCACATTTCCTTTTCTGGAAAAAGTTCCCTCTCACATTAATATAAATATATTATTTT
Source organism: Salvia hispanica (assembly GCF_023119035.1). Taxonomy (NCBI): domain Eukaryota; kingdom Viridiplantae; phylum Streptophyta; class Magnoliopsida; order Lamiales; family Lamiaceae; genus Salvia; species Salvia hispanica. The sequence continues at coordinate 43,165,019 of NC_062967.1, forward strand.
CTCTTTCCACTTAACACCCAAAACAGCACCTCCTAAAATCATGTGTCAATCCTCAAAAATGTGACATCTACTATGGAACGAAGGGAGTAGTAGATGGTGGGCCCATAAATTATAATGTAAAAGAAAGGAAAAAATTATTTCCATAAATGGTTATGGATTATTATTATGGGACGATGGAAAAGAAAATTCAACTTATTTCTATGGGATAATAGTCAGCTCTTCTTTTAGCTAAAAGTGGAGTATATCTTTCCTCTTTTCCTTTAATATCTCTTGGTTTCTCTACTTTATTCTACTCCCTCCGTCCCAACTAAATTGAGTCATGTTAATTTTTTGGAATGTCCCAATAAACTTGAATCATTTCCCCTTTTTTTTAATAAAAGAACAAAATATCCAATCATTCTTACTTTATTCAATCACATACTTTACTCTCAATTTATCTTTCCCACTTTATTCATCTCTCCTACTTTTCAATATAATTTTTTAATCTTCGTGCCCAAAAGTTACGACTCAACTTAGTTAGGACGAGATCTTTTTACTTTATTTTCTCTTTATTTATTTACTTGATAGAATTTGCTTAAATTTCGTGCTTAAATATAAAGAGAGTACCAAATAAGACATTATGGAATAATTAGAAAGAAATAGTTCCTCGTTTAATATACTCCCTATGTCTCATTAAATATAAAATATTATCATGAGTTTATGTTCTGTATTAATTATGAAGAGAAAATAAAATAAAAAAAATGTTGGGATAATAGTATTTCCATTTTACAAATATTTCATTTTTAATAGGACAATAAAGAGAAAATGTTTAACTTTTAATAAGGCAAAGGGAATAGTTCAGACAAATTATATTCACATTTATAAAGTTATATAAAAGCTATCCGCTTTCCATCTAAAATGATACTCTCCCTACTAATTTTTCACTTTTGTCATTTCGTTTGTCCCCCATGAATTGTTCATTTTTACTATAAATGATAAGTAGATCCCACATTTCACTAACTTATTTTACTCACATTTTATTGTAAAACTAATACATAAAAGTAGAATTTATATTCCATTAACTTTTTAACCTACTTTCTTTTACATTTCTTAAGCTCGTGCCCAAACTAAAGTGACACATAACGAGAGATGGAGGGAGTATTTGTGTCACACCACAACCTCTCTGACGTATATATTTATAATAAACAAATACAAATTAAAGTAAAGAAATCACATATTAATTATTTCACCGGCCAAATACTATAATTACAAACATCCACATATATAAATAAACATCAAATATCATAAACAATTTCAGATCCATATACATATCTCTATGCTCAATTTATTATTCTGTGACAAATAAAGCCTGGTATCTGCTCGGGATTTCCAATATGCCAATATGATTGACTCGTAGGTCCCAATATGATTGACCCATAGATCCCACTGTGATTTGACCCGAAGATCCCAACATGATTGAGTCCCACTGTGATTTGACTCGAAGGTTCCAATATGATTTACCCGAAGGTCCCAATATGTCCACTTTGATTTCAGATTCAGGGCAAGACTATCACAGATCTTTTTTAATCAAATGACTCATGTACTTTCAATACCATACAGTGGCAGACGCAGAAATGAACGGAAGTAGGGGCTAAATTCTCAAATTTTACCTTAAACATAAATTTGTAGGTAATTTAGATTATTAATAAGGCTTTTATATAATAATGTGTATAGAATATGAATAAATTATAGAACTTTATAGTAGAAAATAATTAAAAAAATGAATTCGTTAGGGGCTAAAGCCCCTCCCCCATTGTGTGTAGGTCTGCCAGTGATACCATATGTAAAACATATCAATTCTATCATTTAGATATCCTTAATATATAGATTGTCAAATAATTCCAATGCAGTATATAAATAAATCCCTTACATCAATCATATATTCACATCATATTCCACCCTATAAATTAAACATTCACTTCAATATAACATATAACAATCAATCGTCTAATATTTGTAAAATAAATAATGATTGTAATATTTGTGAAATAAATAAATAAATAAATTTATACGTACCTATATGACAAGAATCTAACAAAACCTCATCCATACAAACTACGTAAGCTTAAATATGGTAGTGATAAAATGCAAATTTATAGATTGTACAAACTCAAAACTCCTCAACACAGCTTCAATACAATATCAATACAGTGTAAAATTTCAAAATTTTAATGTCAATACAGTATCAACATAATATCAACACAACATCAATCATCGACTACCAATTGTTGAAATTCTATTGACATTTTCCTATTAATGTTTTTTTTTATCTGTTGACATTTTTCAATGATCCAGATCATAGTTTTGAATTTGTACCATATTTAAAATTTTCATTTGATCGCATCCTAGCTCAAATATTTATATATTTTCTCAAATTCTATCCTCTCTCCACTTGGTCCCTTCCTCCCCCTCTCCTCTCTTTTTTTACCTCGGTTTTTTTTCTCTAACTAACTAATGGCGTGTCCTCAATTAGCTTTTAGTCACAGGCTTAACATTTGGCCACCTAACTAAAATACATGCATTCCTCCTCTAACTCCAACGTATGATTACATTTTATATAGATATATTTTTATTAAAATATTATAGTGGCTAAGGTTTGGACAATTTAAAAGTTTTCTAATTTAGGCATCTCTCATATGTGCATATAATAGGATATTTGAGTAGGGAATATGGAAGTAGTAGTTAATGTTGAAAATAATAATATCGAGTTTTAATTCACTGTGGTGAAGTGTGTATTTAGTTATTGTAGTTATAATTATCTACTGATATTATAATTGAATGTAATTTACTATTCCAAAATATCACCAAGAATATTCTTGATTAATTTAAATTCATAATAACAACAACAGCAACAATAATAATAATAATAATAGTTACTCTCTCCATTCCATAAAAGTTGAGACAAAACTTTTGGGCACGGAGATTAAGAATTTATATTAAATAAATAGGAGAGATGAAAAAAGTAGGAAAAATAAGAGAGAATAAAGTAAATGATGGAATAAAATAAGAGTGATTAGATGTTTTGTCTTTAGTTAAAAAAGGAAATGACTCAACTTTGTTGGGACGGACTAAAAAAGAATACGACTCAACTTTTATGGGACGGGTGGAGTATTATGTATTAGTATGATTTATAATTTAAAAACTATTATTTAATAAATTATTACTACATCCTTCCTTTAATAATAGAGATACTATAAAAAATAATTTGTAGAAAAGATAAATAAAATGTGAATCCTATTTTTATATATTGAAAATGGATTGTGGAATTTATTATAAAAAATAGTAAAATAGTCAGCGTTGCTAATGTTGATAGATACATTAAAAAGAAGCTAGTGACACACAATAACAGAGATATGAAGTAATTAGAAAGTATAATAATAATAATATAATTATCAGTTCTTTCATTTAATATTTTTTACAAATAAGGCCTTCATGCTTCACATTTCCAAACTATTGGAGCAAGGAATTCTCAATATAGATGGTAATATATACAAAATCATCACTTTTGTTTTTATCTCTATTATTACTCTATTGTGAATAATGTTCGGTTATTATCTTAAACGTAGTACATAAGTGTTGTACAATCCCAATTGATTCAAGGCTTTTTGAGAATGACCTAAAACCAAATTCATGTGGGCTTAGCTTGAAGCCGACAATATCAAACTAATGATAATGGACGATATATCCTAACAAATTATGTGCAGGATCTCTCCAAAATGGGGATGCAATTAGTCTTTCAAACTATATACCTTCTTGGAGGAAAGATGAGCTCCCATGGTGTTTCCCCAGCAACCCGGAAATGGAAAAGGTATTCTTCGAACGTATGAAAGTATACAAAGAAGCAAGTAAAGCAAAGTGGTTGCTTTGCAATACTTGTCATGAGCTTGAACCTGCAGCTATTGAGTTGCTTCCAAACGTCTTGCCAATCGGGCCCTTAAATTTACTCGACTCCAACAATATCAAATCCACCAATTTCTTCTCTGAAGATTCATCCTGTTTACGTTGGCTGGACACCAAACCGGATGGATCTGTGGTATATGTTTCTTTCGGAAGTTCAGCAGTTTTCTCTCAGCACCAGTTGGATGAGTTGGCTCTTGGGCTTGAGCTATCAGGCCGGGCTTTTCTCTGGGTCGTCCGGCCCGACCTCGCCAATGGGTCACGTGTCATTAACCCTCCCGGGTTCGGGACTGGGCTCGGGAAGATAGTGGAATGGGCGCCACAAAGCAGAGTCCTTTTGCATCCATCCATTGGTTGTTTCGTGTCTCATTGTGGATGGAATTCGACTATTGAAGGCGTGAGCAATGGGGTCCCTTTCCTATGTTGGTCCTATTTTGCTGACCAGTTGCATAATGAGAGGTACATTTGTGAAAAGTGGGGGATTGGATTGAAAATTGATTTTGATGAAGAGGGGATTAGATCAAGATATGAAATCAAGAACAAAATTGACATGCTGTTTTCTGATAATAAGTTCAAGGAAAACGCATTGAAACTGAAGGAAATGTGTGGAAAGAGTGTTGCTGAGGGTGGATTGTCTTGCAACAATCTGAAAAAGTTTATTGACCATCTTGATAGGAGATGAAGGATGGTTTTTAGGTATTCCTAAAATTATTTTATTAATCATACTTTATCAATCCTTATTAAATTTTATCTATCCTTCCAATTGCGAGTACATATGTTCAGTATTTGGCTAATAATGTTGTACTCGTTTGTGATCGCTTGTTAATGATCGCGTCCTCAATAAAATTCATGTTAGTCTATAAAAAATTGCTTCATTTGTCCCACAATATAGTGCACATTTCATTATTTGGGAGTATCCAAATAATAGTTCACACTTTTTAGTTTTTAACATCTCTCTGGTATACTACTCTTAGTTTTGTACACATAGTTTTATACTGCTACATAACATTTTTTATACTTCTATTCAATATTAATAGAGTCATTTTACAATTTTAGAAAATTCCAAATAAATTGAATCATTTCTATTTTGCTCAAAAAGCAAATATCTCTCTTTATTATCTCTTCATTTCTCTTACTTTATTCACCATCTACTTAACACACTAAGAATGTATTCATATCTATATGGTATTCAAAAAGCAAAACACTTGTTAGTCCATTGGAACTTTTGATCTAACGGTTAAATTAATGTCACGTGTTATCTAATAATGTAGATTATTAGTCTAATAATGTAACTTAACTATTAATGTACTATTTTAGTAAAACAATGTAGATTTAATTAGTCTAATAATGTAGCTTGGCTAATAATGTAGCATCGTAGTATAATTATATAGTTTATCACAACCATCCAATCCAAGGATCTAATGACTGTCATTTGTTTGATGCTCAACACTAAGAATATATTAGGACCTTATGTGTGCATACTACAACCTAGCTGATTGGATTGCTAAACCCAAAAGGTATGGTTTCAACTTTCTTGGATCGACTGATAACCGTGAATTTTGGAGTTGATTAATAATTCAAAACAGTAAAAATTATGTTACTATATCTGTACATTATTCACGGTTAAGCATGTACATTATTTCGCGAAATACATACATTATTCACCATTCGAGTTGTACATTATTAAATAGTATGCATACATTATTTACCATTTGGACTGTGCGTACATTATTTACCATTTGGACTGTGCGTACATTATTTACCATTTGGACTGTGCATTATTACACATTACGCGTACACACCCTAGCCCACATGGAATAAAAAACGATACTACATTATGGATTCAGAATGCTACATTTTTTGTACATATACTTTATCAGTGGAAATACGTACATTACTTACAATATGGGATTGCGTAAATACTACACCCTAACCCCGCAGTCTAATACATCCTAGGGAAATCGTGTTATCAGCCGATATTGAAGGAACTAAAACGATGCAACATTTAAGGGATAAAAATGATGATAAACGAGGTGGCTGTGTAATGTACATTAAGTTAAACATTTCGTACATCAATGCCTGCAGATTCGACGTCTTACACTACAAACAAAACTCAACTGACAGGAGATACGAATGATTACAAATTGATGTAAAAAACAATGACAATGGTGACAAGTTCATGACGATTAAAAACTGATAATAGTACAATGCAATTACATTCTTCCATCGTCGACACCAAAAAAACTCCTCAAAGAAGCGTTGATTGTTGGACAAATCAAAAATTTGTGTCAAGATCGTCGTCTTGCGTGAAGTTTGTTATCAACAATTGTGTTATCAAGGATTACACTTATTGATGGGAACGAAATCAGCAAAATAATTTCCAGAAATACACGTACAAAGTGGGAGAGAATCATGAGTATAAATAATCGTAGCATAATCAAGTTCCTAAATTAACCTTTTTATTATATTTTTACCACCCGCACGACTACTCACCATTATAGATAATTGAAAAAAGAGATTAGAGAGAGAAACTTGTCAACACAAGTAGTGTGAATGAAATGAAGTTGGGGGAACCCTATTTATAGAGTTTTTTTTTATAAAAAAAAAAAAATTAAAAATTCCGGACGTCCGACCTTCGCCATAGTGGCGGACGTCCGGTCGGACGTCGACGCGAGGGGCGAGCCCATCGCAGGGGCACTCGGGACGGGCGTGGGCGCCCTTCCCGCTCCCTACGGCGGACGTCCGGTCGGACGTCGCCGACGGGTGACCGGGAGGAGCGCGGTGGAGATACCCTCAGTGTCGCAATGCACATCTTAATTAATAATGAAGAAGACGCAGTGCAGGAAGACTAATTCAACGACTTGTACATGAATCTATTTCTTATATACTCTCATTCGATTCGACCCAACAAAACTTGTGTCTTTCCTTTCTCGTACAAAACCATTGGATTCCGTCGTAAATCTAGAAACTACAAACTCATAAATGAAAATCAAAATCCAGACTTAATCAGACGCGTACGAAGAAAATTGTTATGGTGACATTTTAAATTTCAAGTTGAAAATATCGGAATAATACTTTTGATACACATTTTTTATGATTATATGTTTATATGGGCTTTTGCACAATAAATATTCTTATAAAATACATAAAGTCCGATAATATTATATGGAAAATTAAAAAAAAAATCGCTTAAACCTCTCCCCCTTCTACATGTGTTTGTGTCCATAATTGTGTTTGATCAAATATACGTTTCGTATAAGTATGAGTTGAATTTATAATTGCATTTGCATTATAATGGTTTCTACAATGCTGACAGTAGCTAGCTCGTGCATCGGCGGTGCATGGGTTAAAACTGTCTTAAAAGGGTACTAATACTCCCTTCGTCCCACAAGAAATGTGCATTTTTGTTAAGCATGAATTTTAATGCACAATTAATAAAATAAGAGAAAAATAAAAAAAAAAGTAATTAAAGTATTGTAGTGGAGAATGAGTCTCACCTCATATAGAGAAAAGAGTTTCCAAATAAAGAACATATTCTTGTGGGACAATCTAAAAGGGAAAGAATACATATAGTTATGAGAACGGATGGAGTATTATTTAATAATTGTGGGTATAATTTTTCATTTTTTTAATCTCAAAAGGGATACTACTACTACCTCCGTTCATGAAAATTTGCCACTTATTTTCAGTTTCGTCCATCCCCAAAAAATTTGTCACTTTTCCGTAGTGGACCGCATATTTCACTAACCTTTTCAATCCACTTTCTATTACATTTCTTAAAATCCGTGGGTCAAATGGTGACAAATTATTAGGGATGGAGGGAGTAGTATTTTTCCATTTTACTTCTAAGTTCTACCTCATATCAAAATCTCGTATCCGACGAAAATGGAGCCCATATTTTGGGTGAGGAACAACACGCTGCAAGACTTGGACCAAATGCAAAGACTTGATTGATAACGTAGAACAATTATATCTATATAACTCCATATTGTGTTGTGTTGTTATTCATTGCGATCAAGTATAATGATGGTGTTTGAGAGAGTAAAAAATATGCACACGTTAATCGTGTTGAGCATGTTCATGTTAGCGTCCTCGCTAGCAACAAAGAATTCCCCCTTAGCTAAGCCCAACTGCATCGATACTTGTGGCGACATACGCATCCCCTTCCCTTTCGGCACCACACAAGAATGCTACCTCGCTAGAGAATTCTGGGTGACTTGCAACCCCACAACTTCAAAGCTCTTCTGGATGGAAGCTGATATCGAAATCACAGATCTATCCCTCGACGGCCACCTCAAATTGCTGCAGTTCACAGCCAAAAATTACATTAAAAATGGCCAAAGTTATATCAGCAACAAACCATCTCTAAAGCTCACTAAATATTTCACGGTGAGCAACACTGCGAATAAGTTCACTATCGTGGGATGCGATGCCTATGGCTACGTGTCAGGGAATAGGCTGAACCGTGGTTTCACGACTGGCTGAACCGCCATGTGCAGCTCCCTGGATGATGTAACGGAAGGGGAGTGTGCGGGCGCGGGGTGTTGCCAGACTATCATTCCTGACGATGTGTGGAATCTTGAAGTTGAGGTCTGGAGCTATTTCAATTATAGTAGTATTTCCAACTTCAGCAGCTATTCCAATTATAGTAGTATTTCCTACTTCAGCAACTGTAGCTATGCCTTTTTCGCTGAGGACACTGCCTTCAAGTTTTCAAAGGATAATCTCACCAACCTGTTCAACGTTACCGAACTTCCTATGGTGGTTGATTGGTCCATCGGGAATGAGACGTGCGAAAGGGCCACCGCCCATGCCTGCCTCAGTGCAAACTCTGATTGCTACAACCCCGAAAATGGCCATGGCTACAACTGTCGTTGCAGCGACGGATTCAAAGGAAATCCTTATCTAACTGATGGATGTATAGGTATATTTGCCTACCATTCTTTATTTCTCTTTGTATTTCCTGAATACTGTGTTAAGAAATGTTCGTTTGCAGATATTGACGAATGCGCAGATAAGACACATAAATGCACCAAGAGTGAGTATTGCTATAATACTCAAGGGAGTTACACATGTTCTTGTCCCAAGAAATACGATGGTGATGGAAGAGGTGAATATGGCTGCTCAAAGAAACAGAATCTCAAGATTGCCTCTATCTCCATTGGTAATATTTAATTACTCCCTCCTCCTACTAGTTATTCACTTTTGCCATTTTCATTAATTGTCCACTTTTGTCATTCCACTAACTTATTCCACTCACATTTATTATAAAACTAGTATATAAATATGGGACTCATATTCTACTGACTATTTCAACCCACTTTCCTTTACCTTTCTTAAAACTCGTGCCGGAACCAAAGTGGACAATTATTGGGGGCAAAGGGAATATTCTTTTCTTGGATATGATTCTTGCTTCTTCGAACATATACTCACATTTTAGCTTGTTGTAAACAAACAAACAGTAGTTGCTGGTGGGATTATTGCTCTGCTACTTGCTGTCATCCTCCTCTTATTGGAACTCAAGAGAAGATCACAGAAAAAGACCAAGTCAAAATTCTTCCTCCAAAACGGCGGGCATATGTTGCAGGAGAAGCTCGCTAGAAGAGAAGCCTCACCGGAGATGATCACCATCTTCAGCTCATCCAAGCTACAAATGGCCACCAACAACTTCCACAGCAGTATGATCATTGGTCGAGGCGGCTTTGGTACAGTGTACAAAGGCATGTTAGCGGACAGAAGAACAGTTGCGATCAAGAGGTCTATAAGAGTTTATCCCACACAAATCGAGCAGTTCATCAACGAGGTGATTGTTCTGTCTCAAATCAACCATAGGAATGTAGTTACACTGCTTGGTTGTTGCCTTGAAACCGACACACCCCTCCTAGTCTACGAGTTCATAAGCAATGGCACCCTCTCTTCGCACTTGCACAATGAGGCTAAGGCGCGTGTTCTGGACTGGAACATGCGTTTGAAGATTGCTGCGGAAACTGCAGGGGTGCTCTCATATTTGCACTCTTCCGCTTCTACTCCAATCATACATAGAGATGTCAAGTCGGACATCCTTCTAGACCATACTTTCACAGCAAAGGTGTCGGATTTTGGATCTTCAAAGTTGGTTCCTGTTGATCTTGCACAACTATCCACTATCGTACAAGGGACTTTTGGATACCTTGATCCTGAATATATGCAAACGAACCAATTGACAGAGAAGAGCGATGTTTATAGCTTTGGTGTGGTTCTCTTGGAGCTAATAACGGGGCGGAGAGCATTGAGCTTAGATAGACCGGTTGAGGAAAAGAGTCTAGCTAACTATTTCCTTTTTGTTCTGAAACAGGATAAGTTGTTTGGAATTGTTGATGATAATATTGTGTGTGTGGGAAATACAGAGCAAATATCTGCAGTTGCTAAGCTAGCAAAAGAGTGCTTGAACGTGAAAGGCGAAAATAGGCCTAGTATGAAGGAGGTAGCAATGGAACTCGAAGGACTAATGCTCGGAGGGAAGCACTCATGGGAACGTGATGTTGTAGACACCGAAGAAGAGGCAGTGTCTTTGCTTCCAATTGACTACAATGGAATGAGTGGTGTGAGCTCAAGTTCGGGATATGATAGCGTCTGCAGGGATCATATTGTGTTGCCAATCAATGGTGGAAGATGAGAAATTACTTTGAGTATAGGCATTTATCTATGAATGTATGCATGTTGGGTATTGTTATTAATTAGTTTTTCTTTCAATATGGTGCAATTTGGTAGTATTTGATTCATATATTGTGCTTTTTGTATATTAAGCCTAGTGTATGTTGATATTGAATAATTTTAGTTTTAAAAGTGCTTAGTTCTTAAGTATGCACATACATAAACAATAACGGGATTCAAATCCAGAAAACAAATAAAAGATCAGCATATAAAGAAAGTATGATTATGTCCTTTCCAACAGAACCAATATGGGGGTCATATATATCCTATAAGAATTTGGAGAAATTTATTGATAATCTTACAAAGTGAAGGATGAGATGATAGATATTGATTATGGACAGTGTTTTTATATTTACATTTTTACAATATGGAGGGAGAGGTCACCTTTCATTTTCACAAAATCGATAATGTGTGATACTACTATAATTGTTTACATAGATAAATTTAGAGCTAGCAAATAAAAAGTGCATAAATTAATCTATAAAGCGCTGGATCAAGTAGTTATGAACGTTCCAATTACTCAATATCCAAATTAAAGATTGATAGCTCATTTATCCTTCCATCAAGCTTACACGTTTCAGCATCGTCTTTGACTTTCGACTGCTTAAATGTTCATTTTTCTCCAAGTACCAATCGCATGCATCTAAGATGAATTTTCTATATTTATTTATCAGTTAAATTAAGATGACAAAGCAAAATAGAATTTGTGTGGCAGAGAGTTTTCTATACTAAGTACACCGTTCATCCGTCCCACGTCCCACGTCCCATTACAAGTTTCTATACTAAGTACACCGTTCATCCGTCCCACGTCCCATTACAAGTTTCTATACTAAGTACACCGTTCATCCGTCCCACGTCCCATTACAAGTGACATATTTCTGTTTTAGTGTTACATGTCCATAACATTTTTATAAGAGTAATTTTAATGTGTACTTGACATTTTACAGCATCTCATGGAACAATATATAATTAAGTAGCACACAATACTGTGACAACAACCATCATAGAAAATTAAAACAACAATAATCAAACAAGAAAATAAGTACACAGAGAAAATCCTTATTAATGGTTACAAAATTGACACTAGAAACCATAATTAGTTATCCTTGTAGGCCATATAAAGCTCGACTTATTAGGAGAAAAACATCTCAATAATCTACTAGCATTCATTCAAATTGATTTCAACTCGAAGCCTAAAGTAAACATCTCCTTCAATTGAATCCGTTGATAAAGTAGCGACGCCTCGAGCCATGAAAAAATTGCCGGTGCCTCCAATGACCGAAATGTCCCTAGTCTTGTTCATCAACGGGTCCGCCCCCGCGAAGTTCAACGTGCCCACGTAGTCAGTGGAGTTGAAGAGGAACGAGAAGCTGAGCCACGCGCCGTATGTGCTCTTTTGGTCGTACAAATACATGCCCTGGGCGCAGCACTGGGGGAGAGTGCAAGTTGTTGTCTAGGGTTATGGGGTCGTCGAACGCCACCAAATCGCCAAAGTTGTAGGGCGTCGCCACAGTGGTCTTGTTACCTCACTGTGGGGACCCGATGATCTGGACACTACAAAAAAGTCGCCAATTAGTGACGGAAAAATCTATCACTAATCAGTGAAATTTCTTCGCTAAACAGAGTAGTGACAGATCAATTTTGGGCAGATCCATCATTAATAAACTCGTCATCTCACTAAATTTACTATGATGGAAACTGTAGGCGACTACTTGGCATTAGTGACGGAGTAATCTGTCATTAATTAGTGACTGACACTTTTCAATCACTAATTTTGTCACAGGTTGTTGAGCTATTGGATTCCGTCACTAATTCCGTCAGTATCTTGCATTTTTTTGTGGTGGGAGGTGGCATTCTCGTAATTGTGCCCATTGTAGAGGGTGTCGTGGAAATAAAAGACGAGTTGTTGGCACAGGGGCCAGGGTGGGGTTTCCGGCTACCGCGAGCGGCGGTGACGAGGAGGCAAAAGAAAATGGTCATTAATTTTGATGTAGTGGCCATTATGGGCAAGGGCTCCTTAGAGATATGTTAACAAAATTAAAGACTATAGTCCTACTTGATGTTAGTAGTAGTAGAAGAGTATTAGTGTGAAGTAGATTATTAAGTGTGATAATGGGCGTTGGGAAAGGGAGTTGGGGGATGCAGGTGAACTTGTTTAAATTTTAATGATTAGATGAAGCCAATTTCGATAGAATCGGTCGTCGCTTCGCAATTCGAGAAAATAGTGTTAATTTTGTATTATAAATTTTTTTTTCTTAATAATATAGTCCAAACTCATTAATAGATCCAATATTCGATTATTGTTATTTCATTCTTAAAGTCCCACCATTGATTTATTTTTTTCATAGTTTTATCATAAAAATAATTTTTTTTACAATAGCGTAATAAATTATTATTTATTTCCATTTAAAAATGACATTTGATATTCTGATTTAGAATTTATCTAACCAAATAAAAAATATTAATCTAACAACAGTAACATCAAATTTAAGAGTTAATTATAGCTTTCTATGTTTAGCGATCCTAGTTTGGTTCTCGAATTCTTTACAATATTTGTGATTAGATGAAATTTTATTCAATAAACTAAAAATTCATAACCTTTTTTCTCTTTCTATTTCAGTATTTTTCTGAAAAAGTTTGTTAATATGTAGTACTCAATGTCACAAAAATGATGCACTTTCAACAAGAGCGCAAGATTCCACGTTTAAAGCAGGGGGAAAGAAGAAAAAACTAAATCGCATATTTTGCCAGGAATAATTCTTCACATATGGACTAGTGTAGGGTCAAAAGGAAAGAAAAACACAAAAACAATTGACTACATCAACTTGTTCAAAAACCCCACACGCATGTTAGTATGTTACGAGTGAATTCGTTCTTCCAATCAAGAATCAAAGTTAGCCATCTTTTAGGAATAAGTTCAAACTATACAAATCTCATAAAACCAAACTAATCTTTGTGTTTGAAAAAAATACTACTCTCTTTGTTCCATAGTAATAGAGGCATTCCATTTTGCACACTCGTTTTGAAAAAATAATTATAAATAGTTAAAATGGAGAAAAAGTAAAGTAAGAGAAAGAATGATGTAGAGAAGAGTCTTATCTATAATATTTTGTCTCTTACTTTACTTTTTCTCCACTTTAACTATTTATAATTATTTTTTCAAAACGAGTGCGCAAAATGAAATGCCTCTATTACTATGGAACGGAGGAAGTACAACATATAATCAGTGATGGACGCAGGATTCCAATATTGAGGGGTCCAAATTATTGTTAACAATTGTTGTAGTATAATTTTTTGTGTCAACGAATACCGAAAACAGTCCCGACCTAAACAATTGAAGAATATTGTTTTTAAAATTATACTACAACATAACTTTAAAATTAAATTTACAAATATTATATGACATATATGTATATTTATAAGGCTAACGAATTACTACTATTTTTAATCTTAAATTATAAATATCATTACTAGTCTGACAAAATAAAATATGAGAATCGAAAAAATAAAATAATATGAAAAATATCATATTTATGGGCATAACTTTATGATCTTATCATAACAATATTAACAAAAATGAAAAAATAAATAAAATTACACAAAATCACTAGTTAAAAAAACCATAGATTACTTTATTAACTTGCTAATGAATTAACTATAAAAATTAGAGAAATGAATTAACTGTCAAAATTAGAGAAATAAATTAAATATTATAAAATTGAATAATCTAACTATGATAAAATCTAGTAGGAGAAATTACAAATTATATACTCCCTATAAATAAATTACTACTACAAAACCAAGGTAATTAAACCTTGCATACACAATGTCTTGTCATGTTTTAAATTAATACCAAAAAATTTTAAGTTGACATGAATCATACAAAAAAGTTTCATTAGTATTTAATTTAATACAATCTATTAAAATTATTTAACGCCGTCCATTATATGTTAACTATATGGATAGGTGGGATAAATATATAAAAAAAAATAGCCACACTTATGTAGTTAGTGATATATTTTAATTTTCAAAATTCCATCATTCATGAGAACAACATCGAAACCCCTTGTGTAAAAATAAACAGTAAAAAGCTGTCATACATAAAATGCATAAGCAGTTAAAGCAACATGGCATATTTACAAATTAAACCAATAAGTCATAGCATTCAAAAATTTGATTAAAAGAAAGAACTAAAAATTTATTCCACTAAGTCATAGAATTCAAAATTTTGATTAAAAGAAGAACTAAAAATTTCCATCCATGAACTTTTAATCAACAAAATACTCCTTCCGTCACATAAAAATATAAAAATATGAACAATTAATATGACACGAAAATTAAGATAAAATTGATAAAGTAAAAGAGAGGATGAGAAGGATAGTTAAGTAGTGTTAGTAGATAATGAGACTCGTATTATTAGTAGTGTTTAATGATGGTATAATAATTAAGTTGTAAATAAGTTAATGTATAATTTTTGAAAAATGGAACATATATTTTATGGAACATATCAAATAAAAATTGTATATATTTTTATATTTTACTCTTGTTTAACCTAGACTAAAAGTAAGTTTACCTATACTACGCTACAAAGTTTAAATATTGAGTTGGAGTACTCAAACTAAACTACGACTTTAAAAATGATGTGGAATAATCAAACTTCCGAATCAAAATATATCAACTGAAAACGCATTCAGAATGTGTATTAGTTTTGTTTTTTTTTCCTCAGAATGTGATTTAGTTTAAAACAATAACTGTGTTTAAAATATTTTAATAGAATGTATTAAATTAAAATACTAATAAGACTTTTTGTATGATTCATGTCAACTTATAAAGCTTTTTGTGTCAATTTGTAACATTAATGAAATATTTTGAATGTAAGGGGTAAATTACCCACACAAAATCAATGAGAAATATACGGTAATCCATGAAGTATTGTAGTTAGGCAAAAATCAACAATATAAACCCAGCATCAGAAATCGCCCTCTATATCTCATGATTTGTCTTATAAATATAAAATATATGGTAAAAAGACAAATGGTTGGGGGTTTCAAGGGACCTCATGCCTCTTAGTACGTCCGCCCCTGCATAAAATGGTATTCCGGATTTTAAATTTATGTGCTTTAATTTATTGTAGATTAGAAATTTAGAACCTTAACTTTGAGGGAAATTTCAGCTTTAACTTTAACTATTATTTACTTTTTCTCTAACTTAAATTTTGAAGAATGTATAGTAGTATTACTTATATACTGCACCCATTTATTAAAAATAGAAACACTTTAATTCGTAGTCTGTTTCTTATAAATTCTTTTAATTCGTGTTTAAGTTGTGTCGGTCATGTCTACGTGTAGTAATAATTTTGATTGAGTGGTTTAGAATCTTATGATAGTGAAATTAGTTGATGTAGGGCGAATGTGAAAAAGTACGTTGACTATAATATTGTTCAATATTTAAGTGGAAATTCTAATTTTAAGAAAATGAAACAGACTCCAAATTATATTTTGTCAAAAATATTATCGAAATTCAAATTATTTTCAGATAATCAAAAAATATTTTTTCGTATTTTAAAATTAGGGTGAAAGATAATATCTCCTCAACGTACAATAAAATACAGGATAAAGTAATGTGAACTTATAAACTCACAATTAATACATTTAATTAAATTAATAATATACACAATTTAAACCTGGCTTCAAAACCCATAACGTCCAACATTATTAATTTCATTTTTTATTCATTTTCTTCTGAGTTTCTTGTGTTTGTTAACGTATAAACTTAATGAACATAATTTGGATAAATTTTTACCCTTTCATTTCCATTAAATATTCTATATTTCTTATTAAAACGGACCCCAATAAATGTCCCTTTCATTTTTACTATTTTTAATAAGGACTGGATTCAATATTCCACTAACTCATTCTGTTCACCCACTTTCTTTCATAAAGTCGTGACAAATTCTTAAAATCCGCACGATCAAGGGTCATGGCCTCATGGCGACCGGAGGAAGTATTATTTAAATAATTTTATATTTTAATTAAATAATTGCAAACTTTATGAAATAACAAAGAATATGAAAATTAAGAAATGAAAATTTTAAAGAAAGATTCAAGGATCGACCTCAGTTGTGGGAAGCAAAATTTTAATGGAAAACAAAGTTCGTTCAGGTTTCGGTTCGGTTTTTCGCCCAAATCGAACCGAACCCGAAAAATTGAATTTAGGCTAAAATTGAAACCGAACCGAACCGAACCGAAAAATTGAAAAAACAAAAACCTAACTTAAAAAACCGAACCAAACCGAAAAACCGAAATTTTAAAAAAAAAACCAAAAAACTGAAAAAAAAAATACTATATATATATATATATATATAAAATTTATTTTGTTTTATGTATACTAATAGAATATAAATATATATAATATAAAATTAATAGAATATATATAATACATATTAATTGAAAATATAATAAAAGAATATATATTATGTATATGATATAATATACTAAATTAATAGAATAAATATATATAATATTATATTTAAAATATAATTCAGTTTTTCGTTTTTCAGTTTTTTTTCCGCCCGAACCGAACCGAACTGAAAAATCGAAAAAATCAAACTGAATTTCAAAATTTCGGTTTGGTTTGGTTCGGTTCGGATATTCGATTTTCGGGTTTTTTTTCTCACCCCTATTCTTACCCATATTATGGGTGCTGTCGGAATAGTGACAATATGGAGTTTATTTTTATTGCTATAGGTCATGCCACAAATAAAATTCTAATGAAAATACATTTGATAACCGCGTAGATTACCTGAGGTAAAATTTATTCTCTCGTCGTTCTTCTCTTCTCAATTCTACTACTTCCTCCATTCAAAAAAAATTCTCTCGAACGTGGAGGACGACACGAATTTTAACTAAAAATTGGTAAAATAAGATAAAAGTATTAAAAATAGGTAAAGTTAGAGAGATATGCAGAAAAAGTAATTAAGTAAAGTATGAGAGATCGAGGTGAAAAAGTGAATAAAGTATGAGAGAGAAATTATTTATTTTTAAAAATGAAATTATTTTTAAAAATGAGATTATTTTTTGTGGACGGGGGAGTATAATTTTGTGAGATATAGAGTTTATTTCCCTTTGTCGGTATAAAACAAAATAGTATGTGGTAGGAGGACAATATTTTGATTTTTGATCCACCCTTCATTTATCTTTCCTTTTACGGAGTATATATTATTTCCCTGCATATCGATCTTTGAGAACTTAATTACTTCTAATCATAATTCATAAGAGCGTAATTTCTTTATTTAGTTTTAACAATTTATATCCGAATCTAAATCAAAGTTGCAATAGTGTTAATATGGTCAGAGATGATACACGATAAAGAGAGGATTCTCCTCCATATATGTCACTATATAACTTAACTACTCCCTCCATCTTAAGATATTAGACCACTTTCTTTTGGGCACAGGAATTTAGAAAATATTGTTTAATGGTGTAAGTGAAGTTGATAATAAAATAAATTTTTACTATAAATAAAAATGACTCAAGTGTGTTGGGACAACCCAAAATGGTATATGGGTGTAATATCTTAGGACGGAGGGAGTTATTGGCTTGTAAAGTTGTAAATTATATGAGTAGAAAATTCTAATAGCTTATTATTCGTTCAATTGTCAAATATAAAGATCTGATAACATATCAACACATGTTGATGGAAGGTAGGTTTTGAAGACAACCATTCAGAGACACAATAAGACTTTTCTTGCAATAATATGCACAGCTTGAACGTTTACTTTGAATTTCCAAAAATATTCGTTTGGAGTGAGAAGTCACGAATGTATAAATAGAAAATACATTAGATAAATATTCTAATACTATTTGTGAAAATACATTAGATAAATATTCTAATTCAAATGTCTCTTAATCTTTGTTTTAATTATATTATTCTTTTTTATTTCATTTGTATTTCTATTTCCATTTTTTTTTAATTTTTGCAATTTTTTTTAATTGTTGAGTATTAATTTAAAATATACATATTTTTTTGTTTAATTAAATTCAAATTTTAATGAACTTGATATTTTATTCAAATTTTAAATTTAATTTAATTAGATTTATAGTAAATAAATTGTATAGAAAGAAAAATAAATCAAAACTAAATGTGATGCCATAAATATAGATAAATAGTTTATGCAAAGATCATGGGTTATAGATATTGTTTCTTAAAAAAAATGCAATTAAAAAGTAATGTGATGCCATAAATATGATGAGAATGAATCGTTATTATGACCGAATATGTCTTATCCAACAAAGAACAATGATGAGATAAAATAGCTTGATACTACAAATATAGATAAGGGGACGTGATCAAATGAAAATTTTAAATATAATACAAACTCAAAACTATGATCTGAATTATTGAAAAATGTCAATAGATCACAAAAAAACATCAATATGAAAATGTTAACAGAATTTCAACGATAGTCAATGATTGATGTTGTGTTGATATTGTGTTGATATTGTGTAGACATTAAAATCTTGAAATATTACACTGTGTTGATATTGTATTGAAACTGTATTGAAATTGTGTTGAGCAGTTTTAAGTTTGTACAATATATAAGTTTGCATTTTATCCCTACCGATAATTATTCTGACCGAATGGACTTATCTAACAGAGAACAAAGAGAAATTTAATATATGGGCCCATGGTCCTATTGATAAAACTGGTTAAATGGTCTCTAGTTCACCTTTATCTATAAATTAGAAAAACAAGTTCCTTTTAGAATTGTTTGATAATCTTTAATTTTCTATTTATTTATCAGTATAGGAAAAGAACTCAATTCCTTTTAGATTTGTGAGTGACTGACGTATCAAGACTAATAAATACTTGACTGTTCAGTTTGTTGCAAGTATGGAACTCTCCCAAAATTCTCCATCTCTATCACCATATCCTTTTCTTAAAGCTTAATCTCTCTCTTCGACGATAGCCTGTTTGAAGATATCTCAAGGTGACACACAATCTTCTTCCAAAAACACTCGGGCGATCCAACAAAATTAAGGTTAGTTTTATGTATTTACAGATAAGTTAACCTTCTCTTCAACTAAGTCTGAACATATACACATTGCAAAAAAAATTGAATGCGAGTATGTGTAAAAATAATAACGTTTCGTGACATTAATGGTCAATAAATCGTTTTCTTTCGCAGGCACACTTTTTTAGAAAAATAGATAATGGTTTCGATCTGCAAGTAAACACCAAATTAGCAGATTTTAGATTTGCTAATATTTAAAATAATTCAGATTTAATTTATCTATTGGAATCCGGATCACTATCAGATTGATTCATATTAAATTTCGTATCTATGTTTTGTCGTAATTATATTCAATAGGTTCAAATATTTACATAGGATTTATTTTCTGATCATGAAGATTTACGATATAGTCAAAGAGATCCGAAATAATTAATCTACATTAATTCATTGACTTTAAAGACTAAATCCATTTTTTCTTCCATATTGAATAATTTTACTTATTTGCAACTCATTTAGCAGCAACTTGACGAAATATCCTTGCAATACACCTCTATTTGGACGTGTGTCATAAATTCATGTGTTGAAAAGAAAACTCTCTGAAACTTCTCATTTCAAACTGTGTGAACTGAAGTCAACTAAAAACAAGTTGAATTTTGGCATTTTGCAACTCTCAATTAGTTGCAGCCAATGTTCCTCAATTTTTTCTTTCTGTTTTAAGTATAAGTATATCTGAAGTGTGATGATTTCTTGAATTGTGATGCAGCAAAATTAAAGTGCTAAGAAAAAATTGTTTGTAAAAAAAAATGGCATCGAATGGAACAATAAAGTGTGCAGCGCCAATGAAGGCAACTTCTAATGGAGTCTTCCAAGGAGACGATCCTCTCGATTACGCGCTCCCTCTTCTTATAGTGCAGATATGCCTCGTCGTTGTGCTCACCCGAGTGCTCGCCTATTTCCTAAGGCCGTTGAGGCAACCGCGCGTCGTTGCTGAGATTATTGTGAGTGTTCTTGCTCTTTTCTTTTGTTGCAATCACAACCACCACCACATGATGATGATATTCCTAGTATATTCCCATTATGTGTGTGTGGGTTATAGCACTTTTTTTTGTTAACTTTTAAGGAAAACCTTCTTTAGTCCCTTTTCTCATATCTTTACTTCACAACCCTTGCTTTTTTATGTAGTGTGTAGTGCTTGGGATTTTTTTATTCCCACCATTGGTTTGGTTCCTTCTAAATAGAAGTAGTTAAAATTGAACTTTTTAGATGCCCCTTTTAGCCAAAACTGAAGTAGCTGAGATTCCAAGAATAATTTTATTCACATGCTCTGTAGTGCCTTTTCTCATGATGTCTATGTGAAACTCAGAGTTGAAGCTAGAATCACGGTGGACTCGAACCTGATACCTTTGGTCTCGGACATTAACCATATTATCACTAGAACAATTATGGATTGGAGCCTGATTTTTATGTGTTGAAGCATTTGTTACGTACTCTAATTGAAACTTGGAAAATATCAATTGCAAAAAAAACCAATTAAGTAACACTGGTATAACTAATTGAAATTAAATATGATTTTGGCAGGGAGGAATAATCTTAGGTCCATCAGTTTTAGGCCGGAATGAGAAGTATCTCCACACCATTTTCCCAGAAAGGAGCCTCACAGTGTTGGACACCGTCGCCAATCTCGGCCTCCTCTTCTTCCTCTTCCTCGTTGGCCTCGAAATTGACCCAGCATCTCTCCGTAGGACCGGGAAAGCAGCCCTCAGCATCGCCCTAGCCGGAATCACTCTCCCATTCGCTCTTGGCATCGGCACATCATTCGTGTTCAGAGCCACCATCTCCACGGGCGTAAGCCAGGCCCCGTTTCTCATATTCATGGGTGTCGCCCTCTCCATCACCGCCTTCCCGGTCTTGGCGCGCATATTGGCCGAGCTGAAGCTGCTAACCACCGATGTAGGCCGGATGGCCATGTCCGCTGCTGCTGTCAACGACGTTGCTGCTTGGGTTTTACTCGCTCTGGCCATCGCCTTGTCAGGCACGGGCCATTCCCCCCTAGTGGCCGTGTGGGTGTTCCTGTGCGGGTCTGGGTTTATAATCCTGTGCATATTCGTTGCGCCCCCGGTTTTTAAATGGATGTCACAACGCTGCCCCGAGGGGCAGCAAGTGGACGAGGTATACATTTGTGCTACATTAGTTGCTGTTTTGGCGGCCGGATTTGTGACCGATGCTATTGGGATCCACGCGCTTTTTGGGGCGTTCGTCCTCGGTGTTCTCGTCCCTAAGCATGGAGCCTTCACCGGTGCACTGGTCGAAAAGGTCGAGGATCTCGTCTCGGGTCTGTTTCTTCCCCTGTATTTCGTGTCGAGTGGTTTGAAGACGAATGTGGCAACCATTCAAGGGGCTAATTCATGGGGGCTCCTCATCTTAGTCATATTCACAGCTTGCTTGGGAAAAGTCATTGGCACTGTTGTGGTCTCTCTCTTATGTAAGATCCCTTTCAAGCAGGCTGTAACTCTTGGATTTTTGATGAACACCAAAGGTTTAGTGGAGCTAATTGTCTTAAACATTGGGAAAGACAGGGGAGTTTTGAATGATCAAACATTTGCAATTATGGTGTTAATGGCATTGTTCACAACTTTCGTCACGACGCCAATTGTCGTGACGATATACAAGCCGGCTCGGATGGCGACATCCGAGTACAAGCGGCGGGTGATACAGAAAAAGGAGACGGAGCAGAACTCTCAGCACCGTCTCCTGATCTGTTTCCACAGCACAAGGAACATAGCATCCTTGATCAACCTCATGGAGGTGTCGCGTGGCACGGGGAACAAACACGGCCTCCGTGTCTACGCGATGCACATGATGGAGCTTTCGGAGAGATCCTCCGCCATAGTGATGGTGCACAAGGGGAGGAGCAACGGGATGCCGTTTTGGAACCGGAACCGTAAATCCGACCCGAACCAAGTCGAAATCGCCTTTGAGGCGTTTGAGCAGCTGAGCCACGTCTCGGTCCATCCTGCGACCGCCATGTCGGCCATGTCGAGCATGCACGTCGACATATGCAACGGGGCCGCCAGGAAGAAGGCGGCGATGATCGTGCTCCCGTTCCACAAGCACCAGAGGCTGGACGGGCGGCTCGAGACGACCCGGTCCGATTTCAGGCAGGTGAACCGGAGGGTTCTCGAGCACGCCCCGTGCTCGGTCGCGATATTCGTTGACCGAGGACTGGGCGGGAAGGCCTACGTGGCCGCGAGCAACGTTGACTACACGGTCGCGACCTTTTTCTTCGGTGGACCCGATGATCGGGAGGCTCTGTCGTACGGGGCCCTCATGGCGGAGCACCCCGGGATAAGGTTCAACGTTGTACGCTTCGTCGTGGACCCCGGCCTGGCCGGAGATGCTATCCGGGTGGACTTGGGTGAGCGGGACGGCTCGGTGGAGGCTAAATCAGAGGATGAGGAGTTATTGAAGGAGAAAGTGAGGAAGAATGGATCGATTAGATTGGAAGAGGTGGTGGTGAGGAATGCGGCGGAGGCGGTGGAGGCAATGCGAGGGCATGATCGGTGCAATCTGTTTGTGGTGGGGAGAATGCCGGAGGGGCAACTGGCGGCGGCTCTTAAGAGCCACAACGACTGCCCTGAGCTTGGACCGGTTGGGAATTTGCTGATTTCGTCGGAATTCTCGACGGTTCCGTCGGTGCTGGTGGTGCAGCAGTATCGGGTGCAGCTGACTGGTGACTCGCTTCATTCGCTTAGGATAGCAGATGAGTCGTCGGATTAATTGATTTGCAATAATTATGCAAAGTTTGTTACCATATAAGATGGTATGTATGTTATTTGTTGACATTAGAATTTCTAGTTGAAGATTAGTAAATATATTTTTCAAATTAGATATCCAAGTGATGGAAAATACAGAAGCTGAAATTTTTAGCATTCGTTTATTCATGATGTATAATGCAGCGGTTGATCACAAAGAAACAGATAGAGCTTGGAAATTGGATTGTTTTTAGGGTACTTGATTCATCGGGTCCATATACCTGTATGAAATAATCTGGCATCTAAAATATTTTTCGGATTGAGTATCGGGTGGAGAATCAAGCCAAATTTTGGGTGATGGGTATTTAATTTTTTTTGGATCGGGTACTCACAAGTACCCTATTTAGAGTTGTCAACAGGGCTGGACTGCCCGGCTCAAGCCCGGCCCACCAGTGAAATGAAGTGGGCCTAGGCTGGGCTCATCAGTTGAGATGGGCACCAATTGGGTCATTTTGTAAACCCAGGCCCTAGACCATCCGAAGCCCAGCCCAGACTCAGGACCGGCCCAGACCCAGCCCGTACTAGGCTCGGATCCATCAGAGGCCCACCTTCTATAATTAGTTTTTTTAATGTGATTAGGTGATTAATCACTAATAATATTATAGTTCTCTATTTATGAATGTCATCTTGTGCACGAGAAATTTAAATTTTCTCTATATCATTCCAATATTTTGGATGTCTCCGAATGAACTCAAACCGTAATAGTTTAATATCAACATAAGTTTCCAACTAAATCATGAATGAAACATTCAATCTTGATTACATCTAAAAAAATTTTTATGATTTTTTTTATCCAAGATATAAAAAAGATGATTCCGAAATTTAAATTTAAGAATATTACGTATTCAAACCTTAATATATGATGATAATTATAGAATTCTTTAAATTTGTTAGTTAGTTCATATACTTATAGCTTTAAAAATACAAAATCAACCTATATGTCATCATCTACTAATAAAACTAACAATTGGTTATTCCTTTAGTTATACACTTACTGTTAAATAGAACAAAGAACATGAAAAAATTGTTGATACAAAGTCAATAAATGAACTTAAACACATTATTAAATTTAGATTTAGTTAATGAGATATAAAAATACAAGTTATATGTTTTATTTTGCATAAAATACATTTAGAATATCTTTAAAATACTTAAACAAAAAATTTAAACAAAGCTCAGCCCAGCCCGGGTCCACATGGCAAGTGAGTCTGGGCCGAGCCGGGCCTAGCAAAATTAGAAA
Organism: Salvia hispanica; assembly: GCF_023119035.1. Taxonomy (NCBI): domain Eukaryota; kingdom Viridiplantae; phylum Streptophyta; class Magnoliopsida; order Lamiales; family Lamiaceae; genus Salvia; species Salvia hispanica. The sequence continues at coordinate 43,189,713 of NC_062967.1, forward strand.
AGGCCCGACCCAGCCCAGCCCGCCTCAGACATGGGTCTGGCCTGGGCTGGGCCGGCCCGGCCCACTTGTCATCTGACACCCCTAAAATCATTCACAATTACCATGAAATAATTTGAATTTTAATTAATCATTCATAAGGTTGTCAAATTAAGTTATACATTACGGCCAATTGTGTGTTTTCAGGTCGTATCTATGAGACTATGACACAAAACAACATAAAAATTATACTCTCTCATCATAACTCTAATGTCTAACCCCTATATTTTATCACTGAGTTTATGAGACCATGACTAATTAAGATATCCTATTCCAATAACTAAACAAACGCTAATAGAGTAATATCTAAATTAGTCATCCCATTAAGTCAATAATAACAATTACTACTAGACAAATCAAAAGTACCGTTGTAGCAGCACGCCTGGCAATTGGCATGGTATGTTGGGTAAATATAACACAAAAATTGGAAGTTGTCTCTGATAGCCTATCATTATATATCCCAATGATCAACTACTCCTTATTTAAAATGAAACACATTTGCAACCATGGACCACATTAATACTATTGGATAATTTATAACTGAAAAAGTTACACGCCATTTTATAATTATATTATATTCACTTCTTGCACAAGTCATACATCATTTTGAGGAAATGGGGGGTCAAAAAATGACACCAGCCTTAATCCAAGAGGTACAAAACATATATTCTACAGATATATATTAATCTCCAAAGTCATTGCTTGCATTAATTATAGTATTATGTTGGATTGCTAGATTCTCCACATTCAAAGGTGGCTATTGTCAACTAATTCATAGTAGATCTTAATTATTTATTGCTTTGCACCTTCTCTGCATTATTCGTTTTTTTTATATTAATCGAAACCGCTAGCTAGTTGTATTGGAAACATGAAATAAAAGGTCAGGAAGTGATTTTTTTATTTCTAACATGATATTATTGTTAAGTTGATATATGGGTATATCAATGACACAGTGTTAAGTTATTAAAAATTATTTTTGGTGTTGATTTTGTTTTGCATTGACAAAAACAAAACAAATGTTGCTACCCAGGATCGAACTGGGGACCTTTAGTGTGTAAGACTAACGTGATAACCACTACACCATAGCAACTAATGTGACAAAGCACTCTTCCATTAAAATTATCACAGTTATTGTATTAGCAATTTATAAATTTTGAGATACTATTTGTATTGGAAATGAAAATAGATCTAAATATTCCGTGAGAAATAAAAATATTTTGGTTCATTTTTAAAATTTCCTATACTTTAGAAACTGAAGTCCCTATCTATTTACGCAAGGAGAAATACGGAACCATCTTAATATTTAATCATTTGTTCGTTCTTAAAATACCGGAATTTTTTTTTATTAAAAATAGTACATCCTCCTTTCCTTGTTAATAGAAATATTTTATTTTTTACGAAGTTTAAGAATAGTGTTAAATGAAAGAGAAAATAAAGTAAGAGAGACGAAGAGATATTTTTTACCAAAAATAAAAATGACACAATAATTCTAAAATTTTCCAAAATAGAAAATACTCTATTAAAATGGAATTGGAAGGGGAGTATCGATCAATATGACAACATATCCATTCAAAAAGTAAATAGTACACAATTAATTAGGGAAAAAACACTTTTCAATAAGCTAATTATTGAAGCTTCATTAATGTTATTTTCAGAGAAAGGGAAAAAGAGCTAATTGCGTACACGTACTGAAGGTCGATAAACACATTGACCAATTAAATTACTAGTACACAGTAGTACTCCGTCTTTCCTCCATTGTTAGTCCACGGGTTTTAAGTATAAAGAAAAGTGAATTGGAATGGTTGGTGGGATTTGATCTCATTTTCATATACTAGCCGATTTGGCACTGGGTTTAATATATATAGTGGAAATTGGGTTGAAAAAATTAATAGAATGTGAGTCCTACAGTATTAATTTTATACTACCTCCGTCCACCAAAATTTGTCTCATTTTTCCATTTCCGTCCGTCCCCAAAAATTTGTCTCATTTCACTTTTACCATTTTTGGTAGTGGAATCATATTCCACTAACTCATTCCTACTCACATTTTATTATAAAACTAATATATAAAAGTAGGACTCACAATCCACTAACTTTTTCAACTCACTTTCTATTACATTTCTTTAAACCCGTGTCGGGTCAAAGTGGGACAAATTTTGGTGGACGGAGGTAGTAATATAATGTGAGTTAAATGAGTCAATTATAAAAAGTAGTAAAAAGTAAGAGTGTCAATTAATAAGTGACGGAAGAAAAAAGAAAATTGGTGTCAATTAATGGGGACGGAGGGAGAATTAATTGTATAATAAATTGTGAGTGGAATATCGAGTTAGTGGAATGTGATGTCTACTTATCATTTATAATAAATAGTGAAATTGGACAATATATGGGGAGGTAAGAAAATGGCAAAAGTGGACAAAAACTAGGGGAATGGAGGGAGTATATTTTATTTATGTTTGTGTCTAACTATTCCTTCCGTCCTTCTTTAACCGAGTCATATTTCTGTTTGAGTTGTCTCACTGTAGCTGAGTGATTTGTTTTTTTGGGCAAAAAAATAACACATTTCTTATCTTTTGTTTTACTTTATCTTACTTTATTCTCTCATTCTTTCTATTTTCCTGCTTTATTCAGTCTTTACTTAAATCACTTAACACAAATATTTTTCTTAATTTTCATGCCGAAACGAAATGTCTCTAGCACAAAGAGACGGAGTATGAGCATGTCCAATTTTGATTCAATCTCTAGTGTGTACTACTTCTGAGGTTGTTACGTTCATTCAAACACGATTTACTGCTTTGTATGTAATCTACGTATTTCATCATTTTTGTTACTCCGATAGAGGTACATTGATATCCTGAAACACTATTTTATCACAAAGAAGTTAATTTGTTTTCAACCCGAAAATATATACATGAAATACAAGATTACATTAATGAAAAGAACAAATCTTGCTACAAACTCCTAAACAAGATAGTTCGCTGCTTATTCACAACCTTTATCTCACACGATTGATCAACTCCTCACATCAAAGCTTTCATTCAGAATCATAGTCATCCATTCTCGACGCTGCCTCATCTTCTTGCAAAGACTTCAACGAATGCCCGCTCAACTGGCTCCGATACTGCTGCATCACCAGCACCGACGCCGTCGTCGACAGCTCCGCCGAAATCAGCAGATTCCCAATCGGCCCCAGCTCCGGACACTCACTCTTCTTCTTCATCGCCGCCGCCAGCTCCCCCTCCGAAATCCTCCCCACCAAAAACAAATTGCAACTCTTATGCGCCCGCATCACCTCCACCGCCTCCGCCGCATCCTTCACCACCGCCTCCTCATACTTAATCGACCCGTCCTTCCCCGCCCTTTCCTTAAAACCCGAGATGAACTCCTCGTCGCCCGACCTCGACTCGAACCTGTCAATATCATCGCTAATAATATCCACCTTCACAGAGCTTCCGCCGTGCGATTCTGCATAGAATCGCATGGCGTTCAACCTGACGCCGGGGTGCTCCGCCATGAGCGCCCCGTACGCCAGCGCCTCGCGGTCGTCGGGCCCGCCGAAGAAAAAGGCCGTTATCGCGTAGTCCACGTTGCTGGCGGGGACGTGGGCCGCCCCGCCCAGGCCGCGGTCCACAAGGATCGCGACCGAGCAAGGGGCCCACTCGAGGACGCGCCGGTTGACGTGGCGCATCTCCTCCCGAGTGGTCTCCAAGTGGCCATCGAGCCTCTGGTGCTTGTGGAAGGGCAGCACGACCACAGAGGCGCGCTTCGCCTCCGCGGCGCTGCAGATGTCCTCGTGCATCGTCGTCAACGGCGAGATGGCCGTGGTCGGCCGGATGGACACGTGGCTGAGCTGCTGGAAGGCCTCGAACGCGACGACGACCTGCGTCGAATCGGTCGCCTTCTCCTTGCTGAAGAAGGGGATCCCGTTGTTCCTAGCCTTGTGCACCATGAGAATCGCGGAAGATCTCTCGGAGAGCTCGGTTAGGTGCATTGCGTAGACGCGGAGGCCGCCTCGCCTCCCCGTCCCGCGCGAGACCTCCATCAGATTAATCAGCGTAGGAAGCGTCCGGGTGCTCTGGAAGCAAGCCATGATACGTAGTTGTGTATTGCACTCCTTTCTCTGGATGGTCCTGTGCTTGTACTCGGCCGTGGCCACCCGAGCCGGCTTGTATATCGCTATGACCACCGGCGTGGTGATGAACGTTGTGAACAAGGCCATCAGCACCATGATAGCGAAAGCTTGGTCGTTGAGGACTCCGCGATCCTTCCCAATGTTGAGCACGATAAGCTCCACAAGTCCCTTCGTGTTCATCAAGAAACCGAGCGTGAGGGCCTCCTTGAAAGAGACCTTACACAGCATCGAAGCCACCACCGTGCCAAAGATCTTCCCCGCGCACGCGGTGCAGATCACTAGCACGAGGAGGCCCCAAGACTGCGCGCCTTGGATAGTGGCTACGTTCGTCTTGAGCCCGCTCGAGACGAAGTAGAGCGGCAAGAAAATACCGGAAACAAGATCCTCAACCTTCTCCACCAGAGCCCCAGCGAGCGGGCCTTCTTTCGGTACGAGAACACCAACCACAAAGGCTCCGAACAAGGCATGGATTCCGATTGTGTCCGTCACCAGTGAAGCCGCCAGTACAACACCTAGAGTAGCGCAGACGTATATCTCGTCAACCGGCTCGCCCTCAGGGCATCGGCGCGCCACCCATTTGAAAACAGGTGGGGCCACCAGGATGCAGAGAAAGACGAAGGCGAAGCCGCATAAGAAGACCCATAGAGAGACGAGAGGGGAGCGGCCGGTGCCGGATAAGGCGATGGCAAGAGCGAGTAAAACCCAAGCGGCCACGTCGTTGACTGCAGCAGCGGACATGGCCATCCGGCCTACGTCCGTTGTTAGCAGCTTCAGCTCGGCCAATATGCGTGCCAAAACCGGGAAGGCGGTGATGGAGAGGGCGACGCCCATGAATACGAGAAAGGGGGCGGGCTTTGCATCGGAGGAGATGGTGGCTTTGAAGGCGAATGAGGTCCCGATTCCGAGAGCGAATGGAAGGGTGATTCCTGCCAGAGCGATGCTCATGGCTTTCTTCCCGGTGCGTTTGAGTGATTTTGGATCTAACTCGAGTCCCACCAGGAATAGGAAAAATAGGAGACCCAAATTGGCAATGGTGTCTAGAACTGTGAGGCTCTTGGCTGGGAATACAGCATGCAAATATTTCTCGTTGCGGCCTAAAGCTGATGGCCCTAGTAGAACTCCACCCTACGCACATCGTATCAAGTTAGTAACTGAAACGTGAGGCCTACTAATCATTTACCGTATGTTATATTAAAATTGAAGAGAAAAGTGTGCGTGTGTGTTGTCCTGGTAGAGTGATTAATTTCTGCGGCCAAAGGTCTCAGGTTTGAGTCCACCATGACACGGCCTTTAAATTTCTGTTCATTTATCAATTAAAAAAATATGAAGAGGAAGAAAACATACTATGATTTCAGCGATGACACGTGGCTGGCGGAGTGGGCGGAGAAGATAAGCAAGGGCTCGGGTGAGGAGCAAGACGAGGCATATCTGTATGATGAGCAGGGGAAGCGCGTAGTGAAGAGGATCGTCGCCTTGGAATACGCCGTTGGATGTCGCTTTCATAGGCGTTATACATTTGGTGGCGTTAGGAGCCATTCTATACACTTACTTGCACCTACACCAAGTCATCACCAACACACTATATCAAAGAGTGTTATATATAACGCTTAATGGTATGAGCTTACAAGAAATTAAGGGGATAAAGAAAAGTGTTAGCAAAGAATGAATAATTGTCATATGGTTTATTTTGACTCGAATTAGTACGTACCTCCACTAGTTCTAGCCTTAATTTACAAGAAATTTCCAAGGAAAAGTGTGACACGACATGATCGATTATACTATATCTAATTATTCTTACCATTGATTGCCTTCTTATCATTTTCTATTCAAGGTCCAGGAAAAATTGTACACATATTTGGAATGTTAGTGGGGAAAGAGTGAAAAAAACGAGTTAAGTTTTACTCAAGAAACAATACTGAATTACTAGTATTGGATTGAATAACTGAATTCATTGGATTGATTTGTTTGATACATTGTACATGAGTATATATAGGACTCTAGACATAAATGTTTCTAGGAACTATACTACACAATAAATGTTATTCTATTTTCCAACACTTCTAGGAACTCAATGCCCCCCTTTCGCTTCTTTTTTCCATGTAAAAAGGGCCCAACAAATGTGAAGTCCCCCAAAAGTGGATCTTCATCTGGGTTTCCCCCGGCCTCGTAATACCCTGGATATCCGGAATGTTCCCCCCTCAAAATTTTATTCCATGATAAAAAGGTACCTTTGAACCGAACAACTGGGGTTCCGCTTCAAGATGGTAAATTTTTGTGGCGGTGCATGAATTGACTTATCCCTTTTCCGCATATTTTGTGCCCGGGGTCCTGTGTGAAAGAAAAACCCAAACAAACCCTTTTGATCCCTTTTCCACCCAAGTTGAGCTTTTTTTTGATTTGAAGTCCATGATTAACAAAAATCGGGTGTCTGGGTTTGCAATCCATCATCCCGCCCCCAAAGATCCAACTTTTTTTTTTTGATTTAAAAAGTTTCCCCTTCCCTTTGATCTCAAGCCCCCGGGTTTTAAAAAAGTACTTACCCCGGATCTTTCATTTTTTCAAATTCCGTGGCCAAATTTTTTCTTGGGCTTCATTTTTTTCGCCCTTCTCCAGAAAATCATGTCATCAACATAGATTATGAGACATAAAATTTTTCCCCCCCCTTTTTCTTCATAAAGATTTGTGTGATCCTTTCTTTTTGATAATCATATTTTTCCCTTTTGCTTCTAAATTTTCCCAAACCATCCCTTCTGGGAAAGGCTTTTTTAAAAAATGGGTTTTCCCAAAGGCTTTTTTCCCCTCTTTAGTCTTTTTTCGAAACCCGGGGGAACCTCCATGTAAACTTCTTTTTAAAATTCACCATTAAGAAAGTTTAATTACATAAAACGGGTGAAGACCAATCTTTGCTTTCGAATAGGGGTAATCCCTGAAAGTTATTTTTTGGGGAGAATGTCTGAGTAATCCACTCCATATGTTGAAACCCTTTTAACCCACAAAAATGAGCCTTTTTCTGAGGGAACGCCCGGGGCCCCGTTTGATAAAAAAAACCCATCCCAACCCCGTTCTCGTTTCCCCTTTTGGGGAAGTTGACATTTTTTCCATTTTTTATTCCTCCCCGGGGTTTTTAGTCACCATCATTGGTCCCTCCAATGCTTGTTTTTTAATGTTTTCTTTAAATTAGGATTTCCTCTTCTCCATGGGGGGGCGTTTGGGGCCCTAAAGTTTTTTTAAAATTTTGCTCTTGCCACCCCTTCCCCGGATATTTTGACCTTCCGTTTCCGTTTTTTGGGGGTGAGTACCGTTTGGGGGAATTCCCAGTACTTCAAAGGGTCGAATGTCTTGCCCATCTATAATCTCTTTTCTTTTTTCCCGAGCAACATTGTCGCGATATTAACGAGTTCTCAAAATGGTTCCCTAATTTCCGGAAACCGGGATCTGGGGGGCCCCCAAGTTCCATAGGTTGGGGGGCTGGAGTTTTGGCCCAGGGATGTGGGCCTCCGGTGGACCTTTCATTTGAGGAGGATTTTCGGGTGGGAACCAACTTATCGAGTCAATTTATTTTTTTCCCGTCTCCCCGGCTCGGAATTTGGGTGGCGTAAAAGTCGGCCAAGAAAGTAATTTCTTTTGGGTGAAACTTCGGGTTTTTTTTTGGATTATAGCACCTATAGCCTTTCGATGAGCCCCCTCCCCTGAAAACACACTTATCCCCCAGGGGGGAGAATTTGTTACGCTCATGTTTGGGGAAAATGGGCAAAAACCGAAAAAGAAGATGCGAGGGTTGAAAAGGGAAGGGGGGAAAAAGGGATTTTAGACATGGTGGGGTAATTTTTTGGGGAGGATTTTTAAGGTTTGAGAATTTTGGTGGGGAAGGGCGATTGAGAGGGGAACAAGATGTGGGTACGGCCGGGCAAAAAATTTTGGGGCTTTGGAATCAAAGGGTAAGGGGTCCAAGGTTTAGTTGCATTTTTTTCTCGGGCCTTTTTTGTTTTTTTCGGGAGTGTAGGACAAAAATGTTTGATGGATAAGACCTTTTTTTAAAACAAAAAACTTTCATTTTTAAATGTTGGGCATACTCTCCCCCAAATTTTCGGACCAAGGGCCTTGATTTTTGGGTTTTAAAAGGGTAAAAATGGATAGAAATCGGGGAATTTTTAAAAAACATTTGATTTATTTTTTAAAAAAAATATACCCAAGACATGGGGTAATCATCAAAAAAGGGGCGAAAAATCAAATCCCTTTCCCCCAATCGGCGAAGGGCCCCAAACAAACGAGGATTAAGGAAAAAACATAATCAACTCTAGTATTTCAAATTTTAAAAAAATTGTTTGGGGTTTTTTCCAAAAAGCATTCCCACATTAAAAGCAAAGTTTTAAGAATTCGGAAAAAAAAAAATTTTAAAAAACTCAAAGGGAAAGGGTGTCCAACCGCCTATGCCATAACCACATTTCCCTTGTGGGTTTTGAGCCAACATCCCTCTCCCCGGTTTTAGCTACCTGGGCACTTTTTATAAAACCCCCGGTATTCGGTACCCTTAAAAAACATCCCGGCCCAATATCCCCAGAAAACAACATGATACCATATTGGATTGAATAACTGAATTCATTGGATTGATTTGTTTGATACATTGTACATGAGTATATATAGGACTCTAGACATAAATGTTTCTAGGAACTATACTACACAATAAATGTTATTCTATTTTCCAACACTTCTAGGAACTCATGTATCCTCTTTCCAATGCTCTTGGGACTCATGTTCTCTCTTTTCAACAACTAGTAGTGGTTACTTATAAATGATTTTGAAAATTAACCAGTGATTCATAAGCATGTGGATAATACGAGTTTTCGTATTACCATTTTCTAGTTGTCAGTCCTATGTCATATCTTATGTGATTAATAAATGTGATCTGAACCCAATATTAATGGTCACATATTACAATATTGGTTATCAATCGACAATTCAGAATGGATATTTTTAATGACGATGTTAATATTTTATATTTTTCTCATGAAATGTTTCCTCTAGTAATAAGCTCGCGAAGGATTTACCTAATCATATCAAGTAATCTATTCGCATACACTAATTAGTTATGCAAAGATCGAACTACCCAATTACTTTACTCGTACAGGCAATTGGCCAACCTAATTTCTGAAAATCAAAATTTTCTATATTCTTGAAATATAGTAATTCAACGGTATATATCACGTTCCCGACATCTTTTTAAATTAAATAATGACCCAAAAGAATTACGTGTATAAATTTAATTAGAAACGTCCAAATTCTATGTTTTTGAAATACTAATATTTTTTCTTATCCAAAGTGTCACAATTCCGCACTAAGGAATCCCGGAATATATAAAATACTATCTGATAATTAAGAAGTGTATCTTTAATTAAAATAAATAGAGTTGAATGAAAAATAAAATATACTGCAATCATGGGAGAATATTCTCCACGCAGAACATGGGAATTTCCATAAAAGGCTGTCACCTAAATATCACATGAAACTCCAAAAATTCCATAACTGGCTCCTCTCACACACACACACATACACATTTCTATAAGTATATATATAGATATTGAGAGAGAATTAGAAACCTTAACAATGGAAATGTAGGGGAAAGACTGCACAAGACTTGCCCCTTGATTTGCTGAAGGAAAAAGGGTAGTGTTCCAATGATAGCGGAAGAATGATATATTATGCTTAGAGATAGAGATAGAGAGAGATGAGTAGAATTGCTTATCAATTAAACTGCTACTTATAGAGAGGGAGAGAAGTGGTCTTGCTAATCATGCACTAAAAAATTAACATGACTTTTGCAATTGTTTAAAAGGCTGTGTTTGGATAAACCTCCCCTTTTAAATTGAACCCTCTTTTTAGTCAACTTCGATATTAGTACCAAATTTAGTAAACACATTCTATTGTGTTAAATGGTTTTTTTTGGTAAATACATTATCCTTGCATTATGGCGGTTATAATATAATAATAAAATATTTTTAAAATTACACATAGCGATGTTACTCCCTTTGAAAAATATAACATTATATCATGACTAGTGGAAATTGTCTCATTTATATCACAATTCAAACATATATCAGTAAACCATGAATATAAATATATAGTAAGAACATAGATAATGGACTAATCTCCAACAAACCTTAACGCGACACATATACAAATCATATAAACATAGAGGACATAAATGAAGGCGGTGAAAAACTTAAACCTCTATCAAGTCAACTTTTTTTTGTTTAGTCTTCAAATTTATTTCATAATTTTTCATAAAAGTATTACTCCATATAAAAGATAAGAGCAACATTAATCATCTAAATTACCTAAAAAAATATTTTCGACTAAAATTTAGAACATAGTCTGTAATAATTTTTTATGCGTCAACTTTGCATATAAATAACAATAATTACATGCACCACACATAAATAATCGATATGCTTAACAAGTTGAGCTTATGAAATTGTTCAATTCAAGCTATTATACGTAATGCCTCGTCGGACTGGATCACATAATTGCCTCGGAGTCTCGATGGAATATATAACTCCATAATTGAAGGTCATAAATTGAAATTATAAATATATTAGGTGAAATTGAACGAGTTTGTCAATGCACCTTTACGTATAGCTAGGGGTATTCATAATTTGATTAGGCGGAAAATTGGGTTTGATTTACTATTTGATAAAATATAATTTGGTTTATCTCTGATTTTAAAAAAAGGTAAATCAAACCAAATCCTAAACTATCATCTGTTTGTGGTTTTAGGAACGGGTTGCTAAGTATCATCTGTTGTGGTTGCTAAGTATCTTAAATTGCTAATGGCTAATTATATTGTCAATAGTCTATGTTATATTCTCTTCGTCCACTCAAATAAACCATTTTTATTTTTGGAAATGTCTCACTCTAAAGATACATTTCTAAATATAGAAACATCAATTGCTTTCTTTTTTCCCTCTCTCTTAGTTTATTCTCTCCACTTAACTCACAAAACAACACTACATAAAATCCGTGTTGTTATAAAATGCTCCACTTAGAATGAGACGGAGGGAGTAGATGTCAACTTGTTCGAAGTACATTTAACATTGTTTGTTTTGATTATTATATTTAGTTTGTTTTTCTACATTATAAAATGTTATTGAGATTTTAAATTTCACAAAATTAATAAAAATCAAAGCTTGATTTGTTCGTTTCCTTTATAACTTTAAGTAATGAATAAAATAACAATTCGATCTTTGATTTTATGAATTTTGTCAAATTTAAAATCTCAATAAAATTTTTGAATGTGCAAGAATCAAAATAAGTAAAACTCAAAACGAATAATATTAAATGTGCTTTGAACGAGTGCGGTGCTTATCATTTCCCTGTTATAACCATATTTAATAGGTCATTCGGTTATTGGTTAACTGATAACCGAACTGATTATTGGCGAAAATTTACAAATTACAAATAACTTAAATATACCAATATTTTTGTTAATTTACAAGTATTATCTTTTTTCTTTCACCTAGATTGATAAGGGTGTTTTTGCTTATCGGACGTCCGATGGCCTTTAAGCTCAGCGGCCATTTGGCTCGACGATCAGTGGATCTTCGTGCTCGAGCCGCAGGAGATTTTCTCGGCAAACTTCGCGTGAAGTGATTAGGGATTGTAACGATAAAACACGATAAAAGAGTAGGAAACTTATAATTCATTCATTGATTAATGTCTAATGATTAGCAATATTTCACACATATTTATAATGCGTGGGATACAATAATATCCTAGTGAAATAGATTCAATCAAATCTAATACTTCATCAAACCCATTATAAGCTATGTATATTCCCTTTTAGGTCATCCTATATATCTCACTTTTATTTCATCCCCTTTCAATTTTTTTTTTCTGTACTTTTTTCTCTTTATTTAACCGCTAAACATCACCGTTAAAAACCTGTTCCCACAATAAATATCTCATATGTCATGAGACAAAGAGAGGAAAAGATATGATAAAATAGAATATCCTATGGATATTCTTTGAGAGAATAGGTGGATAATGGTCGTATCATAAATAGAAGGTTTAGTACAGGTAGAAAAAGTGTAATTAATTAATCCTTTCACAGCAATACGATTTGACCGGGAATCCAGCTGAATCACCTGCAACTTGGGTAGATTCAGTTAGCCATGGTAGCACGTCTATGCAGTATACATCACAATAACTAATTTTTATAATTGTTGATTAGTAAGTTTAATAGTACAAGTCAATGATGTGATGATGCACGATCTGTCGTAAACAGGGATATTCAGTTCATTAGATTTTGGGTCAGTCCTACTTAATTAATTACTCCCTTCGTCCCGGCTAAAATTACACATTCCTTAGCCGACACCGAATTTTATGAGTTATTGATTAAAGTGTTTAATTGGAGAGAGAAGAGGTGGTATAAGCATTAAAATAGAGAGAGAAAGAAAGATAAATATTTTAATAGGAGGGGAAAAAATGGTTGAGTGTATTAATTGGAGAGAGAAAGTTTCCAAAAAAGAAAATGTGTGATCATAGTTGGGACAAATTAAAAAGGAAAACGTGACATCTTAAGCGGGACGGATGGAGTATATTATAAAATTTTTGTAAAAAAGTTTCAAATACTCTTCTAATACGTCTTTATAGAGTTTTTCTATTTCAAAATAATTAGTTTAAGTTAAACAACCGTATTTCAGATTAACTGCCAAAGTATATTTTCTTATCAACCACTATTTTCAAATAATAAATAACCAAACAACAATTTTCGCTTTCCAATCATAGAGCTCTAAATATCAATCATTCGCCGCATTAAAATCATTATCCATAAGAAAAAATTAATACACTTCATACATGTAGGAAATAATAAAAATTGAAAACTTAAAAAGAAAAAAAAAAAAAACACCCCCTAATGTCTTTCTTCCATCTCAAATTATTGTGGCCTTTCCCATTTTTTAAATATTACAAATATTGATGTAGCTACCAAGAAGTGTTAGCTATGAGTTCATATTTTTAAATCAAGAGATTGATCATTCCATCAATTAAGTCATCCAAAAATATAATACTACTATGTTTCTAAAATACCAGTTAAGATCGAACTAATTTTCCCGTAGATAATTAAGTACTCGAAGCTATATCACTTCTCCATATTCACTTTTTAAACTAATGAAACATGTTTTAAATATTCACGTATGTATAGAATTTAAAGTTGTCAATAACCGAGAATTTCCTTAATAATAATGTTGCAATCTTAATAATGGCGTTTTAAGAGAAATGTATTTATTTCATTTGGTCAAAATTCTGATATGGTATTTTATATGATTATATTTGAGGAATACCTTTAGTTCATAATTGATGGGTGCATACAGATAGAAGATGCAGTTGACATGAAATTATTAACATTTTCGAAACGAAATGGTGCTGCTATTCGTTTTCAACCCGAGAGAAATTGGGGTTGGGCCGACGCATAATTTGAGAGCCCAACTAAGTAAGCTTTCACACAAAATATTGTTATGGAGTATTAAAATATCTACTAGTACTGAAAATTCTCCATTTTTTCATTTTTTATAAATAAATATTATATAACAACACGCCAGTTATATTATATTGGGCTCCAAAACAAAGGATGAGCCCCACACATCAATATGAACAAGTGAAAATGATGGACCCGGTGTCAGAATGAATAAGTGAAAACAAGGAATCAACTCTAGTGTTATTTGAGTTATTTGAACAAGGAAACTGCTCTGATGTCATTGATTGATTGTATTTCTTGCTTATGATTCTAATGTAAATCATCCATTAAATAGGTATTACAATCAACTATACAAGGAATAACTAGAGTATCTAATAAATCAAATAAAATTGGAGTTGAATCTGCTATGATACCATCCATTGTATTTCTTGCTTATGATTCTTCTGTAAATCACCCATTAAATAGGTGTTACAATCAACTATAGAAGGAATAATATTAATCCATTTTTATCAGTATCAAATCTACTATAAGAGTATTATTGTGATTGATTCTTAAAATATTTTCCTTTTCTAACAATATTATTTATTATTTACTTCCATAAATGTAAGATTTGTGACTTGTTGGACAAATTCACTTATGTGGAAATCTAATTTTGGTGTGCTCTTTTCTTTATCCTCAAAAGAATCGGAACTATTACCACAAATTGATTTTGTTTTGAATTACAATATCGAATATTTAATTATTTTTGCATGCATTAAATCTATCAATAATAGGAAGTGCGAATGTTATCAAATATGTATGCCATTGCTAAGAAATTCTTGGCTAAGACTCCTCTAATTATTTTAATTAACTGTTAATTTTTTTTATAATGTGAACACGAATTTCTTGCTACTCTATTTATTTTTATTTGAGGCGTATTGATAAGAATTAAAAAGAGAAAAGATCTTTCTAAATAATTTACCACTAAATTACAAATATCCCACATCTCCTATTTCCATATAGTGTTCTTGTAACACCCAACTTTTGAACCCTAATTTCGAACCAAAACCCTGTGGAATATATTTCTTTTAAATGTCGTTACATTAGGTAAATAAATGAAACTTGTCGTAAAATATTCTTGCTTTGATGATTGCCTTAATTGAAGTTATAATTGTGTTGTTGTGTGAATCCAAGCTTGTTGCGAGTCGAGACGTCGGGAATAAAGTTTAATACTTTTGTTCTCGAACGAATAAAATAATTGTTGCTTAAGTGCTTGGAATAACATTAAGGCACTACATAAAAGGTTGTACGTGCTTGAATTGTGATATTAAAATCACAATTTTAATTCGTTAATCTCTGTTCTTAAGGACTATTAATATGACTCAGTTCCGTGTTGAGGACGAATTTAAATAATACGACGAAAATAGTCCAAAATAAATAAATGCAACTGAAGTCTTCTTCTTTTTTTTACTTACTTACAATCTTTGGACCTAGGAAATTAAAATAAAATAGGCTTTGGGCCATAAATAAGTAAGTGTAAATCTTATACACTAGTGAGTCCAATTGATCAACCCTTTTTTTTCTTGAGCACCAAGATTCCACCCATTCGTGAATCGATTTACAATTAAACCTAATCGTTCTTTCCATAACCGTTTCAAAATTTTCCATCTACATTGCTCTCTCTCATACACGGTTTTATAAATACTAAACCCTAATTTAATCTGCTATATATAACAACACTACTCTTTCGCAATTCACAATCATAGAGAAATTGAAGAGAGTAAAGATAGAGACCGCAGAAGAGGAGAAGCAGTTCCGACTCAATCTCTTTCTCGTCAATTGTCAACTTCCACCAAAGATAATTTAGGTAATCATTATCACACCTTCTTTCTCTCCTTTCTCGTTGCAGCACAACAATTCAAGGACTCTCCGTTCCTCAGGATTTTCAAGAAGAACGAGCCTACTTCTTCCCAATCCCAGGTTCAGTGAAATTGTACGTTACTTTACCCATCAATTGTAAATACCTTAAATTATAAATATTAATGTAATACACTGTGAAAACATAGTTTACAAAACCCCAAAGAGAGATAAAATAAATCATGGCTTTATCATAATTTTAGTAGTTTTAGTTTTACAGAACATCACTAAAGTACGAAACAATGCCGAATCATATCAGTGAAGTAATTAATTACTATGCACTAAATGTGGTAGTTAATTTTATGATTTACTAATACTATTGTATTGCACTTTTTTATATTTGACTAAATTTTTGTTAAATTGTAACTACAATTTATAGATTTAAATGATATTACAATTTAACAAAAGTTTAGTCAATTATAAAAATTACAAATGGAATATTAGTAAATCACAAAATTGACTATCACTACATAATAATTATTACCTCACTGATGTAACGATTCGGTATAACCTCGTACCTAGTGATGTAAACACGTTATGGAATTAGCCTTCAATAATAACTGTGACACTAAAATAGAGCCATGAATTTTCATTTTGTGTCTTTTACTAGCTAGAGTGTTTTGTAAACTAATAATTTTTACTGTAAATGTTTTCACAGTTTATTACTCCAGCAACACTTTCCATTTTGGTCTTTTCTTTAAAAATAACCGTTTTCAAACTTTCTATTTTTAGAAATCTTTATAACCTTTTATATCAATTAAATTTACCACCTATGCCATTTACACCTCCCTAATAAAATAGATCCCATAATCCATTAAGATTAATTAAATGCAATTATGGAATTAGCCTTCAATAATAACCGTGACACTAA
Source organism: Salvia hispanica (assembly GCF_023119035.1). NCBI lineage: Eukaryota > Viridiplantae > Streptophyta > Magnoliopsida > Lamiales > Lamiaceae > Salvia > Salvia hispanica. The sequence goes on from NC_062967.1 coordinate 43,206,116, forward strand.
AATATAGCCATGAATTTTCATTTTGTGTCTTTTACTAGCTAGAGTGTTTTGTAAACTAATACTCCCTCTTTCTCACTAGAAATAAATGTTTTCCTTTTGGGTTGTCCCATTAAAAATGAAACGTTTCTTAAAATAGAAATAATTTTATCTCTGCTTTTCCCTCACAAAACAACACTACATAAAATCTTGTGCCGAAAAGCAAACGTTTCATATTTATTGGGACGGAGGGAGTAATTTTTAATATAAATGTTTTCACAGTTCGTTACTCCCTACGTTTTTTTTAAAATAGCAATATTTTCCATTTTAGTATGTTCCTTAAAAATAGCAACTTTCAAACTTTCTATTTTTGGAAATCTTTACGCCCTTATACATCAACTTATTTACCACCTATGTCATTTACACCTCCCTAATAAAGTGGGTCCCATAATCCACTAAGATTAATTCCATTACTTTTTTCTCTCCCATTCTCCTACCGATTTTTTTCTCCCTCTCTCTTACTTTACCAAGTTTTCTCACCCTCTCTCCTACATTACCAATATTTTTCTTCCTTTCTCTTACTTTACCAATTTTGTCTCACCCTCTCTCTTACTTTACCAAATTATGCATTAAAACCCGTGCCGTTTCAAATGTACCTATTTTTTAAAAACGGAGGGAGTACATGGGTATTTATAATTGAAAAGGTTTATATACCCTTCGTTTCCCATTAATTGTCCACTTTGGTTCCTTCACGGGTTTAAAAATAAAAAATATAAAGGAGAGTGGATTAAAAAAGTTAGTGAAATATGAGTCATATTTTATTTATTGATTTTATAATAAATTTTGAATGAAATAAGTTAGTGGAATGTTGACTCTACTTATTATTTACGGTAAAAATGAAAATGAACAATTAATAGGGAACGGAAAATAGCAAAAGTGGATAATTAATGGAGGACAGAGGGTGTTCAATATATGTGTAATTGAACGTATAGATTTCATATACTCCAATATTCCAGCTCATTTTATTGTATAATATGTTGTTTAGTTTATCTAATACTCCCCCCGTCCCATAATAGATGGCACACTTGGAATGGCACGAGATTTTAGCAGATGTTGTTTTGTGTGTTAGAAAATAGAGAGGGAATTTTTTCAAAAAAAGAAAAGAAATGTAACATCTTTTGTGGAAAAAACTAAAGAGAAAAGTGTACATCTGTTATAGAACGGAGGGAGTATTATTTATTATCAGAAAATGTTAGATTTGATTTGATATTAGTGATTGTTATTATGTATCTTTACTTAATCTAGAATCTAAGAGCATCCTCATCCGTGCTCTTAGCTAAGAGCACGGAGGTGGGCCCGGACCCACTTTTACTCCTTGTCCTTAGCTAACAGCACACTGATGCCCATTAAGACATCCATGTTCTTAGCTAAGGACAAGCTCAAGGGTCCCACCATTCTATTATTCAATTTAAATACTCCAATTATTAAAAACATTTCTACATTATAAAAATACATTAAAAAATAAAAATTACATAATTAAAATCCTAAAAAATAAAAATTACATAATTAAAATACTAAAAAATAAAAATACATAATTAAAATCCTAGAAAATAAAAAAATACATAATTAAAATCCTACAAATTAAAAATTACACACGTGGAAGACTACTCCTCTAACCCCAATTGCCTCTTGAGACCCCGGATCATTTGCTCATGTGTTGCAAGTTGCTCCGGAGTCATCTTAGACGTATAGTTCAAATAGAGTTTAGGTGGGCCCCGGAAGGGCGGAGCCCCTGGCTTGCGAACGGGTTGGGGGGGGGACCCCGAAAATTTGATTTCAACAAATCCACCCGGTAACCCAAACGTGGTTCCAACCCCCCGGCTGTGAGGGGGATCGAGCAATGGGTAGTGTGGGGGGAATTTTAGATGAGAGAGTAGAGGAAAAAAGATGAAGAAAGAGATGATGAATGATAAATGTGATTTTTTTTTAAGGGGGGGTATTTATAGATGAAAATGTGAATTTTGGGGAAAAAATTAAAAAAAAAATTTAAAAAGTGAGAAGAAAAAGGATATATTTTTTTTTTGGGAAAATATATTTTTTTATTTAAAAACATTTTTTTTAATTAATTTTTTTTAAAAAAAAAATTTAAAAAAGCCAACGGCTTTTGGGTTGGGGAATGAGCGTCCACGGGGTGTCTTTTTTTTGACGGGCCTGAAGGGGAAGAGTAGGGGAAGGTGAGAAATTGTGGGTTTTCTCGGTTTTATATACTAATTGCAGCCTTGTTATCACAAAACAACTGACTTTTTCCTTGTGGCAATCCAATCTCCTTCATCAATCTTCTTAGCCATAAAATTTCCATCAATCCACTCTTGATACCTCTGAACTCTGCTTCGGCACTGGATAGTGCAACTACTTTCTGTTTTTTACTCCTCCAAGTAACTAGATTATCTTCAACAAAGGTGAAGTAACCTCCTGTTGATTTCCGATCAACTGGATTGCTTGCCCAGTCTGCATCTGTGTATCCATAGATCCCTCGATGCTTATTTCTTTTGAACAATACTCCATGTCCAACTGTTCCTTTTAGATATCCCACGATTCTTAGCGCAGCTTCATAGTGATCCTTCTGTGGTTGGTGCATGAACTGGCTCACAATGCCTACTGCATAAGCAATATCAGGTCTGGTGTGAGACAGATATATTAGTTTTCCTACCAAGCGCTGATATTTGCTCTGACTTGCTGGTTCTGCTCCTTCCACGATCTGCAGTCCGTGGTTCACTAGAATTGGTGTGTCGGCTGGTTTGCAATCTAGTAACCCCGTCTCAGCAAGAATATCCAGTATGTACTTCTTATGCCTTAGAAAAATACCTCCTTCTGACCTTAATACTTCTATCCCCAAGAAATACTTAAGGTTTCCCAAGTTCTTCATCTCGAATTCTTGTGATAGGCCCTCCTTGAGCCTTTCAATTTCTACAGTATCATCACCAGTAATGATCATATCATCTACATAGATGATCAGACAGGTTATTCGACCATCTCTTTTCTTTAAAAACAAGGTATGATCTGAGTTGCTCTGTTTGAATCCGTACTTTGCCATAGCCTCAGTAAACCTCCCAAACCAAACTCTAGGTGACTGCTTGAGTCCATACAGGGTCTTTCGTAGTCGGCATCCTTCTCCTTTACTGTAACCATCGGAAAAACCGGGGGGAGCCTCCATGTATACCTCTCTTTTCAATTCTCCGTGCAGGAATGCATTTGTAACATCAAACTGATGTAAGGGCCAGTCTCTGTTCGCAGCTACTGAAAGTAGAACTCGGATAGTATTCATTTTCGCCACTGGGGAGAATGTCTCGTCATAGTCTATTCCGTAGGTCTGCGTATATCCCTTTGCAACTAATCGTGCTTTATATCTTTCAATAGAGCCATCAGGTCGACGTTTAATTGTAAATACCCACTTGCATCCGACTGCCTTCTTTCCATCAGGTATTATGCACTTTTCCCAGGTGCCATTTCTTTCCAGTGCTCCCATCTCTTTCTGCATTGCTTCTCTCCAATGCTTGTGCCTCCAGGCCTCCTCCACAGTACACGGGATTTCTTCTTCTTCATACAGCGCTGCTTCAAACGCATGAGCCATTTCTGAGAGGTGATTCTTGGCCAGAAAGGCTTTTGAGTATTTTGCCTTTGTGTGAATGTCAGGACTGTATCTTTTCGGTGGAACTCCCCTGTTTAATCTTGAGGGTAATTTGTACCCCCCAACTCCTTCACTAATCTGCTCCTCGAGCAAATCACAAATCTCAGGTTCATCTGGACTCTCTTCCCCTGAGTCTATACCTGTCTCTTGATTCCCTTCAGTAACACTGTTAGTACAATTAAGGGAGCTTCTGGATCAGAAAGTTGTGGCGATGCTCAAAGCCGAGAAATACGGGTCAGCCAACACGCGCCATAGAGTCACAGAGATCCGCAACAAACTGAAGTACATGACGCTTAGGATCTCCTTTATTCCAAAGGAAGGCAACAAGGTGGCAATTTGGTTAGCTGAGCAAGGAAGCAAGGAAAGTCACAGGTTTGATTTTAACCACAACACGGCGTCGGCAAGGACTAAAGCAATGGTTCGGATGGATCAAATGGGAATGCCGAATTTTCAATTCGGATGATGGAAATGATTGTCTAGTCTTGGTTTGTTTGACTGACCCCGTTTGTTTGCATAGGTAGAGAGTAGATTAGTGTCCGTCCCATGTGTGTGGATTGGACATTGACTTACTCTTTGAATGGTTGTACATGTCACTTTTGGGCATGACTTTTGTAAGGAGACCATTGATGATTTGGAGGGATGAGGGACCCACGAACCCTCCACCGCACAGGTGTTAAAAAAAAAAAAAAAAAAAAGGGAGCTTCTTTCAGGTGTAGTAGAGTCTACAGAAGGACTTACAGTGGATATCAGTGAGGGAGTATTCTGGACAGTGGCATTGGGCGTTGGGGGCTGTATATGTGAGATTTGCTCGGCAGTTTTGTCAGCCTCCTCTGCTTCCTCTGCCAGGTTTGCTGGTGCATGATAAACTGGAATTGGTGGACAGCTTAGTGGGTCGACCTTACTACCACTCTCCCCTTGACCACTAAGATGGCTAAAGTAGTAGTCTGTTTCGAGGAAATCGCAGTTCATTGTGGTGAACAGACGATTAGATTTAGGATCAAGGGTCCTATTCTAATGCTTTTAGCACCCTAATCCAAAATCAAGACTAAATCTCCACCCTTGGATTTTAAAATGAGTGGATGAGATTAAAGCTCACAAAATCTCAATAAATAGTAGACAAAATATCAACAAAAGGGTAATATCGTCATTATGTTATCATATGATAATTTTCGTGAGTGTTTTTTTATATCAACATTGTGTATTACAAATATCAACAATATGACATTGGAATATCAACACATTTTTATTGAGATTGGACATGCATAATATTGAGATTTTGCCTACAATATATTGAGATTTTTTGTTGTGTTTGTTGAAAATAGCTACTTATCAACATGTACGAAAATTGAAATTTATTTATCAAATTTCATCACCCGAACATCGTCGGAACATATGCAATTGAGATCTCGTTGGAATCCTTATTAAATTATCTTTAATTTGATATATTTTTTGCGAAAAAATAATTTAAATTGAGAGAGTTACGTAAATTTAAAGATTTGAGATGATTTTGAGGAGAGAGAAAGTAGTTAGTTATAATTACTACATATAGGATTTGACATTAATACCCTTTTAATTTAATTAATAATTATTTAAATTTAAAATATATTACACTTGGCATCATATTAACCACAAGATCTTCTAATCTAATGGTTGAAAATTGGTCTCAATTTGGGATTGGTAATTAGTTAGCAATTGATTACATCCCTTAGGATCAAAACATCTATATCCTTTTTGGTTTACTCCATATCCCACAAAGACACATTTGACTGCACATGGGGATAATTTGGTTCTTTCGTGTTTTGGAATGTGGACAAAAACTGAACAGCCAAACACCCGAGGTCGAAGGGTTAAAGGTGATGGGATTTGCGCTAGTGTCGAGAGGATCTCTAGCGGGGTTTTCAAGTTTAGTGAGCTCGAAGGTAGTCTGTTTGATAGGTAGACTGAGGAGGCCACTGCTTCAGGCCAAAATTTTCTTGGGGTGTTGGATTCGATAAGCATAGCACGAGCCATTTCTAAAAGGGTTCTGTTTTTCCTCTCTGGCACTCCGTTTTGTTCTGGGGTATATGGGCAGGTAGTTTGGTGTACAAGGCCTTTATCGTGACAGAACTGTTTCATATCAGAGTTCACAAATTCTCCTCCATTATCTGATCGAAGAGTTTTTATGGTTTTTTGAAATTGGGTTTGGACTAGGTTGTAAAAATGGGTGAAATGCTGGAAGGTTTCACTTTTTTGTTTCATAAAGTATACCCACGTCATACGAGTACAATCATCCACAAAAAGAAGAAAATATTTAAAACCTTGCCCCCCTAAAACCGGTGAAGGACCCCAAACATCAGAATGGACAAGAGAAAACAAAGAATCAACTCTGGTATTATTTGATTTGTAGGTTTGTCTGTGGCTTTTGGCCAAAACACAGGTTTCACAATACAAATCCTTACTGAATTTAGGAAAAAGCAATTTTAAATAACCCGATGAAGAATGTCCTAGACGGCGGTGCCACAACCAAGCCTCCCTGCCAGCCGTCCCGTGAGCCATCATAGCATTTCCGTGTTGCTCTATCTCATCCACATAATACAGCCCATTCCGCTCAGTGCCACGTCCAATAATTTTCCCTGTCCTGATATCCTGCAAAAGGCAGAAATTGGGTTGCATTAGGAGAGTGCAATTCAACTCTTTAGTCACATGACTAATAGATAGCAATTTATGTGACATAGAGGGGACATATAAGCAATTAGACAATGTCAAACTGGGTGAGATTTTAACAGTTCCCGCTCCCTCTACTATCGTCAACTCTCCGTTTGCATTTTGAATGTGACTTTTTGGTGCCCTGTGCATACTAGATATATCAGATTTATCAAAAGTTATAGTATCTGTAGCTCCACAATCAAAAATCCATTTGTGATTCTTGGCATCAGAGGATATGGACAAAGCATATGATTCGGGCAAATTATCGGACAAATTTTCGAGTGGCTGAAATTTATTCTGGCAAAGTAATGGGGCAAATTTGGGATTTTTAAAAACGAGAGGCTGAGTTTCGAATTTTATGGATCTTTGGGGTTGATTCATGGGATATTTAATAGGTTGGGGTGCATTTCCTAATTTTTCAAAAAAGGTAGGGCTTGAGGGTAAACCCCCAAACCCTAACTTACCCCCATCCGCCTCCACTCCATTTCCGCCGTTTGCGAAGGAAACTGTACCAAGGGTTATCTCCTCCGGCCCTTGCTGGCTGCCGCCTCGGATTGTTGTGGCCTCGGTGTTGCTCCCGGCGGTGGCAGCCGGCTCTCCCCCTCTGTTCGCGATGGCAGCTACTCCTCTTCCCCCTCGAAACGGCGCTTGATTCTGTTTAGATTTGCGATCCTCCCACCATTCCGGGTAACCATGGAGTTCGAAACATGTTTCCCGAGTATGCTTTTTCTTTCCACAGTGATTACATGTGAGCTTCAGTTTCTCCTCCTCCGTTTTCTTGCTCCAGTTACCGCCGGTATTTCCGCCGCTTCGTTGAGGGGGATTTCGGTGAGCGGCTTGATTCGGCCATGGCTGCCTTGCAATGAGTCCAGCCGCGACTCCCTGTGTAGCCCCGGTATCCCCTGATTTCAGAACGCTCGCTCTGGTGTCCTCCCTCCGAAGGATTCCGTATGCTACTTCTACGGATGCTCTTAGCTAACAGCAATGCCGTGCCGCTGGCATGGACGGACGAGCATCATCGGCGGACGGACGGCACCGTGCTCAGCGGCACGGACAGATGAGCACCGCAGCCTGCTGCGGATGCTCTAATATCGGTTTGCTCGTTAACAATCTAATCATCAACTATATATTAATTTATTTCCAAATTATCTCTCATATTTTAACTAATTAAATTTAGATACGCGAGCAATATTGTTAAAGTAGAAAGAACACTGTATGGAAATAGGAGATGTGGGATATTAGTAATTTAGTGGTAAATTATTTAAAAAGATTTTTTACATTTTTTAATTCTTGTCAATTCGCCTCAAATACAGACAAAGAGAGCAGCATGAAGTTCGTGTTCACATTATAAAAAAATTTAACAGTTAATTTAAATTAATTAGAGGAGTCTTGAGCCGCAACTTTCATAGCAATGGCATACGTATTTGATCACATTCGCACTTCCTATTATTGATAGATTTAATGCTTGCAAAAATAATTAAATATTCAATATTGTAAATTTCAAAACAAAATCAATGTGGTAATTATGTGAAGGTTTCGACTCAAGGATAAAGGACAGTGCACACCAAATTAGATTTCTACATAAGTAAAATTTGTCCAACAACACAAATCTTACATTTTATGGAAATAAATAATAATGTTATTAAAAAAGGAAAATATTCTAATAATCAATCACAATAATACTCTTAGAATAGATTTGATACTGATAGAAATAAATTGATACTCTCTCTATCCCAAAAAAGTAAATACATTTGGGACGACTCGAGAATTAATGCATAATTGGTAAAGTAAGGAACATGAGGAAGATGATAATTAAATATAAAATAGTGTTAGTTGATAGTAGAACCTATATCCTTATTATAAATGTTAACTGGTGGGCTCTAGTGGTATAAGTTGTAAATAAGACACTTGATAATTTCTCTCATTTGAGTTAATAATTTTGCTTGATTCATATTTTCAACAAGTGTGCTTAGTTGATGGTTTTGGTGAGTGAGGACTTAGGGGATGCTTAGGTAGAATGGATAAATAGAATTTCCATTATAGAATGACTATCTACCTGAGTTGAGGAAGGAATGACTATGCCTAATATAGTAGGAACGATGATTAAAGAGTCATACCAAACAAATAAATGGAACCAAGAACCTTCTCAGTTTTTTTATATCCATGTTATGAGCTTTTTATGAGGAGAGTTTGTTTGATCATATAATTTTGTAAATGATTTTGGTGATTTTGAAATAATAATTCACATATAATTTGTACAGGTGCGGACCGTGTAAGGTAATTGCACCCAGATATCAGGAGCTGTCTGAAAAATACAACGATGTTGTGTTCTTCAAGCTCGACTGCAACGATGAAAACAAGGCGAGTTACGATTTATATACATGGTATGACCATTATTAATAATCCCCTTAATCCATTAATTTAGGATGTCACGTGGCATTACTCGGGGCCATCCAATTCCAGATTTTAGTTCTGCCTTAATATATACTCGTATTTGAATACACCTCTATGGAGTTTGATCTGATGTGTATATATTTCCTTGCAGGTTTGCAGCCACTTGCAAAGGAGCTAGGTATCAAGGTGGTTCCTACATTCAAGATTTTGAAGGATAGCAAGATTGTCAAAGAAGTACAGGAGCCAAAATTGACAATCTAATTCATGCCATAGATTGTGTAAGATCCACTTAGATTACTGTTATTGCTATTAGATTGTAATATAATATTAATAGATCAAAGACAGCTGCAACTCATATTAATCCATAATTATGGTGGTATAATATATATTTCATCTCCACTTAACTCACGAAACAAAATCTCTTACAGTTCCGTACTATCCCACAAGTGTGATATTTTTTATGGGATGGAGGGAATAGAGAAATGACCGTATCATAAATACAAGATTTAGTACAGGTAGAAAAAGTGTAAATAATTTATCCTTAATATCAATACGATTATATATACTACTTTCGTGAAGCTTACTGGCGGAGCCGGCATAGAAATAGGGGTACCATTGTACCCCAAATATTTGTTTACTTAATATAGTATTGAGATTAATATTGCAAAAAGCATGCATGGTCCAGTGGTTGGTGAGGTATGTTCTCCAAGTGGAGGGTTGAGTTCGAATCCTCCTTTGTTTACATTTAAATGTACTCCCTCCGTTCTACAGTAATGGACTCGTTTCTTTTCAGTACACGATTTAAGAAAATTATGTTAAGTGAGTTAAGTAAAACTAGAATAAAGTAGGAAATGAAAAATCGTTTCTTTTCAGTACACGATTTAAGAAAATTATGTTAAGTGAGTTAAGTAAAACTAGAATAAAGTAAGATAGAGAACTGTACACGATTTAAGAAAATTATGTTAAGTGAGTTAAGTAAAACTAGAATAAAGTAGGAAATGAAAAAGATAGAGAACTGAGGAGAAAATAAGTAAGAGAGATTAAAGTAAGTGAGAAGAAATGTGTTGACTTTTACTAAAAGAGGAAATGACTCCAACGTACCAAAATGACACAATGACTCCATCACTATAAAACGGAGGGAGTATTATTTTTAATATGTTATATGTTTATTTATTATAAAATTCGTACCACCAATGTAAAAAGTCTGGATCCGCCACCAGTGAAGCTATATATGGTCTGACCAGGAATCCAACTGAATCACCTTGCAACTTGGCTAGATTCAGTTAGCCAAGTTGTAAGAATTTAGTTCAATCCTACTTAATTAATCAGGTTAATGGCTATATATGTTTTCGCAGTTCATTACATATATTTATAATTGAATATGTATGTACAATTTATGGATAATGGAAAGTATAGATTTCATATACTCCTATATTCCAGCTCATATTATTGTATAATTATGTTGTTTAATTTATCTATATTATTTATTTTCATAAAATGTTAGATTTGATTTGATATTAGTGATCATTATTGCATATCTTTACTTAAGCTAGAACCTAAATTCGGTGTGCTCGTTCACAACCTAATCATCATTTACACAGTATTGATTTATTTTGAATTATATCGATATTTTAACTAAATTTAGATACGTGAGCATTAATATTGAAGGAACACTATATGGAAATGCAAGATGTGGGATATTAGTAACCTAGTGGTATAATTTCGGAATATATGTCTTAATTCGTTGACCTTTCGAAATTTGGGATTAAATTTGCTGATCTTTCAGAATGTGGGATCGAGGCGTGCAGATTTTTCGAAATAAGGATTTATTGAATTTTTCTCTTATTTTCCTTATTATTTATCTCACAAAATATATGAATGGACCCGTCTTCTCCTTCTTCCCATTCTTCGTCTCCTTCCCGTTAATTCAATCACCTTAACTGTTTCCTTCAAAAAAATTTTGCATAATAGAGTGACTCTACACTTGGCGTTTTCTACCTATATTATACTTCTCTCTTCTCATGGATGCTTCCACAGCCCTATGCTCCTCACTTTTTCTATTCACTTTTATAGATTTGGTTTCACTCTTCTTTCTTTTAATCTCTCGAGCATTTGCTAGGGTGGGTTTTTCTTTTCTTTTTTATTATTGTTTTTTTTTTCAAAATCTCCCCATTTTTTAATGGTGATTATCTATTTTTAATTTTTTATAAAAACAATGTATGTTAGTGAGTTATCTAAGTGGGATATGGTTCGGTTTATTTTTCATAAATATTTAAGATGATGGAGATTTATGAATTATTTGTGATATTAGGTAATTTACAGAATTCGAGTTTACAGGAAGGAGATGAGTTAACGGGATGGAGATGAAGAAAGGAAAAGAGAGAGGGAGAGGAGAATGGTCCATTCATATATTTTGTGAGAAAAATGATAAGGAAAAGAAGAGAAAAAACCAATAAACCCTTATTCCGAGAAATCCGCATGCCTCGATCCCATATTGTGAAAGGTCAACGAATTTAATCTCAAATTTCGAAAGATCGGCGAATTGAGACCTATATTTCGAAATTTCTATCTTTCATCTTTTTAGTTCTTGTCATCAAATAAAAATAAAGCAGCAAGAACTTTTTAATTCTTGTCATCAAATAAAAATAAAGCAGCAAGAAGTTCGTGTTCAGATTGTAAAAAATTTAGCAAGTTAATTAAAATAATTAGAGGAGTCTTAAGCCACCGATGTCTTAGCAATGACATACATAGGAAGTGCGCTAAAATGCTAACTTTTCTTAAATTGCTAACTCATCAATGCAGTGTATTAAAAATGTCAACACGATCACATTAAAATGTCAACTCATATTTGTGTTAATATTTTAATAAACTTTGTTGATATTTAAATATTAATGTCAATATAATGTATTAAAATATCAACTTAAGTTTATATTCACGTTTCAGTATCATTGTGTTGACATTTTTAATATATTGCATTGATTAGTTAACAAGTTAGTTAAGTTAGTTTTTTAAGAAAAGTTAGCGATGGATTCCCTGCCATACATATTTGATAACATTCGTACTTCCTATTATTGATAGATTTAATGCTTGCAAAAATAATTAAATATTCGATATTGCACTTCAAAACAAAATCAATATGTGGTAATAATGTGAAGGTTCCGACTCTTTTGAGGGTAAAGAAAAGACCACACCAAATTAGAATTCTACATAAGTAAATTTGACCAACAACACAAATCTTACATTTTATGAAACTAAATAATACTGTTAAAAAAGAAAAATATCCTAATAATCAATCACAATAATATCTTAGAACAGATTTGATAATGATAGAAAGAGATTGATATATTGCTTGTATAGTTGATTGTAACACCTATTTAATACTACGTCCTCCGTCCCTGAAAATTTGTCACTTATTTCCATTTTCGTTCGTCCCTAAAACTTTGTCCCCTTTCATTTTTACCATTTTTAGTAGTGGACCTCATATTCTACTAACTCATTCCACTCATATTTTATTATAAAACTAACATATAAAAGTAGGACCCACATGCCACTAATTTTTTCAACCCACTTTCTATTACATTCTTAAAACTCATGCCGGGTCAAATGGTAACAAATTATGAGGGACGGAGGAGTGGGTGATTTACAGAATAATCATAAGCAAGTAAATACAATTATCAATAGTTGTACAGATTGGCTATAAGCACTTGGGTTCAAATATTATTTGGAAATATGGGGTTTGGTTTGGAAAACACAGTTAAATAAAAAAGCAAATAAATAAAGAAAGCAATTTAAAACAGAGAAAGAATTGATCATTTCATCTCCTAAAAAAGTAAAATGATCCTATAATGAATAATGATGATATCGATTTCCGATTTTGATTTTATAATCAATCAAAGGTATACAATTCTCATGTATGTTAATACGAATATATTTTCACCTTCTAGGTAACCAATCTTTTCAATTACGATCAATGTCTTCCGAAGTTCTTCTTGAAAGAATCTATTTCTGTATAAAAATAAAAGATCTTATTAATACCTTTGTTACGAATTTTAAGGCGAGCCTAGGGTGGCTGAGGAACCCTGCAAGCATTATATCTTTTCATTTACGATCAATGTCTTCCGAAGTTCTTCTTGAAAGAATCTATTTCTGTATAAAAATAAAAGATCTTATGAATACCTTTGTTACGAATTTTAAGGCGAGCCTAGGGTGGCTGAGGAACCCTGCAAGCATTATATTAGGTGTCAAAGAAAATTAATTTTGGCTTCGAAAGGGACATTCATTTTCATGAGTAAATGGAAATTTTACCTTGTCACTTTTTGGCAATGCCATTTTTCGGTGTGGAGTTTATTAAATCCATTGAATTCCAAAATATGGTAAAGTAGCTCATGGGTAGGGAACGAGTCCATTAATGGGTGTCGCAGTGGCTCTATTTGTAGTATTTCTATCTACTATTTTGGAGATTTATAGTTCTTCTATTTAATTGAATGGAATTCCAATGAATGAAATCTATAAGAATTACAAAGGCTAATCTTCGATGGAAGAAAAGGCAGGAGCAGATACTCATGTATAGGAGCGTAAGGTGGTGTCAGGATGAAGGTTTTTAGCACATGCAATCTTCTCAAAGGGGGTGTCTCTTAGGCTGCATATGTCGGTAATACATCTAAGAAATTATTCCATCCAACGGACTCTTCTTTGGATCCAGGAATAGCGACATGTACTAAATGTCATGTCCAAGCAAAGGAACTGACACAAAATATATCTCATTTCCCCCTTGAATGGATTTTTTTTTTTTTTTCCATTTCCAAAGGACTTTTGTTGTGTTGTTTTGAATAGGGCATCAACCCTTGGAACATACTACAACACCAGGTGGCGAAGAGCCGATATCGACGTGCCAAACCTTCCAATTGATGTGAGCTCCTAAAATTCTACGAATTCATTGAGAGTTAAAATAGATTCGTAGACCTGGTCTGTTGATGCGTTTTAGATTTATCAGAATGTGTTTGATTTAACGTAATCTAGTATCATGATTAGGGCTGAGGGAAAATTACCGAAAAAATGATATATCGCTCGTATCGTATTGAAAAATATCGAAAAATTATCGAATTTTCGGTATATCGTAATTTTCGTTACGATACGGTATCGTATCGTAAGTTTTCGATACGATAACGATATGAATTTCCTTATATCGCTATATATCGTTTTATATCGATATATATCGAAACATATTGAAATTCAATACATATTGAAGTTTAAAATTATAAATATATACAAATCCATTTAATTCATTCATATATTTAAAAAATATATATATATGAAACCCTAATAAGAACACTATTTATTTTATTGTGTTGAAGTCTTATTAATTTTTGTGTTATTTTTCAGTTTTGAAATTATATTTTTCGATATACAGGTATTCGATACGATAACGATATTTCGATATATCGTAACGATCTTACGATATATCGAAATATCGATACGATAACGATATTGATATTATTCATATCGAAAGTTCGATGTATCGAAATTCTTTCCTATCGATATTTTCGATACGAAACACGATACAACGTTTTCGATACGATATATCGTATCGACCCACCCCTAATCATGATAACATCTTTTCGAGTTTTTATAGATCATTGATAGTAACTATTTTGACTACTAACAAAGCAGAGACTCCTGAATATCTTCTTTTAAAAGAGCTTCAGCTTCTTTTGAAAGAGTTTCCGCTTCTTTTGAAAGAGCTTTTGCTTCTTCGATTCTGAACAACTATACTTATTGAACCTAATAAGATGGAAATTACTCTCTCCGTCCCGGCTAAGCTGACACAATTCTTAATCGACACGGGATTTTAGGAGTTGTTGGTTAATTTGTTTAATTGGAAGGAGAAAAGATGTGTGGAAATAGAAAGAGAATAGAATATTTAATTGATGAGAGAAAAAGTGGTTGAGTGTATTAAATGGAAAGAAAAAGTTTATAAAAATAAAAATGTGTCATCTTATTTGGGACAGCGTAAAAAAAGAAAGCGTGTCATCTTAAGTGAGACGGAGGGAGTACAACCCAAGAAGTAATAATTACTTGTTCATGTACTTGGAAACCCCCTATATACCAATAGAAATGTAGGCCACTTCCACATCGAATATATCATATAACCCTTCACATTTTATCCATGAAATGGCTTGGATTAGTATTAGTCTGGATATAGAAAAATCATTCTATTAGATCGAATGTACTTAGTTCATCAAGTTGATGATAAAATCCATGGACATTCCAGTAGACATTATGCGTTTGTTACACAACAATCCCTTAGGGGAATGGCAAAACAGTGGAGACAATGGAGTTTCAGTGATTGGAATCACTACCGTAGATTATTCAACACACAATTATAACATTTAAATAATGATTCCAGGGTTACTAGGGCGAGCCACCTAATTACTATGGTTAACCGAATATTGTGGATTAAAAGCATTAAGGTTGTCAATCTTACATATTAACTCTTAAAAGTACAATTAGACCCTCGTAGTGTTATCAATCTGAATCTAACTTATGGATGATGTGTCACCCAACTTGACGCATTACATGACAAATTGAGCGAAGTAAATAAAAGTCTTGGGTATCAAAATTAGAATCAAATAAATATGAAGAGTTACTTTACCATCCCCAAACTTCTACAAATTTAGTTACTCGTGATGGAACAAAATCCATAACAAAATAAGAAAGCATTAAACAATCTATGATAAAATCTGAAGGTGAAATTCTTCTCTTCTATTCTCTTGCTCCAATCTCCAATGCAGAATACTCTTTTTGGAAAAGAATTCTCTGACTCTCCTAAATGATGAGGCATGAGGAGTATTTATAAAGTTGTGGGTGTTTTTCTCAGTATGGTAGTATTTCTAGCTCTGAAAGGTAAGTCTCGGACCGCTAACACCATCTCAGTGGATCGCTGACTTTGTTCTGGATTCTCTCGGACACTTCTCGACAGCCGCTGACTTGTGCTCGGTGGTCGATGTTCGTAGCTCTGTTGCAGGCACAAATTCGATGCTTCGACCGTCGATGAAGAGCTTGGTGGCCACAAAGTTGAACTCAGCAGACCGCTCATCTGGTCTGTTTTCTCCAACCGCTCATTTGGTCCGTTTTCTCCCGACATCATTTCTGCCCTTTTCTATGTCTATTTTGCACATTTCTCTCAAACACATAAAGATACCAAAATGTATAAAATATGCAATAAAGGACAATATTTGCATGATTGACATTCAAAACCGACCAAATAAAAGCCCTAAAAACATGGAAAATCTGTGCTTTAACTTATACTATTACATTTCTTGTTAAAATAACAAAGAAAGAGAATAAAGGAGAGGGGTTGTATTGAGAATGGATTCTCTCATAAATATAGGATCATTTTGTCCGCTTTATAGTAGAAAATGTATTAGGTGATCCTCAATGCGCATCGGTGGGCCGGAATTGACATCGGACTTCCACACGTGACAAGACAAGGGATAAGTGATCCAACATCAATGTGGGCTAAATAAACATTAGACTTCCACTTGTAAGATAGAGTGGATAGGAGATAATGAGATGCATCATCTACTAGGGTCACTCTAATACTATATTAGAAATGAGCCGTTCATTACCGACTCCTAAAACTAATGCCATTTTAAGGGGGAATGAAAAATAACTTAAGAGAAGTACATCATACTACTTAATCAAAAGGGAAAAACAAATCTCGGCTCAGGTACCATTTGCACATAGAAAAAATGATGATCTTCGATATCTAAAAGAAAAGCACAGATAACTCCATGTAATTTTTTTGTGTTTGTTAGTAAATGTATAAAGCTCCAATATTTGATGCACTAATCAATAACCATTAGTTTCGAGCTTTTGACCATTTGCATAAGCAGGCCCTCGAGGCAACAAGTAAGACGACCAGTCACGAGGTATTTACCATTCCCGGCCACATCATAACCCAAACTCACACGCAGTTCTTGAGAGCCAGTTGGACATTTACATACTATCTAATAAATCTTGGTTGAGACAGCAAACATAAGAAATGAATCAGGAACCGGTTCAATCAATCTCTCCAACCTACAGAAAATATAGCAGAAACTACATAAGCCGGAGAATTAGGGAACTAGCTTTCTTACAAGAATTGTGGGCAAGGCAAGCGTTGATATAGATATAGAGAAGAAAGAAAAAAAAATCTACATATATAAAGCATTGCTGATTTTTCAGCCATATAAAATTTATAACCATAGAGCTGATCCTGGGTCTTAGAGGGTCGTTGGAATGAAGAACATGGATGCTTACTTCAAAACCTTGAATGTATCTATTATAAACTGAGTATCCCACATAGTCTAGCTTAGTCTCTTGTACAATAATGAAATACACCTACTGAAATTAGATGACTCAGGTAAGTCTTTCCAACATATGTGAAACTAAGCTGCTGCCACAACAGCACACTCAAACCAGTTCCCACTGAAAAACTAGCAATAAATCATTAACAAAAATAATGTTGTTGGCTTGTTACCATATGAGATGAGACCTAATTGATACCAATCCAATCATAAACATCTATGAGATGAGACCTGATTGATACTAGTAGATATTACACTTTTCTTTTTAGTTTGTCCCACAAAAGATGTCACATTTCTTCTTTTGAAAAAAGTTCTCTCTCACGTCAATTATAAAATTATATTTTCTCTCACCACTTAACACATAAAATATCATCTCCTAAAATCTCGTGTCAAGTATGACATCTACTATGGGACGGAGGGAGTACTAATTACTTCTTTATACCAACTTTTATACCAACTGACAAGTCATCTTTAATATAGCTAATATGATATGTCAATACAATTTCAAAATGCATTTAAAAATGGAAAAGTATTGATGTTTCAAATAACATAATGCGCATACTCATCTGTAAATGCTTCTAAGAATTCTAAGTTTTCAAAAGTAAACATCTATGGAAACAGATACAGAGTAACAGAGCTAGGAATTACAGCTAAGTATTCTATTCCAATGGAACAAGGTGAAGTAAATAAATAGGTTACAATAAATCCCTTTTTCCATAAAACAAAAGTTCTCCATTTTTCCAATAATCGAATGCATAATTGGCACAATACCAAAACTAAAATACTCTTGTCTGCCAAAATCTTCTTCAATTATCATAAAAATAGGGCATGTAGCATCTGAACAAGCACTAAAACAAGGCAGGAATCCTCATTATTACATGAGCAAAATTTCTAGTCAACGAAAATCAATCAAATAATTCTACGCTAAATCTAGCATCAAATAAAGTATAAATGGAAGCCAATCCAGTTTCTAGAATACACTTCCTCCGCCCTATTAAATATGTAAAATTTGGAAATCGTTACAGATTTTATATAGTGTTGTTTTGTGAGTCAATGAAAAAAAGAATAAAGTAAGAGATATGAAAAAATAAAAATAAAAATATTTTTATTTTAAAAAATATTTTATTTTTTATAAGAATAACTAATCGTTTCATTTTGAAGGGAACTAATAAAGCATAATTCAACAAAAGCGAAATTTCATATTCCGCCTAAATCCAACAGAATATATTAGCTAAACCCAAACCGCCAAACAAAAAAGCTATTTCGGGAATACAAAATTAATATTCCCATCTCTTTTCAGCGTGTCACTCTCTGCACACATCCACGTGGTTTCTTGGCTTTGAGCATTTTCCATAAGTCCGCCGCTTTCAAAATTTCATTTTCAAAATCGGCGGCATTAGGCATTAATTAAGAGCTCTTTTCCTTCAACAACAAATTAATTGGCACTGAAATGAGGATCTATGTGAACCTGTTACAAGGCAGAGGTGTCGCAGTGAAGAACTCCTACGTGAAGTTGCAAGTCGGGAAACAGAAATCGAAGACCGCCGTTTTCAGGAACACTGAAAATCCGGTTTGGAATGAGGAATTCGTTTTCAGAGTGCACGATTTGAATGAGGAGCTGCTTGTTTCCGTCTACAAATGCGACGATCACCATCACGGTCACGGTCACCCCTTTTTTCATCTCTCCGCTGCTGGAGAGCTGACGGGTCGGGTCAGGATTCCGGTTTGGCGGGTTGCGGAGGAGCCGGATCAGACCTTGCCACCGACTTGGTTTACGCTCGAGAGGCCTAAGAATGGGAAATCACTTCACAATGATTCTGGTTAGTTTTTTTTTCTCATTGAACGAGTCCTTTTAGCAATGATTGATTTGAAGTTGCTGCCTTTGTTTATTTTGTTATTCTCTCCATCCTCCGTTACTTATCCACTTTGGTTCTAGCACGGGTTTTAAGAAATGTAAAAAAAACTGAGTTGAAAAAGTTAGTAGAATATGAATCTCACTTTTGTATATTAAGTTTCTAATAAAATGGAGTGAAATGAGTTACTGGAATGTGGGACCTACATACCGTTTGTGGTAAAAAGTAAAAATGGATAATTATTGGGGGACGAACGAAAATGACAAAAGTGGACAATTAATAGGGGACTGGGGTTTTTTTGGAATGTGAACAGATACTCCCTCATTCCACCAAAAATCATCCCATTTGTGAACAGCACGGATTTTTAATGAGAAATTGATAAAGTAAGAGAAAATGCAAGAAAAAAGTAGGTAAAGTAAGAGTGTAGGGAAGAAAAAGTAGGTAAAGTAAGAGAAATACGATGAATAATAAAATATGAGAGATGGGAAAAAGTAGGTGATCTAATGAAAGATAAACTTTTCACTTTTAGAAATGAGATTTATTTTTTGTGGACATCCAAAAAATGGCAAAATGAGAATATTTTTCGTGTTTCAGAGGGAGTATTTCTTTTGCAAACATTTAGTTAGTGGTAGAGAAATCAGCTTAGCATTGCCTTATTAACTTGTTATTGCTTTCTTGATTCATTTCGTCATGTTTATACACTATTTACTGACAAGTTTTGCGAGTGAGAGTTATGGTAATTTCACAAAGTGGGAAAGGTTATCATGGCTGCCTTTTATCAATAATGTAGGTAAAATTCTTCTGGTGCTATCCCTGCACGGTAGGCATCAGGAGACATCGATGTCTCCTGACTGTCATAATCACTTACAATGGGAAAGTAGGATTCAAAATGGTCACGCATCACCCCCTGCATCCAGAAAGTCGAACGAAGGGAAACATTTGATGAAGGCGCTTGCTGGTCGCTTGGAGAAACTCTTCCATAACAAGGATGAGGCACCACGAGACGAGACTTCCTCTGAACTGTCTACGCAGTCTGATAATGAAGACCATGTCACGGAGACTTCTTCTGAGGATTCCACTTTCGAGGAAGTGATCGAACAACTTGTGCAATCAGGAAACGAGAATGGAGAAATGCCAGAGGATCTGCGAGGGGGCATCCTTCTCGATCATACTTACAGAGTGTCGCCAAAGGATCTTAACTTGGTTCTCTTCGGTCCGAATTCTGAATTCCGCAGAAGTTTGGCAGAGTTACAAGGAACAACAGATATGCAAGAGGAATTGTGGAAGTGGAGGTTGGAAGGAGAGAAGTCGCATTTGAGAAGAGTCGTTACGTACACGAAACCAGCATCCAAGCTAGTTAAGGCTGTGAAAGCCACAGAAGAGCAAACCTATGTCAAAGCCAATTGTAATGAATTCGCTGTGCGAGTTAAAGTGAGCACTCCAGATGTTCCATATGGTAACACTTTCAATGTTGAACTACTATATAAGATAATGCCTGGTGTCACGTCCTCATCCTCTTCAGAAGGGGAATCTGCTCGTCTCGTTATTTCTTGGGCTGTAACTTTCAGTCAAACTACAATGATGAAGGGGATGATTGAAAGCGGAGCAAGACAAGGTTTGAAGGAAAGTTTCGAGCAGATCTCTACATTACTCTCTCAGAGGTTCGAAGTGGTAAAAGATGTAGATACATTAGACAAAGATCGTGTTTTGGCAACTATGGAGACTGAGAACCAAGGGGATTTAGATTTGGGAATTCATTACTTTTGGAATTTCACGGTGGTGTCAACCGTTTTCTTGTTGTTACACGTCGTTGTTCACATTTTCCTCTGCAAACCGAGCATGATACAAGGACTGGAGTTTGAAGGGCTCGATTTACCTGATAGTTTTGGAGAACTTATTACCAGTGGCATATTGATCATTCAATTGGAGCGAGTTTATAACATGGTTTCGCATTTTGTTGAAGCTAAACTTCGCAAAGGTGATGCTACTGAAATTTAGTTGTTCAACTATTTTTTTTCTCATACTATATATTTTTTGGGCACATTTAGATAAATTGGCAATATTGCAGGAAGTGATCATAGAGTCAAAGCTCAGGGAGATGGATGGGTTCTAACAGTAGCATTAATCGAGGGGTCAAATTTAGCTTCTACAAATCCAACCGAGGTTCCAGACCCTTACGTTGTGTTCACTTGTAATGGCAAAACACGAACTAGCTCGGTGAAGCTTCAAACTCTTGATCCTCAATGGAATGGTATATCTATCTGCTTGTTGGTCTAATTTTTATCACGACGTTTCCTCATTTGGATTGTGGTCACCAGAGATACTTGAGTTTGACGCCATAGAAGAACCCCCGTCCGTGTTGGATGTTGAAGTTTTCAACTTTGAAGGCCCATTCGACCAATCCTACTCACTCGGTCACGCTGAGATCAATTTCTTGAAGCACACAGCTGCGGAGCTTGCAGATATTTGGGTGCCTCTGGATGGAAAACTCGCTCAGGCTGCTCAGTCGAAGCTGCACTTGAGGATCTTCTTGGACAATAATAATGGAGTCGAAACACTTAGAGATTATTTAGCAAGTTTGGAGAAGGAGGTTGGGAAAAAGGTATAGCAACCATGCTGTTCTTTGCTGAATTATATCAGTTGTTGTAAGTAATTTATGTGTATGTTGATGCAGTTGAGCCTGCGTTCGCCACACAGGAATTCAACTTTTCAAAAGATCTTTACACTGCCTTCGGATGAGTTTCTCATCAGTGATTTCTCTTGCTCGTTGAAGAGAAAGTTGCCATTGCAGGTAAAAACTAGCCCGTTTTAGTCAAGTAGAGTGCAAGAAACTTGGTTCAGTTTGTTTTCGTTATCGTATAGCTCGATAGAGTTGGTTTGAAAAGCGACCTAATCCTACAGGGCCGACTGTTCCTCTCTGCCAGAATCGTTGGATTCTATGCGAACTTGTTTGGGCACAAAACAAGATTCTTCTTCCTCTGGGAGGACATCGAAGATATTCAAGTCCTACCTCCGTCTCTTGCAACAGTCGGAAGCCCAACAATCGTTATAATTTTGCACAAGGGTCGAGGTCTTGATTCTAGACACGGAGCCAAGATTTTGGATGAGCAAGGGAGGCTGCACTTTTACTTCCATTCATTCCCTTCTTTTAATGTTGCAAGCAGGTATCCCGTATCCCTTTTATCTCTGATTTCTATGCTTTAAGGACAAAAATATGACGGAAATTTTCGTATGCTGCAAGAATAGGACCATTATGGCCTTGTGGAGAACAAGAACACTCGAGCCCGATCAGAAGGCAAGAATTGCCGAGGAGCAACTGCAAGATGATGGGGATGGCGATGATGTGAAGTCTCTCCTGCTTGAAGACACACCATCCTATTTGGTGGCTGAGGATGTGAAGATGACCAAGGTTTACACTGTAGAACTGCCTTTGAACGTAAGCACATAACCTGTTTCTTTGAGGTTTAGCCTTCTTGAATTGAAATTATTGGCCTTAACTAAGAAAAAGCAAAATAGGTTTATGGGTTAGGTTGGTTCTCAACTATTACATGCTAGTATTCTCTCCGTCCTCCAATAATTGTCCACTTTGATTTCAGCATGAGTTTCAAGAAATGTAAAGAAAAGTGGGTCGAAAAAATTAGCAGAATATGGGTCCCACTTTTATATAGTATTAGTTTTATAATAAAATGTGAGTAGAATGGGTTAGTAGAATGTGTGGCCTACTTATCATTCATGGTAAAAGTGGAAGTGGACAATTAGTGGGGACGGACGAAAATGACAAAAGTGGAAAATTAATATGAGACGAAGGAAGTATTAAAAATAGATAGTTTAACAAAATTGTTTAAAAAATTGATTTTTATTAATTTACAGCCCAAATCACTAATGGAAATGTTTGATGGAGGTGAGTTGGAACACAAAGTCATGAGCATGTCCGGGTGCCTCAACTATGTCACGACCGCGTGGGAGCAAGCAACAACCGGCGTTCAAGAAAGACGCGTCAACTACAAGCTGAGCCGCCGTATCTCAAACTTTGGCGGGGAGGTGACGAGCACGCAGCAGAAATCACCCTTGCCAGACGACAACGGATGGGTGGTGAACGAGATCATGACCCTCCACGACGTCCCCCTGAGCAATCACTTTAGAGTAAGCAGCATCGTTCAACTAATGTGTGTCGACTCGTCCATTAATGACTCATCTTTCATCCTCACTTGTGCAGGTCCAATTTCGACACCATATCGAGAGATCTTCGTTCATGTATAATGCTTGCAAGTGCGATGTATATATTGGGATAGTGTGGCTAAGAAACACTATATTTGAGTCAAGAATTACTAGGAATATTATTGATAAATTCACTAATCGTTCAGAGGAAATATTGCAGTTGGTGGAGAGAGAGGCTTTGCTGACTAGTACATAGCAGTAAGTTCATATGGTGTATCCAAAGCTTGTATAGTCATAATTAGGTCGTAGTTTCGTTGAATGTAACCTTGTTATTCGAAGTAGTATTCTCAAATTCCTCACTTTATATGAACAAAATACATAATGATAGTAAAATATTATACTAACATTCGCCTTTTATAAACATAAATTTTTGAAATGATGCAAATTTTTGAAAAATTTTCATAAATAACTGTACTCTATTTTTTATGGACGGCCAAAAATAATAAATGTGTTTTATTTTTTGTGGACAGATGGAGTATGGTAAATGACATGAAAAAATAGAGCAAAATTATTTTGGTCGTCCATAAAAAATAGAGGACAATCATTTATGGAAAGTTTTCAGCAAATAATAACCATACACATCATTCTACTAACACTACTTATCACTTAATTTTTATCCTTCTCTCTTACTTTTTTCTCTCTCTCTTAGTTTATCAATTCTGTATTAAAACCCGTGTCATAGATCAATTGTTCTATTTTTGTGAACGGAGGGAGTAAGAGATAACTCCTCATAATTTAGTTGTGTTAGTAAATGTACAATGGTCTTTCCCACTCAGATAAAAATATGCAGTGCTCCAATATGCACAAGACTTCTACACCAGAACACTTCGCCTCAAATCTACTTCACCATTTTCCAGTGACCTCTTTGGCATCTTATCACAAAAGTAAAATAAAAATGGAGGTTGGCTGATAATAAGAGGGAAAAAAAGGACCCTTCCAACGCCAATTAAGCTTGTATCTGCAGTGAATATATTTGATGCACTACTCAGTCACCTGTAGTTTCGAGCCTTGGACCATTTGCATAAGCAGACACTTGAGGCAACAGGTAAGACAACCAGGCACAGGATTTTTACCATTCCTAGCCATATCATTGCCCAAACTCACACGCAGTTCTTGAGCACCAGTTGGACATTTACATATCTAACAAGTCTTGGTGCGACAGCAAACATAAGAAATGAATCAGGGAACAGGTTCATTCAATCTCTCCAACCTATAGAAAGTATACCAGAAACTACATAAGCCGAATAATTAGGGAACTAGCATTCTTAAAAGAATATTGTGGGCAAGTATTGAGTATGGATATAGAAAAAGAAATGCACTGCTAATTATTAAGGGAAACCATTATGATGTTCGCAGTAAGACTGACCAACAAATTGATAACCACACATGAGTTCACCATTCTCTCATGTATGTATTCTGCTGTTGTACATGCAAATGGCTATCGCATAATAAAGACACCTTAAACCTTTCCAATTAATATTAATCCTATTTCCTAAGAAAGTCAATCTTTAACATATCCATCGAGCAGTATGTAATGACCTATAGTAGATTAAGAAGGAAAATCAGGCTTATAAATGTAGCTGATCCTGGATCTTAGATGGTCTTTGGAATAAAGTACATAGATGTTCACCTCAAAACCTTGAATGTATTTATTAGTCAGAGTAAAGGCATCAGGCATCTCATTTGAAAAGAACATTGATGCTAAGGAAAATGCCTACCTCTCGACCTCACTTCTCATGAGCTTTCCTCGACTTCCAATAACTTGGCAAATAAGCTGTTGTCTTGGACGGAAAACCAAAAAATCTTATGAGATTTTGGCAATCTCTTTCCATCACTTCTTCATTGTCAACCGCAGTTAGATGACTCAAGTAAGTCTTTCCAACATATATGAAACTAAGCTGCTGCCACAACAGCACACTCAAACCAGTTCCCACTGAGAAACTAGCAATAAATAGATACACAAGAACAACTCCTCTTGCAGATAGAAACACCGCTGATCTCAAGAAAGCCAGAATATTGCCCTTTAAGACTCCAAAATAAAACTCAGGGCTAGCAAACCCACTCAATCTGCTTAGAGATCTATTATGCTCCACAGGCGGCCAGATCTGAAGTGCAGAATAAAAAGTCATAATAACAACATAAATTGTACTTATGACTGTTGATAAAAGAAAGAGAATAAAAGACCGATGATTTGCGGAACCAACACAATTGCCAATCTGCATAAAGTCAAGAAAATTTTGGTTATACATGTGAATCACTTTTTTTTTAGGAAAAAAGACGATGTATACCGTGAAGCCCATCACCAACATAACAGGCCATGATGTAAAAACATGCTATACTATAAAAGTATCTAAAAGAACAGATTGTCCCAATAGCAAGTCTGTTCCGTGGCATACCAAAATATATAAGTTTGTTACATTCTCTGTCTTCGGTCATCCAAACTTAAAAAAATTGACATGACATTAAGAGCAGAACTAAAAACAGTTCACGCTTCTCATGTTATCTCTTGCAACTCAAGCCATAAATCATTTCAACAAAAATAATGTTGTTGGCTAGTTGCCACATGAGAGATCTAATTATACCAATCCAATTATAAATGCATTCATGCATAAAGCGTTTAACATAAGTAAAAAATATTTCAAGACTTACAAAAGGGCAATGATGATCCATGCCCAATACACACGTCCCACATGAACGACAATGGTGCACTAGAGGTGATTTTGGCTTTGAACAATAATGGCAGAATGTGTAGTTCCGAAGTCCACCTTGTCCCACTGCTGGATAGCTACCCCAGATTATAATCGGTGGAACACCAGCAGGTTGAAATGCCGAAAGGCAAAATGAAGATAAAGTACATATCGACAATATCACTGTAATTGCAAGGTGGAAAACACCATGGAAGTAACTAATGGAGAAGATGACAGGGTATACAGCCCAAACGCCAGCACCTGTATCACCAATATAATTATATACAAGATACACAGTCCAAGAAATAAAAATGTAAAAGCAGTTCTCAGAAACGATCAATTGATCAGAAAAAATACCAACTCAGGATTGACCTCATTACTTCTTTATATTGATAAGTCAGCTTAAATATAATGAATTTTAGCGAATATGTCAATACAATTCCAAAATGCATCGAAAAATGGAAAATAATGATGTTTCAAATAACATAATGCACATACTCTCCTACAGTTTCGCATGTGCAACTACTGTAAATGCTTCTAAGAATTATAGTTTTCACTTTTCAAAAGTAAACATCAATATTTGATGAGGACCAATGTGCCAGAATATCAACATGTACAGAGACAAAACTAGAACAGGTAGAAAACAGATACAGAGTAACGGAGATATCTTCAACATTTTCTATCAGACCAGAGCTAGGAATTACAGTCATGTATTCTATTTGCAAGGGAACAAGTTGACGTAAATGCATAGGATGCCAATGTCCGTGATGGTGAAAAGTGATTTAGTATCTATAAATTTAGCTAGTATCGATGTGCTTAGGTAAAACAAAATTTAAGAGCATATATCACAATGAAATTGCAGTTAGTCCGGGGGGGGGGGCGGGGGGGGGGGGGGGGGGGTAGAAGGATATAAAGACATTAGAGATATGTACATGCTTACAAATAAAGAACAGCATAAATGAAATGACGACAGTAACAAAACAACGGTCGCGCCAACGTCTCAATCGGATGCTATCATTTTTCACCACATGTTCCTTAGTTATAGCTCCACACCAGCCACATTTAAAAACTGATGCATAAGCAGCAACGCTAACACGAAGCCCACAACCCCAACAATTCGTTTCACGGTCCTCGCTAGCACATGCCAATTGATCTTCCTCCTGCATTTCAGCATAGGATAAGCAACCAGCGTGAATGGGGTTGCATATGAGGTGTTTGAGGGCGTGGACTGGTGTGTGACTTGAGGAAGTGATATTATAAGGTTAAAATAATACCCTAGAAAATCCAGAAATCCAAAGCAGACACTAACTGATACACTCGAATGAAAAATCCCTCTTTCCATAAAACAAAAATTCTCCATTTTTCCAATAACTGAATGCATAAAATCTAACCAGCACAAAAGCAAACACTTCAAAATTATTCCCCTTTCTTCTCTACGTAAGTCAAAATTGAATTAACAGGTAGCAGCTAACCAGCACAAAAGCAATACACTTCAAAATTTAGAAGGACGTTGCCATGAACTAGTCTGAATCAAAATCCAAATCAAAATTTCAGTCAACGCATAAACATGCCGCAAATCGATCAAATAATTCTACGTTAAACGACTCCGTATTGATTGAAACACAACACAAGAAGTCAAGAATAACTCTGACTAAGAAATTAGGGTTTTAATTGGTAAATGAGACATATCAGCATCCAAATACATAAACGACATTAGAGATTGTTAGATTTATCCGAAGGTTTCAATTACTGCGAGCATTACCGTCTGAGTGATATCATAGTCGGAGGTGCTGCGGCCAGCGGAGGTTGCAAAATCCATGGCAGAAGGAACCGAGGAATCCCCAAAATTGAAGTGAGCAAAAAAAAAGGGGATATAGAAGAAACTGGGGATTATTTGGAGAAACAAAAAAAAACTTGGCTTGTCGTCCGCGCCAAAAGGCAGAATCCTATTCCGTTCATACTCTTTTACTGATTACTGTGATTCCATTATTTTCTCTTATATTTCGCACAAAAAGTCTTATGCTATGTATTTTAATTATTGTGTGAAATGAATTGAATTAAACTACGTTATTTTTTATTCTTATAGTTAATCCTCGTAAAAAAAATTATAGGAATGAATAATTTTGGATAAGGGGAATAGTATAAGTTTGAAAAAGAGATTGTTTCGCCAATGATAATAATTGAGGTCAAAGATTTCAGATTCACTAAATTTAAATTGATTTTCCAATAAAAAAAAAAAATTACTCTAAAAAAGATTTCTTTGCAACGCCCCCTCTTATTTATTTTAATGTAGAGTTCAAGACAGACACTCACCATGTTACAGTTTATTCCGGTAATTTGGTTGGATGTTTCTTAACATAATTCCTGTGTTAAATCTCATTATAATTAATATTCTTCAAAACCCACCTCAAAGATATTGAATGATCTATACATTATACATGGGTGATCAATAGTTTCCTCAAAATCTGACCTTTTAACATCTTTTTATTGAAAATAAGGTGACATGGCTGGCATGTTTACTTTGTGCTGTTGTTTTCATAGATCACCACTTTTTGATTAACACATATGTTTTGTTCTTGGCCTAATATAACAAATTATTCGGTTTATGTAAATCGTTTATTATAAGTTTAAGAACTGATTATAGGTTCTCCCACGTTAGTTAGCTTATAATAATTGTGAAGGGCATTCAGACATCTCAAAGTTGAGATCAATCTTAGTAAACAATGGATTTTATTGAGTTTGCCTGATATAATGTTTTTGCATAGTGCAATCGACATTGCCTTCATTTCTCTAATCTTGTGATGATGATATCACAATCTGCCCTCATAGGTATGTATCACCTCTGAAGCAAAGAGCGTTACACATAACAAGGCGACACCTTAACATTTGAGTTCGAGGCAGTCCATTTCTTGACTTTATTGGAGTTTGTTGAGTTGTGTAAAAAACTGAATATCAAGTGGTTGTCTGTGTGGATAGGTTGATCGTATTCATCTTAGCTCTAGAGACGCCGTTGCTGTGTTTGGTCACGAGAGAAAGAGAACTTTTGTGATCAGAAAGGAAGGGCTGCTAGATGTAGGTAGTAAGGCATCACAAGTTTGGAACAAAAGCCTAATAATGTTTGTGATGGCAGTGGTCTGGAACAAGAGAGAAGTATAGAGAAGAATTGCTCTCAAGCCCGGTGAGGAGTGGACAGGACCCGGTCGAGCTGTCTCTTGTTGCCTTGCTCTGTTGCATCAACTGGTGGCCTTATTTCTGTGTCCCCTCAAACAACAATGCTCAATTAAATTATGAGATAGACACAAAATCCAAGTGAAATAAAAAGAGAATCAGATATGGAAGCTACTCGTAATATCAGAGCCAGGTTTCGATCCTGGGACCTGTGGGTTATGGGCCCACCACGCTTCCGCTGCGCCACTCTGATTTGTTATTTGATTTCAGTTTAGATAATATATGAATCGTGATCAAATTACAAAGTAAATTGTATGAATGATAGTTTTGCCTTGCGCATTTGTATCAATTGTAAAGTAAACCACACATGGATTTTATGTACAATTCATATTTTATCTCGCTCCACACTACACAATAATTTAACTCCGAAGAAACAATGCATACCAATATACCATTAAGATTCTTGAAAATCAATTATCACTTTGTTAGAATTTGGCATTGATTAGAACTAACAAAGAATTTGGCATTGATTAGAACTAGATTATGATTTTCATAATCGATCCTTGTATTTTTATCGTTATTCGAGTACCTTTTCAATAGAACGTGATCTAAATAAGTGGAAATAATCGACGATAATATCTAAAATTATTAACAATTTAATAATAATATCTTGAACTATAACAATAAAATTACGAATTATCGGAAAACTAAATTAAGTTAAATATTTGTATAATTAATTCGAATCCACATCGAAATCATGTTATGATGTGACATAAAAGTTCTATATCACTTCTTTCTTATTGCAACATATAATACAATAACTAACAAAACTAATTTTTAACTAAATTTTTAAATTTAAAAATTTAAAAATATTTGTACATATATAATTTATGTACATTTATTTTTTCCCTTATTGAAATGGGTTGGGCTAGGTTGGGCTTAACTGAGTTTTTATAAATCTGAGCCCAAATGCAAGTCCATTTAGTAAGAGGAATGTTTTGAACAAGATAGAAGTAAATTGCATGCATTTTTTGAAATTTGTTATATATTCATCCGTTCCAACATAAGCTATTTGTATTTCTTTTTAGGAAGCTCCATCTAAACTGAATCATTTTCTTTTATTTGGCAAAACAATAACACATTTACTAAATCCTACTTTATTCCTTCTTTAAACATTATTTTCTTAAATCTCGTGCAAAAGAATATCTTGCTTTATGATGGAATGAAATTAGTATTATAATAGAGTAGGGTATGTAGTGCTAATAAAATGTGTGTATCTTAGAATTATATGTATGTATAATAATACAATTGTCA
This sequence comes from Salvia hispanica, assembly GCF_023119035.1. Lineage (NCBI taxonomy): Eukaryota > Viridiplantae > Streptophyta > Magnoliopsida > Lamiales > Lamiaceae > Salvia > Salvia hispanica. The sequence continues at coordinate 43,236,447 of NC_062967.1, forward strand.
ATCGGACCATTTTACTCTTCAATGCCCTATTTGTATATACATAATGAATTCGAAATATATAGATCTTCATCATTCATTTTTTATCTAACAGACCACATTTAATTACCTTAGTTTGATATTAAATTAAGATTTTTTTAATCTACTACTATATATGAATGAGGGAGGGATAAAGATTGTGTCCGCGTGCTTGAATTAAATTTTCCATTAGTTTGAAGTTGTATGTTTGTTTGGACATAATGATAAGAGAATGTAATTATATGCAAATTTCACTGCAGTCTTTTCTTAGCTTAATGCCATAAGTTTCACTATTATAGGCGGCATAAAAACACTTCCCACAATATGACAATTTTGACGTTCCATCCTAAGCTACAACTTAGTGGTCAAATTATTTATTTTTTAACTTTATTATTATGGTTTAAATACTTCATATAACTACTATATTCCCCTTTTATATGTATACACTGACCACGCCATATTATATCTCATGATCTAGGTGGATCAATGTTTGAGAATCATTCTTATACTTCTAATAAATATTCTTTTGGTTATAGTTTGTCCTAATGTGAACACAATGGTCCAGACTTCGTTTGACCAACCATAACACAGACAATCATTCTTAAATATATGAGCAATCAATAAATATAGTTGTGTTTCAAAATTAAGAAGAATTGTAGTCAAGGCTCATGAGTTTTTTTTTCAATATACTTAAACATAAATAATCTCAAATTACTATTTTGGAAAGTCAATTACTAAGTAATAACTTCGGAATAAAAAACTAAAATATGCACGCTGTCCAGCCTCGTCCCAAAAATAAAAATTACGGAAAATTAATAGTTTATAAGATGCCATTTGATTTAAAATTATATGGGTGACAAAAATTAACTTTAGGCACAAATAAGGACAATAAAAGCAAAGAATTGTCTAAACATAAACTGATGAAACATAGTCCAAAATGAGGAGAGTGCAAATCGGCGAATAATTGCTTTATGCACGAAAATATCACATGTAAGACAAACCTCATTCTAATTATAGGACAATATTGATTATGATAGCTTAACAACTAATCATTATTTGACACCTAATAAGGTTGAATGTGTGCTTTAGCATGAGTGGGCGCTTGAGCAGACAAAACAGTACCTAACAAATGTAACAACCAATCTGAATAATGGGCCCTTAATTATCTTATTAAATTTATGCTATCATTAAAAGTATAGTTTAATACCCATGATTACAAAATAAAAAAAATCAAGAATGTGGTTTCACTTGCTTCGGACAATCATGAATATGTGTAATTTGGTTTTGTACGACACTGAATGATTAGAAATACAGCCTAAAATTTGACATCTTTTAGTTCATCTTGGATGCTACTAAACACATGAAGACATATTTCGGTATCTAGGAATCCAAACTTTTTTTCCCACTTTATCTTTCTATCTAATGGAGTACTTAATATCTAATCTTCAAATTTTAAATGTACAAATTATGTGCTCATAAGTAATAATGAGTAAAAATTCCATGGTCCATCTATACCAAGGTGGCATAATGAGTTGGTGTACTTCACCATTAATTCATTGACAAATGGACGCCCACATGCCACGTCAAATGAATATCAATTCAATAAATCTAATTGCATAAAATAGACATGTATTATTCATGGAAAGTGGCATTATATTACTATTATTAAATTGGAAAATATCATCATAAAATAGGTGTGCAATTAGTTACAATATATATGTATATTGACCTATTAATGTAAGTACTTAATATTTTAAACATAAAAAGTAATTATATTACATTATTTTTCATGCCAAGAAAAAAAATCATATTACAACTCTTTGACAGTAGTATTATTTTGATGTAACTAAACTTTTCGGTAATCAGCAAGCTATTCTATTTACAATAATACTAATATTTTTCAGTTTGATTTTTATTTTTTTATTTTAAAAATTTCATGAAAGTTTTTATATGATAATAAGAAAATATTGAAAATTATAATTGATTTCTTAATATACTAACAAATGATAAGTTATAGTCATAATTTTTATTTGTGTAAAGTTTTTGTTTATACTATATAAACACAAAACAAGAAAAAAAAGGTCTTATTCATAAAATCTCAAAATAGTACTATCAAGAAGGAGTTTTAATATAATTTTTTTTCTTGGCATGAAAAGTATAGAATATGATTAAACTGTGTAAAATATTAAGTATTACATTAAAAGGTCAATATGTATATATATTACACGCCTATTCTAATATTTTGTGATGATAATTTCCATACTCCCTCCGTCCCACGTTACTTGAGTCACTTCTTTTTCGCACTCGTTTTAAATAAATAATAATAAATAGTTAAAGTGAAGATAAAGTAAAGTAAGAAAGAGAATAATATAGTCTATATTATTCTCTTTCTTACTTTACTTTATCTTCACTTTAACTATTTATTATTATTTATTTAAAACGAGTGCGAAAAAGAAGTGACTCAAGTAACGTGGGACGGAGGGTGTATTTAATAGTAGTAACATAATCTCACTTTCCATAATTAATAAGTGTCTATTTTGTGCAATTATGTTTATTGAATTGGTGTTTAATTGATGTGGCATATGTACCATTTTTTATTTCCATTTGTCAATGAGTTATTGGTGAGGTACACCAACTCACTATGCCAACTTGGTATGGATGTACTATGGAATTTTTACTCGTAATGATATCATTGATTCATATTAATTGAGCCCAAAATCAAGCAATCGCAATGTATCTGGATTTTCTCATACATTATACTCAATCCATTCATAAAAAATAATCTTATTTATGGACAATGCCAGTTTGATTCATAAATTTGTAAAGTAAGATAGAAAAGAAGAAAAAGTGAGTAACATTACGAGAAAAAGAGAGTAAAAGTGGATAAAATATGAGAGTGAAGATGGATAAATTATAGGTTTAAGTTGTAAATAAGTAGGAATATAAGGATAATAATTTCAGGGGAACTTTCCATTTTTGAAAAATAAGACCATTTTCTCTGGACATCCTATGAAAAAAATTTGACTATTTTTTTTGGACAGATGAAGCAATAGTGGTATAAAATAGCAACATAACTAAACAAACTAGTACTGCCCTGTTGTATTTCTTTTAGGGATTTCTCAACTAAGTTGAGTCGTTTCCTTTTTTTATAAAAAAAAATATAATCACTCATACATTTTTCATTACCTACTTTAGTCTCTCTTATCTCTTCTAGTTTATTTTATTTTTATTTAATTTATTCAATACAAATTTATTAATTTTCGTGTCCAAAAGTTTTATTCCAACTTAATTTAAACGGACGAAGTACTACTATTTTTATTTTGCAAGTACTAAGTGGTCGATGGCCAGTGGTGTGTGGCGGTGGGATTCTCTTATAGTGCAAAACAGTACGTTGTGTTCCAAAACAAGAGGGTTTTAAAATTTTCTATTGTTTTGACGTGCATAATGAAGTTGTGCATGCATTGCAAAGGCCTTTTTTCCTGGTGGTGGAATGAATGATTTTGACAGTAAGGTCTTATTATGTTTAAACATGAACAAATATTTTAATTTCTAATTTATATATTTTGATTTCCAATTTAGGATGGTTTGCAGGCTAACATAGGAATATATATTTATCCAGTGCACATCGAAGGTAACCGTGGTTAATCTCTTAAACTAAGAAAAATTATTACTCGCTCGGTCCACGAATAGGAGTCCCGTTTTTCTATTTTGGCTCATCCACGAATATGAGTTCTGGTTCATAATTACCATAAATGATAAAGAGGCCCTAGATTCCACTCACTTATCATTTAAAACTAATATATACAAGTGGTACCCCTATTTCACTAAATTTCTTCCACTCACTTTTCTTAACATTTCTTAAAATTCGTACCGAATAGAAATGATACTCCTATTCATGGACGGAGGGAGTATTTTGTATGATGTGTTTTCTTTAGTCGTAAATTATCTTTAGTAAAGGAAGCTAAGAAAATATGAATGTTTTTTTTATCACATTTAATTATAGTGGTCCCAAAATAATATATCTATGATATAAAATAAAAAAAACAGCAACTAATCAATTCTCAAATATACAAACAAATATGGTATGAAAATGCAAAAACAGCAATTAATCCATGACCATTCTAATACACGAACTCACTTTATTTTTTCTTTTTACGAGCATCATGATCGTTTGATGAAATTATTGATTTGATGCAGCTAATGAATATTCATTAATATTGCCAATGGGGATCGAGATGAAAGATTTTGCATTGATGACAAGATGGCCTATGAACAAACTTATTCTGGAATTAAAGAGTTTGTTGGAGGGGATATTTAATTATGGGTTGAGGGATAGGAAATTCTAGGAAATTTGGGTGATAAAGTAGTACTTCCTCAGTCCCGCTTTAGCAGTCGCATTGACTTTTCTGCTCTCTTTTTGTAAAAATGAAAAAAAATAGTTAAACAAGAGAAATGGTAAATTAAGAGAGAGAATAATATAGAGAAGAGTCTTATCTACATTATTGTCTCTCTTACTTTACTATTTCTCCACTTTAATTATTTTTTATCATTTTTACAAAAAGATGGCAGAAAAGTCAATGGGACTGCTAAAGTGGGACGGAGGAAGTATATGCGTAGTAGAAGCATATTATTACGCCAATGGAAATCTAATAATCATTGATGGAAGACACCGAAATCTTGGTGCATACTAAATGATAATATTAATTGTGAACACCCAAAACATTAAATCTTGTAATAAATCTAGTACCTAAAGACTGAGGTTTAAATTCATTTCATATAGTAGTATACTTACTGTAAGGTCGCAATTACGGCTGAAGCCAATAAATTCTCTCATTTTCACAGCTGATATATATTAATATACAGACGTTCGCTTATGTATACAGACAAAATATTATACATAAGTTACTTAAACAGTAAACTAGGGCTGCAAATCTAGTTCTCAAAGTTTCGGGTGTCCAAATCCCGAATCTACGGATTCGAGTACAAGTTCGAGTAAATGATGTAGAAAGTTTTTGAATTTTAGGTACCCGAACGGGTAGTGGCAGATTTAAGGGGCGTTAAGGGTCAGCCACCCCTCCCGACTATCTGAAGAACCTGTATATTCCCTAGAGTCGAGCCGAAAATAGCATATTTGCCCCCTCAATGTGTTGAAATATAGGATTTGTATTTATTATCCATACATGCTTTATAAAATTTTGTAGTCCAATACTATAACTTTAGTCTTTCAAATGTGAGGTCTATGGTTCAACCTGAGAACATATTTTTTTCTCTTCTTTGTCCATTCTTTATTAATCAATTATTCTTTTTATTATCAGTATAAATCCAAATAGTATTTATTACTTTACCCATATTACTTTTGTATTTTTAATTACACTGGTAAATGTATTTTTATAATATTTACAACAATTTTGAATTTGTTTAAATTATAAGATGTTGCTCTCACTTATTATGTCTTTTACTACGACTACTCACTAATTGATTAAAACATGACTTGTTTACAATTGTAAAATATTTTAATTTCTTATAATGTACTCCCTCCATTCCACAGTAGAATACTCATTTTATTTTCTGTCTCGTTCAATAATGTTACTATAAGATTCATTTACTAAAAAAAAATACTCCCTCTGTCCCACAATAACAATCACACTTTGTCATTTTAGTTCGTCCCATAAATAAGAGTCACACTTTATTTTTATCGTAAATGGTAAGTAGGTCTCACATTCCACTAACTCACTTAACTCATATTTTTATTATAAAACAAATATAAAAAAGTAAGTCACATATTCCTCTAATTTTTTCAACCCACTATTTTTTATAATTTTAAAATTCGTGCCCACAATAAGAATGACTCTTATTATGGGACGTGTGAATAATTATTAAATCTTTAAATAATAGATATTCTAAAATAACAGAGCATTTCGGAACAGACGAAGAAAACATCTTACTAATATTAATATTCAACTAAAAAGCCGTTTTAATCACACACATTTGAGTGGAATGATCCTTTTCAGTCAAAGAGAGACTGACGAGTGAGTAGCAAACCCATTTGTTCTGATTCACCAGTTAACGTATTTAACTTTAAAATATACAAATATTCTGTCCGATATTTCAAGAGTTAGTTGAATTTTTCATTATTTTAGTTAGGCTGTTTAGCATTACAAATGAATTTTTTCCTCCGTCTCACTCTAGGTATACTCCTTTCTTAAAAATCATCAAATCTGCCCACCCAACATCAGGTGAGGGTACACGTGTCATAATTCCAGGCCTTCATTAGATGCGGCGGCTGGTTACAGAATATCTCCCTAACTTAAAATTTAAGTGTATGTTTGAGAACGTTTAATTAATCATAAAATTAGATTTACTTTTCCCTTACTAAATTTACATATTCTGAGCTATGGGATCCTATAAAATAGTGGCCTCTTCGCGCTCTCCAGCTTGCCTCAACCCAACTTTCGTCTCTCTCTATCTCAAAATACTGCTACTCTGCTACACTCTCTGTTGGGGAAGAGAAAATCAAAGGAATCCGAGTTCTGGTCTTGGTTGTACTTGTACTCAAAAAACCAAAGGAACCTACAATACTCCCATTTCCATTTGTGTAATCTTCTTCTGCATAGGAGTACATTCTAATTTGTCCTCTTTTTTTCACAACTTTAGCTTTCTCTTTCTGCTTCTCACAACTACTTTTTCCTTGTCAATATACCCATATTTTCACCTCCTTTTTTTCCCCTGTGCCTCAACCCTTGTCTCTTTAACGTTTCGCTTTCTCTTTATTCTCAAAGAATCTCAATTCTCCTTTAATTTCAATGCAAATCTGAAGAAAAAGGGGGAAAAAAGTCGTCTGTTTTGAGATGCAAGAAGAGAAAACAATGTTTTCTACAAGCAGGGTTAAGTACATCACCAGCAGGAGGCGGGAAAATCCAATTTCCGCCGGAAAAACGAGGACGGTGCGCTTCTCCGTCGCCGACCCCGACGCCACCGACTCCTCCAGCGACGAAGAGGGGGGGTTTAATGTGAAGCGCCGAAGAGTCAGAAAATTCATCAACGAGGTCAGAATTCAGCCCTGCTCCAGAGACAGTGTTGCCGCCGCCGTCAAGAAGAGCGGCGGCGGGAAGAAGTTCCGAGGCGTGCGGCAGCGGCCGTGGGGGAAATGGGCGGCGGAGATTCGCGACCCTCGGCGGCGCGTGAGGCTGTGGCTCGGCACCTACGACACGGCGGAAGAAGCCGCTATGGTGTACGACCACGCGGCTGTGCAGCTGCGTGGCCCCGACGCGCTAACTAACTTCTCCGCTCCGCCCAAGTCGCCCAAGTCTGTGCTACGGTTCGTTTCCTTGGCTGACTCCCAAGCGGAACCCGAGCCTGAAACCGAACCCGAACCGGAGGAGTCGTCTTGTGCTTTCCCCCGAAACGACGCCGTCGGGAAACATGCCGAGAACTTGTCGGATTTCGCGATATTCCCCCCGAGCGACGATATATTTGCGGAGTTTAACTTGTTTGATCAAACCGGTTTCTCAGGCGACATTTTGGGTGTGGATTTCAGCAGCAGCGATTTGGTTATCGGGTCAAGTACAGATTTCGGGCTCGGGTCATTCAGCTGGCAACCCGACAACTTTTTTCATGACTTTGGAGATATATTCGGGTCGGATCCTCTCGTTGCACTTTGAGTATTTTCTTTGTTGATTTCTAGGCAGTTTTGGGATGATTAATTAGTGTGTTTTATTTTATTTATTTGTGAGGAAATGGACATGTTGTGACCTAATTTAATTTATTGTGAATTTTCATGCTATTTTTGTGCTTCGCGGCTTTATATATATTGAATATTTTTAATTCATAAAAGCGATTTGGGGAAAGATTTTTATCATAATTAGAGGGGCAATCACGTGACTTGGAAAGTTATCAATTAGGTGAAAGAAAGAAATGGAATGAATAGCATAAAGTATCAATGGAAACAAAGATACACGTGGTTAATACAAATAGTTTGCCTACCCTTAATTTGTCACATTATTTGTCACACCGAATCAGATGCTTTAATTGTGATTTAAATTTATATTGTCCTTTGCTACGCTACTTTTATTACCATCAAATAAATTATGACCATAGACAGTTGCAATGGTACTAAATAGAGGAGGCATTATTACCACCAGTGTTGCGCAAAATTGGCCACATTTCGACCTTTATAGTTGCATTATTATATGCAATTCTTCATTATTGAATAGAGTAAATGTGACAATAATTAAACTAATCAGTGTAACCTACAATGATAATGCGTTGGATTGGACCATTGGGTACGTTTTGAAATACTACCAGTACTATTTTGGGAAAATAACTCTATTAGCATAAACATAAGAGTTTATGTCAATTTTATTTCTGTAATTTTGATAAAGGTCAACAATTCATGCTCCATATTCATAAACATAAGAGTTCATTATTTGTTCAATATTATAAAATTTTAAAAATATATATACTAACATGCCCAATTCAAATTTACATGCTTTTAAACACGAGATATATACACCATTACTCATGAATATTTACGTGGTGTCACGTTTTATTTCCACTTAGAGTCCTGAAAAAATCAAAATGCATGTTTTATGAAGTTTATCGTGAAGCTTGCATTTTTTGTAATCGTGATAGTATAGTACTTATAGTATAGTATAGTACATATAAAGTTATTACAATTACAATACATCAAAAATCGCCTCTTATAGGATTAGAACATTGAGTTGGCATTCATCTAGGAAGGCGATCTATGCATCCCCTATAAATCTTTTTAATTGAATGGTCGAAAATATTTAGGGCTTCTCAAGTGAACCCTCTCCTATTTAATGAGTTCAAATTCTATAAATAGGAGACGGAAAAAAAGTAGGTAAATCAAGTTGAGAAATAAAGTAAGATATCCACAAACAGAAAAAGGGAAGAAATAATGGTGTGTTTGACGACATTTTTGTTTGGGACACTGTAATGTAAGAAAAGAATGGTGCTGAGTAAGGTAAGTATAAACGGTTCTGCATATTGAGTGATACACGTTGGGACCCTTCACTCTTGTGTTCAGTTTGTTAGGAATTTTTTAAGCATTATTTTCAAGCTTATAAATTATAACCAAAGAGTGTTTCAATTTGTTCATTAGTGATATTTAATTTTGTTTAATTTACAAATAAGAATCCTTTTGTATAATTTTTTTAATAAAATATGATGAAAAATTGTTTATTTTTAACAGTAATATGAATCATATGGTATAAATTTATACTATGACTACGACAATGGAAAATGATTACAACTAGAAAGTTGTAAATGAAGTATAATAGCATCCAAACACGCATTATGCATAGAAGCATGTAATGAGAAATATAAAGTTTTCATTTAATTTTAAAAACTTTGCTATATAATAATTGTACAATAAGAGGAATAGAAAGGAAGGAGAAAAAGAAGAAGAGAGAAGTAACAATAACAAAAAAGAATAGTAGAAATGGGCAAACAATGCCAGTAACATTAAAAAACGTATAAGCACTGCAGTTGACAGCATTAGAACTCGATCGGTCCCTGTTTGACAATGGTTATACGACGCCACTACCAGGGGCGTAGCCAGGATTATGCTTAAGGAGGGGCAAAAATAGTATATAGGAAAATTTTATACATTTGAGAAGGGGCATTTAGTGTATTTGATCTATATAATTGGAAATGTGTGTATGGAAATGTAATAAGAAAAGGAGTGTGAGGAGGGGCAAATGCCCCATGTGGCTATATAGTGGCTCCGCCCCTGGCCACTACACCAACAGAGCACTTGTTCATGGTATGGCTTAATATATACTTAATGAATAATATTTGGGGATACAGTGATACCTCTTGTTATACATTGGATCCGTCACTGATCATACTACCAGGTGATGTTCAAGACTTCAAGGAAACACACACATGTAGTGCAATATTGAACTTGGTTGAATATAGCTTAATTGATTAGATATTCATTTCATTCAATAGACTAGGGATTGAATCTTTATGAGGAAAATGAGAAATCGTTATTGATCTTTGTTAAGGATCGAAAGTTGAAATTTGTTTTAAAAAATAAATAAATCGAAAAAATCTTTGGTGGAAAAAGTAAAAAGTTGTCTCTTTTGCATTAGGCCAATTTATGTAGATATGAAAACAAAAAAGGAAAATAGTGTTATGATGTCAGCCTACATCACCGGCCCTTGAGCCTTTGGTGCGGCTCAAGCCTCTGAGTATGACCTTCTATTCCACAATGATGGTAAGCCCTCCGCAAATAAGAGTGATTCTTGTTATTGTTTGAAGCCGTGATAAAATACAAGTGAAGAAAGTGTTAATAAAATATTTAAAAATGTCCAAAATGAAAAAAAAACAAACTATACCCTAGGCTAATGTAGGAGACACCATAAAGTGATAATTGTATGCTAATAGTATTTTGTGAAATATATATGGATTATTTCTCAATTCTCACAAACATTACATAAATCACAGTACTTAGTAAACATATATTTATTCATTTAATGTTATAGATTGGTTCAATTAAAAACTTTTTATTGTGATAACTATGAGGACGGTTGTCTTAAATCCGAGGTGACAAAATTCAGTTAATCATATTAGAATTAATTAAAAATATAATAATGTACATGTAAGTTTTTAAGAGATTTTAAATAAAAATTAGACTATGAGTCAGTAATTTACAAACTATTATTATGAGATCATTATTGATTTTAATATATAATCGATACTGAAATGTAATATGGAAATTAAAAATTCAGTGGTTGGGACATATTGTTACACGGTCTATTCAATCAATCATAATTGTATAAATCACTTTTCTCCTCCATTCTCTTTTCTCTCTTTTCATAATGGTGATTGGTTAGACGCACTATATTGCAATATGTCCAAACTAATGAACTTTTACTCACAACAACAATAAATTAAAGATTCTACATGAACTGGTTGAGATAATTAGTCTTTGTACAAACATAAAATTTTGCCCTAATAAGACACTCCTGCATAAATGTGCAACTTGGTTTGCAACTATATATACACCCAAACAGAGGCATATATTTGGTTTGTTATGTGAAGGCCCAAATTACAAGAATTGTTATGACACTTGTAGGATAGGTTTGATGAAAATCCTGAGAGTGGTCCAAGGATGAGCTGGTAAATCACAAATACTAGTATTTGGTTAAACAACTATGCTTAGCTTTTTTACCTTATGAATGTTCCATCTCTACCTCTCACTAATGCCAAAAGTATATGTGCCTATAATACATCATACGTGACATGAATTTAATTTACTTCCTTCACATATATAGTTACTATGTCATGTCAATTAGATCAGCACCTCATTGACGTGTTTCTTCAGCTTTGCTTGTGCGAGATGAGAGATACGGGAAAGATCCTCACTTTTTTTACACCAATAAATGAGGTGATTTATATTGCATTACGAAAATGATGAATTTTGAATCCACTTTCCACGTTGGGAGGAATTGAACTCAATTTTCAAGAATTGACATCATTAATTAAGAGACTAAAACAAGAGACTAAGAGGCAAAAAAAAACAAAATGTAACTAACAATTGAAAGTCTAAAAGAGTAAAACAACTCTAGGAAAATTCAAGTGGTCAAGTTCAATGTTCATCTTGTAAAGGGAAAAAGTAAAAAGACAGGTATTAAGGCATAAATAATAACAATTCTAATCTCAATGATAACTATAAATAGCAAGAAACTGGCAATGCACAATGATAACAATCAACAAAATCAAGCCCGTGAAATACGCTAGTAGGATTTAGGTGACAGTGTGATACCATGATCGAGACATTGCCATAACTGATGCGTACGGACTCATTGATGCCTAAGATCTTGGGATCGAGACATTGTCATATAATTCCACATTAAAGATAATTCACATGCTAAATATTAATGTAATCATCCTCCTACACACTCGCATCTCACAGATTACTTTATGCCATAAAATTATTCTGTGGACTACGGTTAATTACTTCATATACACAAATTGTTTTGCTTGAAACTCTATAATTAATTTTTCTAACACGTATACACCATTAGGATTAGGTTTTGAATAATAGGACATTCGCAGATCGCAACACGCAGCCAAATTGACCCTTCTATGTTAGTGGCTTTATTACTACGTTAGAAATAATGCGGTCGCTAATTCAAAGTCTCAAACACTTTTGTTGCATAATGCCCGACTTTCCCCAACTTGTGAAGAGAGGTAAAGAGGCACCAATTACATTGCGAATATTCCCCCATTTCTTGTTAAGTGACACGTTTATTTTCAATATGAAATTTAAGAAAGTCATGTTCAGTTGGTTAAATGGAAAAGATGTAAAATAGGAGATTAATTTTTGCTAAAATAAAAATAATCCACTTCCTTGGGACATCCAAAAATAAATACAATCACTTAAAGAGTATATTACCATTACCAAGGAAAATATATTCCTTAGTCTAGACGTACCATAGTGGCAAATATAAGGTGGTATGCTCCACCAATACTTCTTTGACCATATTTTGCATATGAAAACCTTTTAAACTAGGTTAGGGAATATTTTCTCTTTACGAAGATAAATTGCACAACTACCTTTGTAGGCACATGGAAACTGGCTGATTGTTAAAGAAATACTCCCTCCGTCCCCTATTAAGAGTCACACTTTTCCATTTCGATTCGTCCTCAATTAAGAGTCACATTTTATTTTTACCATAAATGGTAAGTAGGTCTCACATTCCACTAACTCAATTTATTCACATTTTATTATAAAATCAATATAAAAAATGGATCCCACATTCCACTAATTTTTTCAAACCAACTTTTCTTTACATTTCTTAAAACTCGTGTCCGGTCAAAGTGTGACTCCTAATGGGGGACGGAGGGAGTACAAAACATAGATTTCATTGGTTGTGTAGAAATTTGGGTCTTGTATTTTAAAGGCGTGTTCTGTATTACCACAACATGATTTTTGTTCAACCTTTTGTTGTAACACAGATTTATTTACAACAATTTCTTTTGGATTTGGTCTGAATTTCTGATGCTCTCTCTCAACTTCGTTATCACCCATTTGCTGCATAAGCACGCGGCCCTCTTTCTTTCTTTTCCTAAATAAAAAACAATTAGAAAGTACATATATTTTTACGGAACGAACTAAAAAAGAAAGAGTGCATATTCTTGTGGGACGGAGGGAGTATATGCCACTGCAAAAGTACAACATTTTAATGTTCAGTAATACCAATAACAACAGAATTCTTACATTTTACATTGAAAAACATTATAACCATATTACTTTCACAAAATATTATTTTGGTTTGTGAGACCATCCCATTCACAACATTAACCTTGAGATTGTGAATGGGTTTGACAGTAATCCAAAAAGCAGTTTCATCTCCTTCTACCAAACACTCCTATTAAGCATATCCTCATAATATAAGAGGCCAGTTGAATCTCATCACGCTCGAACAAGGAAAACCACTTTGGTTCTTTCAGTTTGAATTGTCTCAGCTCTTAGATGGCCTGATCTCGCCACTCCTCCAACCACCCGAGCCGAGAATGATTATACTTTTGTCTTTGATCTCCACACCACCGATTCATCAAGAGACAACAAAGGAGAGTTGTTCCCACCAATAACGATTCCAGGAAATTTGGTTTGGGGTGCAATAAATAATAATGATTTGAAATTTGAAATATATATAGGGATGTGATCAGGTCCATAAGTGAAATTCTGTCAAAAATCAAAACAAATCTCAGCCATTGGATCCTGTGATGTAACCGTTAGATTAATGCCACGTGTCACCTAATAATGTAGATTGTGTAGTCTAATAATGTAGCTTGGCTAATAATGTAACAGCTGTAGTCTAATAATGTAGCTTGGCTAATAATGTAACAGCTGTAGTCTAATAATGTAGATTGTGCAGTCTAATAATGTAGTCTAGTTAATAATGTAACGCTTTTAGTGTAATAATGTATCTCGGGTATTATGATCACAACCATCTAATCTGAGGATCCAAGGGCTGAGATTTGCTTTGATTTTTGACAGAATTTGCCTTATGGACCATAGTGCGCCTTCCCCTATATATATATAGGATTGTGATCAATTGAGATTTTTTATGCTAATTGAGAAATGTGATGCAATATCAGCCACTCATTTTTATTAAATGAGTGGTCCAGATTTTTCCAAATGGAAAATATCTTTAGATTAATTAATTATGAAAGGCCAGAATGGTAATATCACAGTAAATTTTATTCAATAAATAATTTTTTTTTTTAATTTTAATTTTTTATTAATTTTTTTAAAAAAAATTAAAATTAATTTTTTTTATTTTTTTTATTTTTTTTATTTTTTTTATTTTAAAAAAAAAATTCGTTTTTTTTTAAATTTTTAATTTTTTAAAATTTTTATTTTTCAACTACATATACAATTCATGTCAACTACACACATATAATGTCAACTATGTGTACAATCCATGTCAACCACACATACAATTCATGTCAACTACACACATATAATGTCAACTATGTGTACAATCCATGTCAACTACATATACAATTCATGTTAACTACACAATATAATGTCAACTACATGTACAATTCATGTCAAATAGTATTTATTGAATAAAGTTGTTGACATTTGATGTGTAGTTGACATGAATTGTATATATAGTTGAAAAAAAAAAAAAAAAATAATAATAAAAAAAATGAAATTTTTTTTAAAAAAATAATTTAAAAAATAATTTAAAAAAATTTAATAAAATTACAATTATGCCCCTCTGTTGACATAAACTACATGCTGTTGACATTTCACAAATATTCTGGATGAGTGGCCCATATTGCATCTCATTTCTCAATTTAGCTAAATAATCTCAACCTAACAAGACCCTCTATATATATATATAATATTCATTTTTATTTTATATTTTGTGGATATTACATAATTTATTCTATAAATTTAGATTTGTATAAACCAAATTAAATATTTGTGCATCGCGCACATGTTAATCACAAGTAGCTACTAAAAATCATCCTCTGATTTATTTGAGAAAAACTTCAATTACTTTTTTCTTAAATAAAATAAAGTAAAAAAGTTATGCATCATTACATTTACACTATAAGAGAATTAATATAATTTACCTCTACTATTTTCTGTAATCATCACAAAATGAGCACTGTAGTAAATGCTAAATTCAAATTTATTGTAAGTTTTTACTAATAGACTGTTTATATTTCTTTATACAAACGGGATATTAGTATAATAATGTTAGCTAAAATTTTGGTGTGTAGTTGTACTCTTTGTTCTCTACTAAGTCCACCGATTCTCCACATGTAACGTTGTGTGGTCTTAGGCATTTTCACCTGATTTTAATACTTTATAATTTAATATAATTTCTAATTAAATAAATAAACCATTAAACATAAATAGATAGATAGTATAATAAATAAGCATGATCTAAGCCAGTATCTGTGTTCTTGCTTGGCTTTGTGTCTATTTAATTCATGTTTTACATCTAATTAATTCATTGATCCAAAAAAATAGAAATGAAAATTAAGTCTTTATTATAGATTCCGTGTAAAAAAAAACCATCCAATTAACAATGATGTTCGCAAATACACAATCTCGGGCCAACAATTCCAGAACAACTTGACTGCCTCCATAACTTACTTCACACTTAATTTTACTATATTCATCACTACAATAAAATTAACTTCCTAAAATCGTACAATAAAATTAAAACTTACTCCCTCTGTTGTAGAAAGTTTGTTATATTTTTCCATTTTTTTTCGTCCCATAAAATATGTCATATTTCACTTTATACTGTGGGCCTTATATTCCACTAATTCATTCTTACTCACATTTTATTATAAAACTAATATATAAAATTGAGACTCACATTCTATTAACTTTTTTCAACTAACTTTCTGTTACATTTCTTTAAACTGTGTCGGTCAAAGTGTGATAAAATTTATAGAACAGATTGAGTATTTCACAAAAAATAAATCTATGCAACAAGAGGCATGGATCCTCTGCTAGAGGAAACACAACAAGGGCTATGGTGCCGTAAATTGGCGACGGTTTTTTGTTCAATTACTCACTTTTTAAATTAAGCTTACTCATGACGTGGTAATCTCATGAATTAATTTCTACCATAAGAATGTGGGTTCAAATTCCGTTGATGGCATTTAGTTATTTTCTATTTCTATTTCTTAGTCCTCTGCTGGATTTTATTTTTTATAACTAATTTCATTCTAATGACTAGTTTATTCTTTATATATTTCTCATAACTACTTAAATAATATTATATTTATAGAAAAATTAGTCATACTACTTAGTAAATTTGTTTATTTTTTCTATACGTATAAATATTGTAATTACAAGATCATAAAGTAATGATATTTAGTTTTAAAAACTCTATTCTTAATTATTTCACGTCGACATGTCATCGTATGGATAATCTTACAACTTAGTCTTAAATGGATAATCAAAGGATATTGAGTTGTAGCAACCGAACGACACCTACATGTACAATATAATGTTGTGTGGTCTTAAGCATTTTCAACGGATTCTGATAATTTCTAATTAAATAAATAATCAATTAAAAAATAGATAAATACAAAGGGGTGTCTTAGGCATCTGCACATTGCGAACAACGAGAGCTCATTGATACAAGTATTGATAAATAATTAATGAAGCATGGTCTAAGCAAGTATGGTTGTTCTTGCTTGGCTTTGTATCCATTTAATTCATTGATCTAATAAATGAAAATTGAAAATGGAAAGTAAGTTTTTTATTAATACTCCATATAAGAAACCACAAAATTAACAATCATATGAGCAAGTACATAATCTTGGGCCAAGAGTTCCAGAACAACTTGACTGGGCTCCGACATAAGTGTATTTTGTTTCACACTTAAATTTACAACATGCTTCACCACAAATTCCTGCACCACAACATATCTTATCTCCACATGCACCCAATCCAGTGAAACATCTTTTAGCACTTCCAATTTCAACTGCAAAAAAAAATATCCATAATCTTCATATATCATAAATTGATTGTCTCACAGAATGAATTAAAATATTAATTTAAAATAAGAACTAAAAATTTATGATACATAGTACAATTTAAAACAAGTTTTAAGAGCATTCGAAGATCAAAGCATGTATTTTGATTTCAATTTTGCTTTTTTTTAATGTCATTAATTTTCTTATTATACTTATTGATTTTGGTATAAGATGTAATCAACATTTGCTTTTATATGTTTCGTTGTGATTAATTATAAAGGCTTTTGCACAACAATGACACGAAATACCGAAATTGCGACAATAGTATACAAATTAAAAAAAAAAAAAAAAAAAAGTTGGCAAAACTCCTCATTTCTTCCATGTTTCTATTCCATCGGATGCAGGATTAAATTAACAAAAAAAATATTTTAAAAAAAAATTATAAACAAGTTTCAAAATACAACTCAAACAATAGACTAAACTGACTGGATTAAAAACCTAGTATTGTATAATATGTTCAAAAATATGAATAGGCTAATAACTTACATGAGGCAAAAGTAAGAATCAACAGAATGCAAACGAATTGATAAATTGAAGCCATTTTCATAATTAGTTGATTGTGTTTAAGAATTGGGAGACAATGATGCCATATATATAGTTTCTCGGCAGTTTTACAATTGAGAGTCAAGAAACTGTTTACATTAGTATATTTTTCCACGTTTTTGAATGGGGTTTCTATTAAAATATTCCATACCACATATAATTAATAATTATATCTTTTTATTGTTGTATAAATTAACTTATTAGTGTGAGTCGTCTTCTTAATGATTGTTAGCTTCCTAGAATAATATAATAAAATCATAACTTATTTCAAGAAAACTATGGTAACGGAATGTCATTACATTGTGACAGAAAACTATACTAGGAGTACCATTTTTTAATAAATCACGTACATTGTGACAAATAAAACTACATACTACATTTTTATAATAAAATGGGGTATTTGTCGAAAATAACTTTAGGTAAATTTTGATTTTTCTTATGAACTTTAATCGATGTGCTATATCTATAAGTCTATGTTTAAAATAATGGGTTAGTTTCAAATAATGTAATCTGTGAGATGAAGAGATGTGTAATTTACTTTATATTTAATTTAAAGTAATAAAAATAAGAAATATCCACATTACAAAAAAATGAATATATATGAAATAACAATTTAATATAAATATAAAATAATAACAAATTATATTAAATTTTATCTATTTTATGTTATTTTTACGTTCTAGGAATGTTAATGATGATTTTCTTTTTTTCCTGTGGTAAATCTATCCTCTAAATTATGGATCGAAACTTCTAATAAAATCGAGCGTTAATTACTATTCATAAACTAGCTTTTAGGTGGAGTTGTAAAATGAGATGTGCTATAATTGTCCTCTTGGAATAGTTAAATAAATATGGCATCGCAGAAAATTAGAAATTAGAAAAACTACGCGCACTTTGAGACTCATAGCATAATTTAAGTTAAGCCAAAATTGGTATGAATATATGTCTATTTTATGATTTTGGTTATATACTTTATCTTTTGAATTTTTGCATACTGAACATTTCAACTCGGATCACAATTGGTTCTACACTAACAATTCCATCAATTTTTAAACGGTTTTAACTCGATTTTGACCGATTTTTAAACGGTTTTAACCCGAATCGGTCAAAATATGGATAAAACCGTTTAAAAATTGATGAAAAAGTTAGTGTAGGACCAATTGTGATCCGAGTTGAAATGTTCAGGATGCAAAAATTGAAAAGATAAAGTATAGAACCGAAATCATAAAATGAGCATATGTTCAGGACCAGTTTTGACCTTTACTCTTTAACTTAATGTAAACTTATAGAGTACTCCATCCGTCCCACTGGAGATGACTCACTTTCCTGTTTAATTTGTCCCAATCAAGATGACCCATTACTAAAAATGGAAACACCCTCATCCCTACTTTATTCTCTCTCTTTTACTTCGCTCTCTCCACTTAACACACAAAATAAATTTGCATAAAATCACATGCTGTCCAAGGAATGGGTCATCTTTCTTGGAACGAAGGGAGTAAAAGTTATCATGCTATGATCATTTCAGTGTTGTGTCCTATCAGAGTCATTCGCATTCTTCATTTGAAATTCATACTCCCTCCGTCCCATTCAAGATGACCACATTTCCTTTTTTTTGTTTGTCTCAATCAAGGTGATCACTTTCTAATTTTGGAAATAACATCATCTCTCCTCTCTCATCATTAAAATATTCAACTACCTTTTTCCTATCTACTTTTTTCCACCTAACTACACTTCTTAAAATCTCGTGCCACTCAAGAATGTGGCCATCTTGAGTGGGACGGAGAGAGTATGACTTTTAAGTTTTCTACTACTACTTCCTCCGTCTCAATAATGTTGAGTCGTTTTTTTATGAAATATTCAAACTAAATTGAGTCATTTCTTTTTTTAACAAAAAAAATAAAACATTTAATTACGCATACTTTATTCTATTATCCACTTTACTCTCTCTTTATCTTTCATACTTTATTCCTTTCTTATACTTTTCAACACAATTTTATTATGTTTCCAAAAATTTTAACCCAACTTAACTGAACGGAAGGAATAAACTTTTCTCTATATACTCCCTCTGTCCCAATAAATATGAAACGTTTGCTTTTCGGCACAAGATTTTATGTAGTGTTTTGTGAGTTAAAGAAGAGAGAGTAAAGTAAGAGAGAATGAAAAGTAGAGATAAAGTTATTTCTATTTTAAGAAATGTTTCATTTTTAATGGGACAATCCAAAAATGAAAATATTTCATTTTTAGTGGGATAGAGGGGCATGCACACTAAAATTTGAGTTCTACGAGCCTACCAATCTAGATATCTCATCATTAAATAAATTTGACATAAACGATTGAAATGGTGCGTCAACAAGATAGGAACATTAACTTCTCCCAAAAGAAATAAAAAAGACAAAAAATCTCTAATCAGAAAAAATTAAATAGGAGTAAATAATCTTTATAATTGTTTGATTAAAGATTCTTGTCAAAATATAATTACCAAATATTTCAATTAGACCACACGTCGCATTACAAGAGATCTTGTTCCTTGTTTGGGAAATTCTTTACATTTCCACTTTTTTCTTAACTAAACTAATTTTCTTTTTTATTCGTCCCAAATTAATTGACATCCTTCCTTATTACTATCTTCATTCTATAATAGATGGGTCATTTTATTATTTTTGATTTCCATAATATTATAGTTATTTCTCTTTTTAATAAAAGTCAACACATTTCTTTTCACTTCTTTCATTCTCTCTTACTTTATTCTCTCTACATTTTTCATTTCGTACTTTATTCTTTCTTTATTTAACTCACATAACACGTTTTTTCTTAAATCACGAGCCAAAAAGAAACACATCCACTACCGTAGGACTAGGGGAGTACTTTTTATAATTATCCTCACGTTACACTAACTTATTTCACACTCATTTATCATAAAATTAATACTTTATCTATCCCAACTAAATTGAGTTGTATTCCTTTTTGGAATGTTCCAACCAAGTTGATTCATTTTCTTTTTTGACAAAAAACAACACATCAAGTCACTCTTACTTTATTTCATTACTTATTTTACTCTCTCTTTATCTTTTCTACTTTATTCATCTCTTACTTTTTAACACAGTTTCTTAACTTTGTGCCCAAAAGTTTTGACTCCACTTAGTTGGGACGGAGAGAGTATGTAAAGCTAGGACTCATATTATACTAATTTTTTTCATCCACTTTCACTAAAATTTGTGTCAAATTAAACAGTATCAATTAATTAGGAACGGAGGGAGCCCTATTTCATTATGTATCTTTGAAAAACATATGCTAGGATTCTTTTTAGAAATTTCATTTATCGGAGATACTCCCTCCGTCCCTCTGTAGTAGAAGTGTTTCTTTTCGACACGAGATTTAAGAAGTTGTGTTAAAAGTGAGTTAAGTGATGGAAGAATAAAGTAGGAAAGGAATAAGATGGAGAGATGAAGAGAGATTAAGGTAAGAGAAAAGAAAAGTTAGTGTTTTTTACTAAAATAGAAAATGACGCGGTTACAGTGGGACAACCAAAAAAGGAATACGACTCAGCTATAAAGGGACGGAGGGAGTATTGATTAGAAAGTTGACCATCAAATCATGGTGCTTGACTTAACAATGTAGTACTCCATCCGTCCAATAATAGATGATATAGATTGAAAATAGTAAGAGATTTTATAAGATATTGTTTTGTGTGTTAGTGGAAAGAGAAAATAGTTCTATATTTATATTAATATGAAAGATAACTTTTTCCAGGAAAGGAAATGTTACCATTTTTATAGGAAAAACTAAAAAGGAAAGTGTAACATCTATTAGGGAAAAATTGGTCTCTAAAATCATACTCTTTGCCTAAAATTTGGTATTTCCCACGAACTTTAAAATTGGTATATAATATCACAAACTTTGCACTTTGTTTGATATTTCTCATGGCATATCTATTATATTTGACTAACTTACGAGGCTTTTTTTATCGTACTTCACAGTTGCTTACGTCAAATAAGATTTTGATGAAAATATCTTATTTGAGTGAGTTTGGGAATTACCAAACAAAATACAAAGATTATGATATTATAAACCAATTTTAAAGTTTATGGAAAATACTAAATTTTAGGTAAAGTTCATGATTTCAGAGACTAATATCTCTATCTATCATGAGACGG
Source organism: Salvia hispanica (assembly GCF_023119035.1). Lineage (NCBI taxonomy): Eukaryota > Viridiplantae > Streptophyta > Magnoliopsida > Lamiales > Lamiaceae > Salvia > Salvia hispanica. Next base: position 43,258,214 of record NC_062967.1, read on the forward strand.
AAAGAGTAGTATTTTTTTAGAGAATCGTAAAAATCAATGGGCGATATGGATGTATTTGTCCGTCTATTTCATCCTTTAAAAGATTCCATATGACTATTTCATGCATTAGAATTTTTAAGTTTTTCACTATAATTAGCATATAATCTTTCTGTTTCTTATTAATAGAGACACTTCTTTCCGGCACGCAGTTTAAAAATAGTTTGTTAAGTGAATAGTGAATAAAATAAAATAAAGTAAAAAAAATGAAGAGAGAATAAAGTAAGAGAAATAATTACTTTTTGACAAAAATATAAATGACTCCATGAACTTAGAACTTTCCCAAAATAATTAGTGCCTCCCTTGTCCACGAAAAATGCGCATCATAAGATTAACTAAGAGTTAAGAAAATAGTACTCCTTCCATCACACTATAATAGAGACATTTTGTTTTGAGCCCTCATTTTGAAAAAATTATACTCCCTTCGTCTAATAATAGATGACCTACTTGGGAAGTGACACGGGATATTAAGAGATATTTGTGTGTTAGATGGAGAGAGAAAATACTATATATATAACAATGTGAGAGAGAGCTTTTTCCAAAGAAAGAAAAGTGACATCTATAGGACAAACTAAAAAGAAAAATGTGACATCTATTATGGGACGAAGGGAGTAATAAATAGTTAAAGTGGAGAGAGAGTTAAGTAAGAGATTAATAATATAAATAAGACTCTTTTCTACATTATTTTTTTTCTTACTTTACTCTCTCTTCACTCTTACTATTATCATTTTTTCTAAACTAGTGCTCAAAACGAAACGCCTCAACTACACAGGGCGGAGGGAGTATTTGCTAATTGTTGATCCTTTTAGTAGATAAATTGATACAACTATACGTCATTCCCCTACGTCCACCAATACAAGGCCGATTTTGATCGGACATGGGTTCTAAGAAATATAATAAAAAATGAGTGGAAAATGTTAGTGGAAGGTGGGTTCTACGTTTATATGGAGTATTAGTTTTATATTGCAATATGAGTGAAATAAAGTTAGTGGAATGTAGGGCTTGGATCCCCTGCTGTGGAAGAATCACAGCAGGGGATGTTGTTCCTCACATCCCAATTTTTTAAAAAGTTTAAAAAATTGGGATGTGAGGAACAGCATCCCCTAGCAGGGGATCCAAGCCCGTGGAATGTATGGTCCATTTCCATGTAGTAAAAAAAAATAAGACATTTATTTGTGGAGGGAAGGAAATGAAAAAATGAGACACTTATTGGTGGACGGAAGGATTACTATGTAAAAAGGTATAATTTTTTTAAATAAAGGTGTTAATATTGAAATATAATACTCCCTCCCCGAAATAGGAGTCCTATTTAGTAATGATAGAAAAGTGAGTTGAATAAGTTAGGGAATATGAGTCTCACCTGTATATATTAGTTTTATAACAAAATATGAGTGGGATAAGTTGGTGAAATGTGTGGCCTATTTACCATTTATGGTAAAAGTGAATATGACTCTTATTATATGGGACGGACTGAAATGACAAAACATGACTCTTATTGTTGGACGGAGAGAGTATATTTATAATCATAACACGTTTATTTTGCAGACCAACCATATGAGCTTTATCTCAAACATTTAAACTCGTTTGAAACCTAAACTGGAATGACATATTGTCAAGTTTCTTGTTGCCAAGTTCGAGGTTCAGCTAACAAGCTCGGCTTTGCTAGCAAGATGAGACATGCCAGGTAATGTTATCGATTCAGGCGAAACGTCTCCAACTCTGAAACCGCTTCGCCTCAGATGTAGTAGAACCGCTAACAAACGATATCCAACGTCCAGGATGAGGTGGAGGCAGAATTTCGACGAAAAGAATGCAGTTAGAGAGGGAGTGTGTTGTGTGTATGTAGAGAATGTTGGTGTTTGGAATGCAAGAGGATACTCAGGAGGACGCGTGAGAGATGCTCTCAGGAGGCGCATGGAGACGTCTCTATGTGCATACATAAGCCCAATGCAAAGATTGTTGGTGTATGGAATGCAAGAGGACGCTCAGGAGAGATGCACACGAGAGATGCACTCGGGAGGCGCACAAGAGATGCCAGTATGTGCATGTATAAGCACAATCTCCCACATGAGTGTAAATAGTCAAATGCAATATGCATACACAAGCTTATAAAATTATACTCCCTCCATCCCCAAAGATTATGAACTTTAGGTTTGGCACGAGTTTTAATAAATAAGGAAAAAAGTAAGAGAGAGAGAGAAAAGATAGTGGAAATAATGTTACTGGAAAATGAGATCCACATTATTATAACGGTATAAGTGTTGGGATGGATCCTCTGCTTTATAAAAAATCAGGCTGTTGTGGTTAAAACGCACAGCAGTGCCCATGAAACGCAACCGAATCTTTTAAACTCAATTCTTTATTTAAATTATTGTAGGCGGTGGGCCCATATATAGCCTTATGTAAAATACATGTACACTGCACTTCATGCGTGTACACATTACTTTCTCCTTTTTCTATTATAATGCAAAATACTCGGTAAATTTTGTTTTGCATATTTCATTTATTTAAATACTAAAATATTATGAAACTAAAATTATATATATGCATATGAAAATACTTATAAATTGTAACTATGTTGTAATAAATATTTGTTTTTTTATTTTATATATGAAATACTAAAAATATCATGAAATTAAATTATATAAGTACATAGTATATAATATACTTGTAAATTGTAACTATGATGATATTTGTATAATTAATTTTATAAATATTTTATTCTTTCATATTGATTCACATAAAATTATTAAGCTTATTTGGAGATGTTCCTATTTGTTACTCCCTCCATCCACGATTAATTGACACTAATTTATTTTTTCGTACGTTCACAATTAATTAACATTTTTACTTTTTACTACTCCCTCCGTCCCGGCTAAGATGACACATTGCTTAGCCGGCACGAGATTTTAGGAGATATTGGTTAAAGTGTTTAATTGAAGAGAGAGGAGGTGGATGTAAGTATTAAAGTAGAGAGATAAAGAAAGATGGATATTTTAATAGGAGTGAGAAAAAGTGGTTGAGTGTATTAATTGGAGAGAGAAAGTTACCAAAAAAGGAAATGTGTCATCTTAGTTGGGACAAACTAAAAATGAAAAACGTGTCATCTTAAACGGGACGGAGGGAGTATATTTTTTCAACTCACTTTTCACTATATTTGTTAAAGCCCATGTCAAGTCAAACGGGCTCAATTAATCATAGACGGAGGGAGTAAGATAATATTTCATACTCCTATTAAAATAAAATATACAGATATTTATTACATCATAGTTACCACTCCTTCAGCCTATAGTAGATGTCACACTTTCCTTTTTAGTTTGTCTCACAAAAGTCACATTTCCTCTTTTGGAAAAAGTTTCCTCTCACCTCAATTATAAAATTATATTTTTCTCTCATCACTTAACACACAAAATAACATCTCCCAAAATCTCGTGTCATGTCCCAAGTGTGCCATCTTCTTTGGGACGGACGGAAGTACAATTTATAAGTATTTTAACATGTAAATTTATATAATATTGATTTCATAATATTTTAGTAGGGGTGCATTAAAATGACAACACTCTTAAAATGACACCGTGACACCACGCTAGACAGCAATCTACAGCAATCTGTAGATTGCTGTCTAGCGTATTGGATATTGCTGGCCGCGTCACCTTGCAGTCTAGAGTATTGGATATTGCAGTCTAGAGTATTGGATATTGCAGTATGCGTAAATTTACCCTTGCGAATTTTTTATGATTGTCAGATGGCAGCTGATTATTCGTCCACGCGTACAAATGATTGGTTAGGAATAATTGTATGATATTATTAAAAGAGATTGTCATTTTAACAAATTCCTATTTTAGTATGTAATAAAAGAAATATGCAAAATAAATTATACTGTATTTTGCATTATAACTAGAAAAAGGGGAATGTAAATTACACACGCATGAAGTGCTGTGTACATGTAATTTACATAAGGCTGTATATGGGCCCACCGCCTACAATAATTTGAATAAAGAATTGAGTATATAAGATTCTGTTGTTTCATGGGCAGTGCTGTGCGTTTTAACCACAACAACCTCTGTTGTGATTTTTTACACGGTAGAGAATCCATCCTCATAAGTATTAATGGTAATGGTATAAATTATAAATAAAATGATGTGTAGAGGTAGTATATGGTTTGAATTTTTTAAAATTAGAAAGTTCATATTCTTTAGGGACTGATGAAAAAGGAAATAGTTCATACTCTTTGGGGATGGAAGGAGTAAGGATATGTAGTTCATGACTTTGAACTATCCATAGTCAACACCATCGGGTTAGTAGCATGATACATTGAATCACTTCTCTACAGCGTGCACCGCGACAATAAGTGTATTTTCTGAAGTAGTTCCCACTTTTCACTTATATAGGTGATTTCTCAAAGGTCTGATGCATATGTAGCTCAAGGATTTGTTCGTCGACATCTTGTATGTGTGCATTATATTACACGATATAATTATCGAGAACAGATGAGAGGACACCTTTGATTCGATAGACAAATACATAACCATCGCCTCGTGCTCCCCGACTTTGAGCGAAGCCCCACCTCGAGGTGTGCCCACAACACTCCGAGATAAACAAAGGCGTGAGAGCCGATATGCGGTCGCAAAGCCCACGACCAACTAACTCTAACAAGAAATAATTGATTAAATTTGGAGGCACTTCAATCCCCCCGATGAAGATTTTATTTCAATTGTATTGTGTAATTCTTTATTTATTTAAATTCTTTACTTGAATTATGTCATTTTTTTTTAATTTCAATTACATAGGAGTAGTAATTTTTTATTTCAATGATGTGATTTTTAATGTCAATAAAATTTTTATTTTTTGATTATTTAAATATAAATTTTGTTAGTTTATACTCCCTTCATTACACAATAATCAAGTCGTATTCTTTTTTGGGTCGCAACCTAAAATGAGTAATTTCCTTTCTAGTAAAAAATAACACTTTTCATGTCTCTTACTTTATTCTCTCCTCAACTTCTTTACTTTACTTTACTCTATGTTACACTTTACTCTTTCTTCACTTAACTCTTTAAATAATAGAAATGTCTTGCTTATGGCCGGAGGAAGTATATCATAATTGCAAATTATACATGAAATAAGAAATAATCTAAAAAATAAGAAATGAGAAATATAAATAGTTAGTAACTAATGAAAGTACTCCCGATGAGTGAGTATTAAGTGATGGATGGACTCATGATCCATATTAATTACTCCTTATATATGGGTAGTGAATGCCCTAAATAAATGATGAAATTTTATTGGAGTTCTAAATAATGATTAATTATATAAGAAATACATGAAATAAAGTTTCAAAATTTAAAATCGTTCAGTAGTTAAAAGTGTTCCTACTTGTTCGGATACAACATAGACAAAAATAGCATATCAACGAAATAAGCGGGAACATATTTAAAAACTTAACAGACAAAAAAGGAAAAACAAAATACCAAAGAAATGAGATTTCAATGAACAACAACACACTTATATGTTCAGGTGATAAGCTCAGCCAAATAAAAATAACAAAAGAAATAAATTAAAGACAAAAAACAATTGGGTTTCCTATTAACAATCAAGGTGTTTGAATGAAAACCTTCATTTTCCATTTGTTTTTGTTGCACCTAATCTATTCCTTTCCACCACCATCTTCGGCTATCTTTGGTTAAACCTTATCAGGTTTCTGCTGAATATCGTTAGGGTTCATCCCGAACCCTTCAAAATTCAGCAGATGTCATTGCTTTCCATGAAACCTAAACCATTGATGATTTGTGTGTATTGTGAGTAGAAAAAATATTACTACCATCTACTCTTCTTTTCCTTGTTAATCGAGTCATTTTTCTATTTCGGAAAGTTCCAAGATAACTGAGTTATTTCTATTTTTGTCAAAAAGTAACCCTCTCTCTTATTTTAATCGCTCTTCATCTCTCTTACTTTATTTACCATGCCTCTATTTACAAGGAACGGAGGGAGTAAGAAATAGGGATGGATCAATTCAGGCAAGTTGGTGAGGTTGTGGGCAGTGTGAAGGCGTTGATGGTACTCAAACACGAGATTTCCATCAACCAAAGGCAATGCTCTCTGCTTGCAGACATGATGCAGTTGGCCTTTGACACAATCTCAGAGGAGATGAGGCTAAACTTGAAGCTCGACGAGAAGGCCACCAAGTGGAAGTCTCTGGAACTCCCGCTCGAGGAGCTCCACCGTGTCTTCAAGGACGCGGAGTGCTACATCAGATACTGCCTCGACATCAAGGACTGGTGGGGCAAGGCCATCAGCCTCCACATGAACCGGGACTGCGTGGAGCTACACATCCACAACGTGCTGTCCTGCTTCACCGTTGTGGTTGAGGCCGTTGAGACGGCTGCTGGGATCTCAGGGAGCGATGAGGAGGAGAAGCAGAGAAAGAGGGTTGCCCTCCTGCACAAGTATGATCATGAATGTGATGATCTGAAGATCTTCCTGTGGAAGTTCAGGAAGCAGTTTCTCATCCCTGCAGAGGTGTGCGGTTGCATTGACACTGCGTGGAGGGAAGATCGCTGGTTACTGTTAGACAAGGTTGGGGAGATGAAGGCGGCAGATAGTGAGCAGAAGCTGGCTGAGCTGCTGCTGAGGAAACTGAATGATGTGGAAGCTTCCAAGAAGGTGATGTCAAGCAGTGTTCTTGTAGGAGCGCAGGATTACCAAGTGAGGCGTCGTCTGGGGTCAGGATACCCCAACGGGCCGAGCCATCTCAAGGAGATCCATTGGCTGGGGGAGAGCTTCGCGTTGAGGATGTTCATTGGAGATGTTTCCCCTTTACTACCAGAGATCTCGTTTGTGCTTTCCCACTCGCATCCCAACGTATTGCAGTACCTCTGCGCGTTTTATGACAAAGTGAGGAAAGAAGGGTACCTCGTTATGGAGTTGATGAGCAAGGATCTTGCTTCTTATGTGAAAGAGCACACGGGGCAGAAGAATCGAGCGCCATTCACTATACCGGTGGCTGTAGACATCATGCTGCAGATTGCAAGAGGGGTGGAGTATTTGCACTCCAAGAAGATATGTCATGGAGATCTCAATCCATCCAACATCCTTCTCAGGCCGAGGAACGCCACCACCGGTGGCTTCCAAGTTAAAGTGTCTGGGTTTGGGATAAGCGCGATCTGGAGCTGTGCTTCGAGAAGCCCTAGGCCGGTCGCTGCTGATGCTGATATCTGGTTGGCTCCCGAGGTGCTGGCTGAGCTTGGTGGGAAATGCAAGGGCAACTACTCTGAGAAGGCTGATGCGTATAGCTTCGGGATGCTCTGCTTCGAGCTACTAACGGGGAAAGTCCCATTCGAGGATGGCCATCTTCAAGGGGAGCATATGCTCAGGAATATAAGGGCAGGAGAAAGGCCTCTCTTCCCCTTCCCTTCACCAAAATACCTGGCTAGTCTCACCAAGAAATGCTGGCAGACTAATCCCGCTCTGCGCCCCTCTTTCTCTTCTATATGCCGGATCTTGCGCTACATCAAGAAGATCCTCATCATCAACCCCAACCATGGCCACCCAGACGCGCCTCCGCCTCTTGTGGACTACTGTGAAATGGAGGCCGCGTATCTGAACAAGTTCAATGCGGAAGAAGGGAGTGATATCCTCGCGCCCGTCATGCAGATCCCTTTCCAAATGCTGGCCTACAAGATTATTGAGAAGGAGAAAACCAATAATAAGAAATGGGACATGGTCACTGAAGCAAGGATGAAACCCCCTGCATCAATCTTTGATGAGGACCAATTGTCTGCTATGGATGATCTCTTCCTCGTGCCAGCTGACCGAAGGTCGGTTTGTTCAGACATCATCGACAGCAAGAATTCAGTCGTTGATTTGGATCTCAGGACGGTTATATCAGAGACGATGCACCGCAAACTTTTCCAATCGGACTCGTTTGTTTCAGAGGTCTCAAGGAAGAGATACACCAAACCTGCAGAGGCTGAATCTATCTTACCAGAATCTGATCAAAATCTCTCATCTGAATCAGAAGAAAATAGCAATTTCTTCTCAGACAGCAAAAAAAGATTACCTGAGATTCCACAAAGAAAAGGGCTGCAGCTTCAGAAGACATTAACAGCTACAACCAACATCTCAGAAGATTATGACAAGCCTGAAAAGAAGCCTACATTTATCAATAAACTCAAAACCATCAAGACCAAATTCATCCCAGGTCAGTTTCTCCATAATTATTTATGTTTTCTGTTTCTGATAAAAGGATTGATATCGATGATCCATACACACAGAATCGCCAAAATCACCAAGATGTGATGCACCATTGTATCCATCAGCCAAGGGAAAGAAGGAATCGCCAGCAGCGGCCTCATCACCATCACGAGCATTCAGCAAGACAACGGTGCAGAGTCCACAGAAGGACGTGAAACGAACAGTACAATCTGGGATGAGGAGCAGTAACTCGCCAGCATCCTCACCCGCCAGAGACTTGACAGCAAAGAACGAGAGTTCAATGCACTCACCAGGGAGAGTGATGCCAGCTTCCTCGCCATCAAGAGGTTACAATATATGCCCATCGCCAATCCATCCATCGTCTCATCACACATATGCTTCTACAATGTCATCGCCCATTAATCCCAATATACGGCCTTCAAGACTTGCTGGTAGGCCGACTGCACTGCCTTCGGATGTCAGCCCTCGAGCATCAAAGATAGATCACATTCTCAGGTAGTGTGCAGATGGTCCTGCCTTCCGCACAACGTTGTAGGATCACATCAGTAATTTTGTCCATCTCAAATGAAAAGAAGTGCAAGTACATTTTTTGTTCTTCCCTTTTTTTGTGTAACCAAGCCAAAAAAGTTAGGCCATCGATTCTTGATTTCTTGGTGTACATGTCATCTCTAATTTCATGTTTCTCTCACTGGCTGCATCTTCGTGTGAACTAATTTAGCCTGCAATGACATATACCATGAGCTACAATTTTCTTCTAGTTTTAGATGAAGACAAGCTATGTAACAGAAGACAAAAGTCAAACCCATTGAAATCCACAACAAATATGAGGGCATCCGCAATGGTGCGGACGATGCGACGGACGATGCATCGTCCGCTACTGCAGCATTGCGGACGATGCGCAGAGGATACCCCATCGTCCGTCGCATCGTCCGCCACTGTGGACGACGCGGACGATGGGTCGGACGATGCTCACGCGTTTTGTTTTATTTTTTTTTTATTTTTTTCCAAATTTTTTTCTTATTTAAAAACTACAATTCTCTACCATTTTACACACTCCAATTTCACATCTCTTCAATTTCTCTTCAATTATTCTCTCTCATCGTCTCAAAAATGAATCCCGACGACTACGATTTGAGTACATAGGATGGCTGCAGATGGGCCTTGACTCGAGCCTTGTTCGATGCCGTTAATGAAGCCAAGGCGGAATGCATGGCACAAATGCAGCGGGAGCAGGCGGCGGCGGCGGTGGCGCGGGTCCCTCACCCGATACGACGTCGGACGTATGTCCCCCGCGAGTACGACGTAACGCACGAACGTCTGTTCGCAGATTATTTTGTCGAGAATCGAAGGTGGGGCCCGAATGTTTTTCACCGAGGTTTTAGAATGAGCCGAGATCTTTTTCTCCGCATTGTGCACACGTTGGAGGGACGTGATGAGTACTTCCAGTAGCGGGAAGACGGGATCGGCAGACCCGGACTTACGCCGTTGCAGAAGTGCACGGTTGCGATCCGCCCGGTTGGCCTATGGCACAACAGCGGATATGTTCGACGAGTACCTTCACGTCGGGGAGACAACTGGCCCGAATGTCTCAAGACTTTTTGTAAGTTAGTTGTGGAGGCTTTTGGCGACACATATTTGCGACGCTCGACTGCTGATGATTGCCAGAGTCTGATGCGGATGCACGAGACGGTACATGGCTTCCTTGGGATGCTAGGGAGCATCGACTGTATGCACTGGCAGTGGAAGAACAACATCGACGGGGTGGAGAGGCCAATTTACCAGTGGCTACAAGGGCAACCACCCTACGATGATTCTGGAAGCCGTCGCTGACCACCGCCTTTGGATCTGGCATGCTTACTTCGGTGTAACCGGGTCGAACAATGACATCAACGTCCTCAACTCGTCCACCCTATTCGCCGATCAGTGCAGGGGTTGCGGCCCGGCCATCGAGTTCACTGCCAACGGCCGCAGACATCATATGGGGTACTATTTGGCCGATGGCATATACCCAAGGTGGCTTGTTTTTTTGAAGACGATCAGCTGTCAAATTGGGAAAAGGAGAGTCTTGTTTGCAAAGCAGGAGTCCGCGCGGAAGGGTGTGGAGCGGGCTTTTGGGGTGCTCCAATCGTGGTGGGCAATCGTGAAAGGTCCGGCGCGTTTCTGGTACAATGAAGTCATCGCCGACGTCATGTATGTATGCGTGCATCATCATGCATAACATGATAGTCGAACAAGAACGTGGACATGTCACCGATTGGGTGGATGATGAAGCCGGATCTAGCTCCAGCACGACGACCTCGCCTATCATTCGAGGATTACCGATGGGCTTCGGTGAGGTTCTACAGCGACAATGCGCAACCAACATGACCATACTCAGCTCATGACCGACATGATTGAAGAAGTTTGGAACCGCAACTGCCACCGTTGAGAATTTGTAGTGTTTTTATTTCGTATTGTAATGTTTTAATTTTAATGAAATGAAGTTTTTTTTTTTCAAATTTTGAAGTATTTAAATATTCAAATAATAGATAAAATGCTTAGGGAGTCGCTTAGGGCGGGCTATAGTCCGCCCCACTGCAGGTAGAATAGGAAGAGGATAAAATGCTGACGTGGCGGTGCATAGGGCGTCGCTTAAGGCGTCCCACTGTGGATGCCCTAGACATGTGATAATTGCTTCATCCAAATGTACATGCAAAAATCTTGCTCGAAATGTACATTGGTAAAGATAACTTTTGAGTATATATGAAAAAATTTCGTCACCTCCTTTTTAAAGAGATAAAAAAATGTAGTTAATGAAATTGAAGAAGTACTGTTTTCAAAACAAAAAATGTTGCAATGAACATTGATATCATTTGCTTCACGTGAGGTGGAAATAGTGAAACATAAATACCAAAATATATAGGTAGCGTTCGGTTTCCTAGATAAATAGTACCAAGATATAAGCTCAAGTAATACCGTTACATTAACGAGTCAGTTATAAATTTTCAGTGCTCAAGTATATAGCAAACTAACCGATCTTCATTTTGTCGACATTCATCTCGGTTATTCACACTGATCCTAGGAAAGTACTGACAGCCAACTCCAGCCTCATGTCTAATTCCAATTACCATTCTAACTAATTAATGTGCTATGTGCTAACTAAACCCTTTGATTACACCCCTTCGTTGAAGACTTTAACTGTTGCCAATGTGGTGGTGGTGACAACTAATTTGGACCAGAGCCTCTAAAAAAAGAAAAAATAAAATTATATAGCAGGCATGAGTTTATTAGTACTCCATATCTTTTCATATAAATTAGAAAGAGATATCTTCTTCTATTTGTAACAAAGTATTAGCACATAATGCTCCTAAATATGTAAACAAAAATGTAATAGTACATAAATGGTGATCCTTTTATTCAAGGACAATATTCAGACACAAAATCCTGATTTCATCTCTCCACCTTTCCTACACCCCTCTTGGTTTGAGGATTTGTAAATTCATTTGCATCTTCACCATTTTCTCTCATATAATTAGGTAATATTGTTCTTGACATGCATCTTCACCATTTTCTCTCTCATATTCAGGGGATTTGAATTTACTTAGGAATTGCCAGAAAACTTTTACCTGAAACCATGCATAATTCTCCTGATATTTTGTTCACGTCCATTGATTTTATTTGAAAGGCAGATTTTTTTCAGATATAATAAATGATGAATAGGTCTCTAAGGTGATCCATTCATGATATTAGTGAACATTAAAGAAGATAAATAAATTCATGCAAAAGTGACCATAACCAAAATCATGCATTAATCTTTTCTTGTTGTTGTTGTAATTATTTGTTTAGATGGCTAAAATTGTGGAATATAATCTGCAGGTTAACATAGAAGACATTTGGTTTAAAGAGAGAAAATGAGATAAACAAAAGGGGTAAAGGGAAAGGCATACCTTCTTTAGCATTCTGGGGTGAAGCAGAGATGGCAAAGCAACAACGGAGATCGAAGTCCTTTTGCAATCACATTGATCCTGATAAGGAAGAACAGCTCAAACAAGTCAAAATAGGTACACCATCTTATCTTCAACTTTGATATTTTCATGAAATGTGATAGATCATTTTTATGGTTGTGTATTGATGCAAGAAAATTGACATGTTTTACGCTGTGTGCAGCGGTTGAGGATAAAGTGGACAGCGTTCTTAAGATCATGAACGATATAAACCACGGAAACAAAGAGACAAACTTGAGGAAAAAGTCGGAAACAATCGAACTCATCCAAGATTTCAACAAACAGTACGAAAAACTCAACATCCTCTATGAAAATTTTAGAGAAAAGGTGAATAAAAGTGTTGAAGTGGAAGACTCTCCCTCCGCTCAGGACTCGGATGCAGAGCCAAATTACTGGAATCGAAATGATGAAGTGAGCAGTGGCAGTTCAAGAATGTCAGGAAGAGAGAGCCAAGAATTTGAAACCTCTGACATAGAAGATACTTTGACTAGTGGGAGTGAGGTGACTAAGATAATGACCAGCGAACCAGGGTCGCCTTTGGACATTCTGAGGGACCTTGAGATTCAACGGGAGAAGGCTGGGAAGACGAACCAGATGTTGGTAGAGATAAGAGATATGGAGGCAATGATTGCTGAATTGAGGATCGAGGTTTCCACCCACCACACACACAAGAAGCGACTGGAAGAGCAAGTTGAGTTGAAGTCCAACGAAGCTGTGCAAGCACAAGACACAATTTCTGGAATGGGGGCTCAGATAATGGAAATGGAAGCCGAGAGGAGAGAACAAGAAGACCTCCTTAGCTCCTTCAGAAAGCAGTTTGAGGATGACAAGCAGCTCAACAAGACTAGAATCACAGAGATCAAGACTGAGGCGGAAGGAATGGAGCTCGAATTGAATAGTTTGAAGCATCAGAAAAGTGAATTGCAAGAAGGATTGTTGGAGGAAACTAAACACTGGTCAGCTAAAGTCGATGACCTAACGGAACAAGTTAGTTTTCTGCAGGAACAACTGGAGACTGTACATAGCCACAAGGAGGAAATGATGCTGGAAATAAAAAAGAAATCAGAAGAAATATCACATTACCTGCTCCAGATTGAAACTCTGAGAACCGAGCTGAGTTCGAGCAAGCAGCGAATAGCACAGGAGAAAGAAAGCCTGCAAGTTAAGGTACATGATTTAGAGTCAGAGATTGAGTCATTAAACAGCAACTTGGAAGAGAAAATAAGCCATGAAGCATCCCAATCAAGTTTAGAAAGAGAGAAACTAGAAGAAAAAGTGTTTGAACTGCAGAGAACTATTGCTATGAGGGAAAATGAACTATCAACTGGACAGAACAAGTTGAAATACCTAAAGGAAGGCATTGATATTCTCACGAGCAAGTTAGAAACTTCAGAAAACGAGAGAACCGGTTTGCAGATGGAGTTGGAAGCCTCGAAAAATGACAAGAAACTACTTCAGCGTGAACTGGACAAAGAGAAAGAGCACAAGAAATCCCAGTTGGAGAAAATCACCAAAGCAAACTTCCATAATGCGGAAAGAAAAATAGAAGAAATGGCTGTGGAATTCCGGAAACAGTTTGAAGACCAATACAGGATCCTGAGCCGGAGGATAAGGGTTGCCGAACAGCTACAAGCTGAAAACAAGGAATGGTACCGAAAGACAAGAGACTCATGCGAGCAAGATAACAGGGACCTCAAAGTGATGACAGACAGAACTGCTACTGAATTAAAGAATGTGAAGGACTTGACGGTTACAGCAAATGAATTACTCACAATGATAGACTCAAAGACTTTGAAATTCAAGGAATGCACTGCCAAATTCCAGAATAGGATATTAAAAGCCTCACGCGGCATCAACTCTGTGAAACAGTGGGCAGCAACGAAGAACAAATCCATGTCACACTCGAAAAACAATTTAGACTGCTTGCTAGCTCAGCTTGATGACAAGGAAGCCGAGATATTGGCATCCCAAGAGAAGATCTGCAAGTTAGAAGATAAGATGACTAAATTAGAGAAAATAATAGAAGAGAATGAAGATGAAATGCAAGTACTTACAGAGGGAAAGAGGGGGGCCATACATCAGCTATGTATTTGGATAGACTATCACAGAGACCGATCAAATTTTTACAAGGATTTGTTGTCTGAATACAGGAGGCAGGAGAGCATCTTGGATGCATTGTGAGAATTTTGTAACTCAGTAACCATAGCCTCAAACTAATCCTCTTCTTTTGTAATTTTATTCTTCAAACTGGGCAGCAGTGATTGTAGAGGACAAACTTCTCCGTGGAACCATCAAGCATCATTCATCTAAACAGCAATGTAAAAAATACTTATAAACTGAGGTTTTTGGTCGATTAAACTTAGCACGAGAACTGCAGAACACAGTTTTGCATTGACGCCATTTTCCTCTCTCAGTCCCAAAGCTTATATCAACTGAGTAGAGCCAATACAAAAGCTCCCATCCAGAAGGCACCTAATTAAACAACAGAAGCTGAAGGAAACTAAGCATTCAGAAGATACTCCGAGGCAGACATAGTTTCATTCAGCAATTCATTACAACGTCAAAAGGTTAAGCAAATCGATCATAGAACAAAACAACACAATCTTATCAAATGTACCCTATTTCGCATAAGATTTCCACTTGCAAAACATCAAATATTACATATTTAATGGTCCTTGTCAGTTTCTATGAGGATAAAGCTCCCATAGCGTTATAGTGGCATCTTCCTAAGATGAAGCCACAGTTTGCTTTCAGCTGAGAATGTGACAGCATTGCAAAATGCAAATTGCATGATGATATTTCAATATAGCCAATGCATTCCCTTTTTTGGTAGTCATATAACCTAACCATGTGATCCCAGCCAGCAGTGGCAAAAATTTTACCATCTGGCCTTATCGAGGTGCCTGTGATACAGTGACTCTTCAAAATAATTTCTTTCTTAACCATACATGACCCCGTCGAAGGATCCAAGCAAAATGTTTGTACAAATTTTTTTTTTCAAACCCCTCCTCCACATGAACTGTCAATGGACAAGCTTAGGTAGGATTTCTCAAATCCCCACAGCACCATTGATCCATCCTCAAAGCCAGCAACAACATGTGCATATATCTAAAATTCAGATGGTAAAAAGGCTCCCACTGTCATTCACATCCATGGAGCTCGGAAGGAGTTTCACAAGTTTTTCAGCAGTTTTAACATCCCAAATTTCAACCACAGAAAAATTTCCCCCAGCTGTGGCAACATAATTACGCCCTTCAGCCTCCATCCAGTTTTGCTTGGATACTATTTCAGTTGGCATGATTTCATCATATGCAGAAGTGGTACGAATTTGTATCTATCTTAGACCCCAGAGCTTGATAGCCCCATCCCTTCCTTGACTAATCACTCTGTTCTCCCCAGCAGCAGTAATGCTTATGATGCCATGAGCTGCACTGTGAAGCCATGATGATGAAATGATCCTACGCTGCAATGTGTCCCAAATCGGCAATTCTCCATCGGTCTTGAAGGGATGGAAGCAAACATCTGTAACAGAAGCGCGGTAGCCTCGAGAACAGCCACTGGATCAGGAGGAGGCCGCTTGCTCATTTTTCTTTATTTCTTCTACCTACTGCTCTGTGAGACAATATGTCGAACAGTTAGGCTACATTAACCTTTGGTGGTTACATAGGTTTCAATTAAAGTATGAAATGGAGAGTTTGCTGTTCCAATTTCAAGTATGCTTAATAGTCTTTTTAATGTAAATTTCTTAGATTTCATATCTAAAAAAAACCATCTGAACTAATTTTGAGATTGTTTCTTTACTTCAACAACATCAATTTCTGTTGAAGTATCAATTTCTTAAATCTCATGTTTCAAAACAAAGCATCTTAACTAATTTGATACTATTATAATGTTCTACTGTCTTTTAAAACTGATAGCTATCATTGTTTTCTGATAGCAAATAATGTCTAAATTGAAAAAAAAAAAATTAATTATAATTTTATGCTAAAAACAAATTAGAGTAAGAATCTATATATAATCAAGTTATAAGCTATAAGAGATTTTTTTTGTCGTATGCATTTATTTGCAAAAGAACTTAATTCATCGTTAATCCAATTCCCAATATATAGAAAACACAAAATGAAACCTGTTTAAAAGTATTAATCATATATAATTACTTCAAAATAATAATAACTATAATTATTACTATTATTATAGTTTAAAATTATGGATCATACTTATGAAAGAAGGGAAAGTAGATGAGGCTCTTAAGGTAGTTGATACATTTTGAGGAGATGGCGTTCGAGCTTATGAGCTTTGTAACATGCTTGTTGGGAAGCGTAATATTAGAATTGGAAAAAAAAATGTGATTAGGTTTTAGTTTAGACTGTATTTCCAACCTATATATAAGGCATTTTATTGTAAATTATAGTCAACTCTTCCAAAATGTAGGTGTCCGAGGAGATGTTTAGGAAGATGCTGGTTCATGAGTTGAAGCCGGCTTGACAGCAAGTAGCATTTCGAATCTTCGATATCCATTGATGATACTGATGTTTACTCGGTCGTATCGGCATGTCTTTGTCAAGAAAATCATCTCACAAAATGTGGGAGCCTGGTTAATATCATGATAGAGAGAAGTAAAAACATCAAGAACCTTGCTATTATAAACATATAGAAAATCTTAGGAGTATTTAAAATTAGTAGGGATTCTGATCAATTACAGTTGAAATGTTGAATTTTATGTGGAAGCAAATGTCAGTGTGTAAAAATGAAAAGAGGGACTAGTCCTTTTCTTTGCAATGCTGGAATCATGAGAAGCAACATCTTAGTTTATTAGTTATGGATGATGGAAAAGTATTGAGAAAGTTGTTAGTTTCTCAATTCTACTTTTCTTGTTTTTTTCTTCTTGTTTGGAACTGGTTTGGTTAGTTAGTTAGGTCTCATGACTCATTTCAGTTTTGTTTTCACCAGTGAATATCAAATTTATGGTGTTAGTTTGGTGATTGATTTTTCAAGTGAAGATTTATGTTGTTGCTTACTTGCTTTTATATAAAGTTGTCAAGTCATTGTCGTTTTTATATATTTCTCTTCTTGTTATGCTAGCTCCAAGTTAGGCTCTCTATTTTTTTATATAAATTCTGATTCTATTAACTTTATGGTTTATAACTAAAGTTGGGCTATAAAATTAACTAGTCCCTCCTCCCTTCCATAATTATAGGTAATTTATTTAATTTTTAATTACATAAAATAAAAAAATGTTCTAAGAAAATTGTATTTTTTCATGTAAATTAGTAGGGTACTTTCGTGTGCTATTTATAGTCTCAATTCATATTGACTTGACATGAGTTTTAAGATATTATTTAACTTTGTGAAGAAAAAATGAGAAAATGAGCTAGTGGAGTGTGGACTTTACTTTTATATATTGGTTTTATAGTAGAATGTGAGTGTAATGATTTAGTTGAATGATTACTCTACTTGATTAAAATGAAAAGCAAATAAATGAGACTTTAAATTATGAATATTTCAAAATAGCAAAATGAGACATTTTTTCATGGACATGTGGAGTATAAGAAAGTGCTTTGCGTGTAAAATACTTAAGAAAACTGTACTAGGGTTTATTAAATCTGAGTAATTTTTTGGAATGAGTATTTTTTTGGGAAAGGTCATTTGAAATTTCATGGTTTCCTGGGAATTGGAATGATCAAATATAAGTACTAGTCACTTGTGGTAGAAGAGTGTGTACAAAGTTCATAGTCGTTTTGGGAATATGTCAATTAATAATAAAAGAGTTCAAAATGATATTTATAATTGAATAAGGACTTCAGGGGACTGTGGTGTAT
The DNA here is from genome assembly GCF_023119035.1 of Salvia hispanica. Taxonomy (NCBI): domain Eukaryota; kingdom Viridiplantae; phylum Streptophyta; class Magnoliopsida; order Lamiales; family Lamiaceae; genus Salvia; species Salvia hispanica. The sequence goes on from NC_062967.1 coordinate 43,276,266, forward strand.
ATATGTCAATTTCTAGAATATATTACTGGGACAAGATTTATCAGCTCTGATGAAACTATTAAGTAAAAGTAGTAAGTATAATGGGATAGATTTGTCAGTTGGAATATTAACCAAAAGAAGTACTGAAATGATAGGTGGAATAGATTTCTTAGTTGATTATTAGTAGTATACTATAAAACTATAGCATAAGCTGAAATCGAAGGAAAATAGCTCAAATATGTAGTATATATATATATACAGATATATGGAGATGATCAAAATAAGAATGAATTTAAATCCAGAAATGTAGCCCAAATCTTGACCGTAGGATTAGATGATCTAATGCTTAATAATTAACTCAAAACATGGAAGGTCATAATTAAATAGTTTTAGGTCATATTATAAGATTTAGGTTTATGTCATATTAACATCATTTTAGGTCATGCTTTACTAGCATGACCTAAAAATAAACTAACTATGACCTAAAAATGTCATACGTATGACTTTGTTCTGTATTTAAATCTGGTCTTCATAGATCAAAACCCGATATACATATTTGGGGTATGTATATATAGGGTTTTGATCTATGAAGACCAGATTTAAATACAGAAACGCAGAACAAAGTTATACGCAGGGCATTTTTAGGTCATAGTTAGTTTTGTTTTTAGGTCATAGTTATATATAAAAGAGAAATTGTACACGGACGACGGAGGGAGTGAAAAAATGAGAAGTTGTACGGCAAGTTTGGTACAATTGAGTTTTTTTTTCAATATAATACATACATTTGATAGTTTATTAGTACTCCTACATTTGATTTGAAGATCTTTTAAAGTTTTTACTAAAGGTTGAGTCATTTGATTTGAAGAAAAAGAGATCATAGAATATAAAATTTTGAAAAGGAGATCATAAAAATATTAAAAGTGAGATACCAAATTTCAGAAAAAGATTCCAAGGATTACAAAATTTTGAATCGGGTTGGTATAGTTTACTAAATGGGAATACTTCTTCTATACCAAATTTTGAAAGTCAGGTGTCAAAATTATTATGTGAATGATGTCAGAGGAATGATTCTGAAAACTACATCTCATTACTAAACAATAGTGAATCTCTACATATTTAATTTCATAAATCCTAAAATCACACATAAATTTCATCGATATAGTAAGAATTAGCCACTAAGTTCCAGCTGGACTCAATCATAGCATGTTTAATCAAATTAATATATTTTTCAAGGCAACATAGTGGAGTAGTAGTTCTCTCTTCTTCCTTGTGTAATTCATCTGCTAAACCTAGACACAGAAATGCCGAAGCAGCGCTGGCGCAACTCGTTTAAATCCTTTATCGATCCCACTGAAGAAGATCAGCTCAGAGGAATCAAAACAGGTGCACAACATACATACACTAATTGCTTCATTTTACCTTCTAAGATCTTCCATGCCTACAATTTTGATTGCTCTTTTCTTAATCTTCTTCTGTTAAACTGCAGAAATTGATGGAAATGTGCAGAAAATCGTCAATTTTCTGAAAGAAAAAGACGGTGATGATAGGAAAGACGAGGTGGCGGATTTGATTCAGGATTTCCACAGACAGTACGAGTCGCTTTATGCTCGTTATGATCATCTATCTGGAAAACTTAGGGATAAGTTTCGTGTCAAGAGCGGGAAAGACAGTGCCTCCTCGAGCTCAGATTCGTCGGATTCTGATGATTCTCTGGCAAAATCGCGGGAAGAATTGGGGAGGAAATTGGCGGCCGCTGCAGATGACAAGGAAGCACTGCATCAGGAATATCTGAGTGATGTAAAGAGGCTAAACGCTGATGTCTCCTTGTTGCGAGAAGAGAATGCGCAGCTGCAGTTTAGGAATTCTGAGATGGAGAAAGTGTTGGCGGAGAAAGAGAGTGAAATCTCGAAATTTGGGGAAAGAGAGAGTGAGTCATCTGCGCGGATTGTGGCATTGGCTGCAGATGTGAACAATCTCCGAGAGCAATTAGGGCATACGATTGATCAGAAAAGTGAGGCAGATAGGGTTATTGAGAAACAGCAACAAGAAATGTCTGAGGTGTTGATTCAGATTGAGAATTTGAAAGAGGAATTGTCGCTGGCGGAGAATCGGAACACTGAATTAGGGCACAAGATTGTAGAACAGAAAAGAGAAACGGAAGAACACAGGGATGAACTCCTGAGATTGAGTGAGGAGCACAAGCAATTGGAAGGCCGGTTTAGGGATTGCAATGAGAGACTCGCTATATCGGAGAAGAGAACAGAGGAGATCTCTGATCAGTTCCGCGGAAGCATGGCTGTTAAAAATCAGGACATCGATCAGCTCGAAGAAACTATAGAAGATCTGAAAGCAGAGCTGGAGATTAAAGAGGATGAACTTAGCTCATTGACAGAGAATATGAGGGCTACTGAGGTTAAGCAGCGGCTTTCGGGTCAGAAGCTCCGGATCACAGAGCAGGTATTGAGTGAGAAGGAAGAGATCCACCAGAAGAGAGTTGAGAAGTTGCAGGAAGAGAAGGAGTTGCTTGAAGGGAGGATTGCTTCGCTGGCCGGGATAGTTTCTGTATACAAGGGAGCTCAACTGAGTCTGGTTGGAGAAATCTCTGAGAAGATGAATGAGACCTTGAATGGGATTGACACATTTAGTATGAAGTTTGAGGAGGACTACGGCCACTTGGAGTCGCGGGTTTATGAAATCGGGAATGAGCTTAAGGTTGTGGTGAACTGGATAACCGGGAACAATGCTGAGAAAGATGAGATGAAGAAGGAGATTGGGTGTTTAGTTGAGAAAGTGTTGGTGTTGACAGGGAAGGTTAATGAGATGGAGATGATACTGCAGAAGAACGAGGAGGAGAGGAAAAGCCTAAGTGAGACGGTGAGACAACATGAGGAGAAGGCGAAGGAGTTGAAGATGGTGATAGAGGAGAGGGATGGGAGGTTGGGAGAATTGGAGAGGAAGATGAGTGAGAAAGATAATGGTATGTTGAGCTTGAGTGAGGAGAAGAGAGAGGCAATAAGGCAGTTGTGCATTTGGATCGATTTTCACCATGATCGCTACGAAGATCTGAAAGACATGATGTTGAAGAAGAGGGGTGGTGGAACAAGGCAGATTGCTGCTTGATGTGAATCCAGAGAATGTTAGTAGTGTTATTTGTTTGTAAGTTTTTTTGTATGTGTTTGTGGTTTGGAGTTTGGATGGATGGTAAATGCTTGTTTGTGTGTCAAAATTTGTTTTGATTGTTTGGATGATGTGTTGTATCTATAGGCAAACATTCAACTTATCTCTTATTATATGTTGAAATCTCATAAGCATGCATGGGCAAATGCCCCACCTCAAATTTCATCACATATCTATAAAATATACATTATAAAATTAATTTGTTGTAATTTCTAACTATTTGCCCCTCTTGAAACTCTTAAATTTTATCTATGTATAATTTTGTCCCTCTTTATATAAATTTCTGGCTCCGTCCCTGGAAGCATGGACGGTGTAGATAAAGTTTGAAAAAATTAATAAAATACTATTCTCTCCGTGTCATAATAGTAGTTGAGTTATATTCTTATTTTTCTTTGGACAGTTCCAAGGTAGTTGAGTCGAGTACTATTTAGCATTTACAGCATTTTCAAATGTGATATGCAGCTTATTTTAATTATCTGTCGTAGTAAATTGAGTGTTGTCAACAAATTTGAGGTAGGAAGGAAATTAGCATATTCACAGATACTTAAAAAAAAGGTATTGTATTTAACTTGCATTTCAAATTGAGTTTCTTTTTAGCGGCATACATTAGTGCTTAGCAATTGGCAAACACGTCTACTTAAATAACAAATGTATGTAATACATTATAAAACTATACTCCTAATTAGGGCTGTCAAATCGGGTATCCGCGGATACCCGATCCGAAAATTTCGGGTACCCGATCCCAAATTTTCCAAAAAACGATACCCGATACCCGATCCGAAACTGAAATCGGATACCCAAATACCCGACTCGGGTATCCAATCCCGATTTTTGAATCTTTTTTAGTTGAAATTTAATTACAATGTACTGCACTATTATATACATATCTGAACTATTATATATTCACTGCACTACTAATGATCATATTTGGAAATGCATAAAATTGCATAAAGATCAAGGTACTGTACTACTAATCTACTATATGCATGCACATATCCAAATATTCTCAAATAGGAAAATAATAACACTCACACTGACACAAACACAAACACAAACACAAACACAAACACAAACACAAACACAGTAACACATTCACCATGGAGTACTGTATATGCTGAAACATACACACCCCAACATACACCATGTATATACTACTGTATATACATAAACATACAACACACTGGCACAATAAAAATACTTTTAATTTTTGGGGTACCCAAACTCGGATTGAGACTTAGTCAAGAGTTAAAAGACATTTAATTATCTAAAATTTTAAAAATCAGAATAACTAAATAATTTATAAAAATTAAAAAAAAAATTAAATAAATCGGGTAATTCGGGTATACCCGATCGGGTATCGGGTAACCCGATACCCGATAATTCAAAAATTCCAATACCCGATCCCGATCCGAAACCCGAAAAATCGGATATCGGGTATCCAATTACCCGACTTTTTCGGGTTCGGATATTGGGTATCCAATACCCGATATCCATTTTGACAGCCCTACTCCTAATATTGAATAAGAGGCGTGTAACGAAGATAAGGAATATGACTCACAAATAAGGATCTGTAATTTCAAGGGTGTCGTTACTAGAAAATACCTAGTGGACCTTCCACGCCAAAGTGTCATTATAAGGTGGTGTACTCAATCATTTAATTTTTGATAAATGGAAACATAAATAGCTCATATCCAACTAGACATGCCAACTAATAGATTTATTTTTAGAAGATATTCCATTAAACCACTTTTATAGAAGATATGAATTAAATCACTTTTATAGAATAATGCATAGTTTTTAATATTATCAATATCTTTTTTACCTCCTACGTATATATCACATACTTATATAGGGATGTATTCATATACTTTTCTTATCTTTTGTGCTTTTTCCTTTTTAATCTCCACCATCTAATATTAACATCTAAGGCCGAAATTAGTGGCTGATCTAATCATTTTTATTCATTAAAAATATAGAAAAGGGTGTTTAGGGGATATACATTAACGTCAGTTATGGAAAGTCCATGATTCTCTCCATCAGAAGATTGCAGCGGTTTTATACAACGATTTCATAAATATTTTTTCTCTTTCTCCGCTTATTCTCCCCATCTTCTCCATTGTAGACAATTATTTTTCTAAAATATCTGGCGAAATTTGCAGCGGTTGTTAATTTCGTCCAAATTTTATTTTATTGGAGCGTTCCCGTTTTGATTTCTGAATATTATTGTTTTATTGTTGTTATTCAACAATGGAAGAACATTGTTCTTCAACAATGGATGAAGGTAAAATTAGTGTAATTTTTTTGTTGAGATCAAACTGACTACTAAACCTAGGAATCGTTTGTTGTAGTTTTCGTTCATTGCAATAAGAATTTCCCACGTTTCATTTATTTGTAAGGAGAGATACAGTCGTTGTAGCTTGGATGTAGAACCCAGTGATGACCGCAACTGTTTCCAAAATTCACCCGTGTTATAGTTTTTTTTTTGAGAAGTTAGTTTTGTATTCCTTCATTGATTTCGATGTTTTCAACAGTTCCTTTTTTTTTTGTCGTTCTAGTCCAATTTAATTGTATATGATTCTAAAGTTTTGCATCAATTTTTTTATGGAGTTCCTGTATTGATTGTTCATTGAGATGTATAATTTTGTGTATTAACACTTTATACTTAGTTCACCCAACCATTCGTGATGTTTTTATTTCAACGTTCATTTTTTTGCTTGAACCAATCCAAAATTTACAATTTCTAATGATGTTGTTCGTGTGTATAATGTAAAACTTTCGTTTGTGTAATGTAGATAACACGTTCAGATTTGGCATGGACAACTCCTATATTTCCTAAAAGTAATGTACGATTTTAGTTATTTAATGTACCAATAGTATCTAATAATGTGCACGGATCAGTGAATAATGCAAAGATTGAAGAGAATAATGTTGAAAGGAAATTGAATTCATTCCCTTTGGGTTTAGCAATCCATGGGGCTAGGTTGTAGTACTCACTCACAAATGGAACCATCACAAAGGGCAGAGAGTTTGAATCATTCTCATTAGGTTTAGCAACCCATAGGGCTAGGTTATAGCACCACCACATGAATTAAATTTCATTTTTTAAAACTACTCATAAAATCACAACAAAAATGTCTCATAAACATATACATTACAAGACACAAATCGTCCATTACTGAGTAAATAAAATCCATTACACTGAAATATTTTTACATTAAGGCGTGCAATGAGATGGGCCATAACGATTGTAGAAACTGTCCAATGCTTAAAGAGATGGCGAAGGAGAAAGAGCTTCGTAAGGGCAAGAGGAAATGTTGATGTATTTTTATTTTCGGTTTAGTCTTATTATTCAATTCGTTGTTTTAGTCTTTTAGTCCTACTAGTGTCAACATTTTATGCATAATAATTTTATATTTTTAATCTGTTAATGTACATTATTATTCATGAAGCTGTACATAATTGTTCACAAGGACTTAACTTACTGTACATTATTATTCAAGTACAGTTCATTAATAAGCACAATCTGTACATTATTATGTTAATTACATCCATTATACAATTTTTGTGTCTTCATAAGAGGTACTCGTCTCGGTCCTTTGCTCAGCCAATCTCTCCCTGAACTTTTGCGCAATCACAATTGGAATAACATCATCGACCGCTTCGTCAATGTCCAACCTAGGCAGCGAAGCTGCTGTCCAAAAATCGGAGGTATCAATAATGTATCACATTTATATTATATAATGCATTCTACTTGATAAATAATGTACAAATCCAAGCAAATAATGCACAAATGAACACCTCTGACTACCAAAATGTATAATTAAATGACGAATACATATGCAGAATAATGTAATTCTGCAAAAACAGGAAACCAATATATTACACATCATAGAATAATGTGCATAACTGATCTTATGATAATATTGACAGAGCATATAATAATGCATATTTTCAACCTAATAACGTATATCTATGATGCCCAGTAAATCTTCGACTTACAAATCACCACATACATCAACAATGACCTACACAAATAATGCAGCAAATGTACATAATAATGTGACAAAAACGGACAACACTTTAAGCAACAATTGAACAGAGATGGAATAGAGTTGTAATGCCAAAAATAAGGATACAAATGCACAAAAAATACTGAATAATGCACCAAAATAAGGGAGAAGATACTATCAGTTTGGTAAAATGTACATACATCAATAATGTTGAAAGCCAACCAAATAATGCAGCATATGCACATAATAATGTGACAAAAACAGGCAACACTTCAAGTAACAATTGAACAGAGATGGAATAGAGTTGTAATGCAAACAATAAGGATACAAATGGACCAAAAATACTGACTAATGCACCAAAATAAGGGTGAAGTTGCTATCAGTTTGGTAAAATGTACATACATCAATAATGTTGAAAGCCAACCAAATAATGCAACAAATGTACATAGTAATGTGACAAAAACGGACAACACTTCAAGCAACAATTGAACAGAGTTGGAATAGAGTTGTAATGCAAAAAATAAGGATACAAATGCACAAAAAATACTGAATAATGCACCAAAATAAGGGAGAAGATACTATCAGTTTGGTAAAATGGCAATGCATTCTCACCTTCGGTCTGCGTGGGCTGGCTTTTGAGGGGGCGACCTCTTTTCGACATCCCAAAACTAACAAACACAACAACAACAGAAACCACTTTAGATTATACACCAGAACCAAAGCAAATTCGTCAACAGAACCCACAAAAAACCATTCTTCATCTTAAATAAAATTACCAAAATCGTGACAAAAATAAAGCATCTACAAAAATTGAAAACCAAAACTCGTATTTTTACAGCAAAATCGACGAATTCAGGACGTCTTAAACCCCAAATTCGAACAACAAACCAAATACAACTCAGAGACCAACAATATACTTGAAAAATGGGATAACCCTACATCTAATGCTCACAATTTCATATTTTACCAATAAAAAAACGCAAAAATAATTTGTGCATTATTGCAAATACGAACTCAATCGGCGAAAAAAAAGGATGATCGCTTACTGTGCCGAGCCGTTAATGACAAAAAAACGACGATTTGGAGTGTTTCTAACTACTAATCGAGAATTTAGAAGCACACCGTTTTCGTAGAAAGTAGATGAATCGACGTCCTACGGCGCAAGCGTAAAAAACCCTGAACTATGTGACTCCGAATCTCCGATCGAAGGCTCGATTCTAAGATAATTGACGGTAGCGGTGGTTTCTCTCGGTTGTGGGAGGCGGCTAGGGTTTACTGGCTTTGAATGAGGGGAGAAGTTTTTCAATCGTGTTTTGATGGAATGGAGTGAGAGAGAGAATGAGAAGATGGATGGACTAAGAAAATCCTGCTAAATTATCGGAGTTTCCGTTTTAAAACGTTTCTCAGATTTTGTATGATTACTATTACACCCTCATAATGCACAACATATGACCAATAATGCAAACCGGGATCCATTTACCAAGATTGATCTTGACCATCCACTACTATAATCTAGTGGATGATATTAAGAAGGAAATAATATCTAAAGAAGGGGTAAAAGGAGCTTAATGCTCCCCTATATATATATATATATATATATATATAATATAATAATAATATTTTATATGTATTCATCATCTTTTGACAACAACAAAAAATAAGTATTATAACGGAGTACAAAACTTTGTTAGTGTTATTTAAATTTTATGCTTATAATTTTCTTTTTCTTATATATTTATACATAAATATATATATATATATATATATATATATATGACTCACAAATAAGGATCGCATTTTTGTAAGGTCAAGGGTAAGTTGTTACTTATTCATGTCATATTTTACTCATGATATACTTACTTGCACCATGAAATAAATGTGTCCATATACGTTTAAGTTGTTGCAAAAATGTCACGAGTCCGACTTTTATAAATGACTAGTTAATAATCTACTAGTAGGAAAGAGAATAGCTAAGAAACTAAGAAACGTTAAAGAATAAAACTCTTGGAAAATTGCACCACTCTATTTGTTTCCAAAATTCATATTACTTTTTCTTATTTTATAAAAAATAGCAAACTACGTACTTAAATTTATAATTAAAGAATCAGATTACTTTGTATGATTTAATCTTTGCCAAATAAATCGCCCTTTGAACACAAATTTGGAACTTTTAATTTTCCAAACAGGGTCATCCTTTTTTCTTTTGGTGCATCCAAAATCCAAATAGTTCTTGTTCTAGACTCCCTCATCTTAATTTTCATTCTATTAATTGCAAACAAGATAAAGGTCAATGACACAATATTCCGATGGGGACAAAAAAAAGTTAATTTCGCCTCATCTAGTTAGTTGGACTTTTGTTTGGACTGAAAATTTAATGGCGTTGTTTTATATATTTTCAATCACACACATTTCTTTTCATATATTCAAATATTTTTGCACACTAATAAACCTATATTCAGTTGTATTAATTTTTGTGGCATCATCGGATTTACTCTGCTCTTCGCCGCCTCACAAGATCTTGGCCAGAAATTTTCCAGGTGAGTTCGATTTCATGACCTTAATTAGAGAGTTCAACATTAACAAAATAAATAGCTACATAAATTCAATTGATTTTTGCTTTTTATGATTATCGGTTTCTTTTTTAATGGCATTGGATGATTCCTTTTTCTGTTTTTTTTTAATATTTCTAATGCAACTTTCTTATTGAAAGGTTTTTTTTTCTATGTTCGTCTGTTAGAGAGAATTAATATGCAATTAACGGAAGCTCTCTGAGTTTTTTTCCCACACCCATTTTTTACTTTCTCTAGATTTTGAGAGAATTCGCAAATTATAATTTTGATATTTTGCTTTCGTGTTTATTTGTTTTTTGTAAATAAAATAAAATAATTTGCCGCTTTTGTCCAAAAGAATTTGGTTGTACCTCTCTTGTTTTGACTAAGATGTCGCAACGAATGTTATATCTAGAGCATGCAGTTAAGGGGAGGAGTGGAATTAATTAAGAAGATCACTTTTTTAACAAAGAAACCGAAAGAGAGAAAACAGCCAAAACAAATTTACAAGAAATTTGTCATTCAAAGTTTTTATAGCTATAAAATGGTGATAAAGGACATGACTCATGACATATTTTTTCTTAAAAGTCAAAATACAAAATCAGTTTATAAATATATTAATATATTACTGTTGTGGCATATTTTTTATTCAACATCAGTTTGTTGATCTATGAATATCAGTTTTGTTCTGAATTAATTTCAGTAATTGATATGTTTTGTGATGACAATATATTACTCCCTCCATTCTATAGAAATAGGCCGTATTTTCTTTTTCGTCCGTCTCATACAAATAGTTCATATCAATTTATCTTTTCTAGTTACTATTTTCTCTCTCTTTTACTTTAGTACTTCATCCGTCCCACAAAAGATGTCACACTTTCATTTTTAGTTTGTCCCACAAAAGATGTCACATTTCCCTTTTTGGAAAAAGTTCTCTCTCACATGAATATAAAAATTATATTTTCTCTCTCCATTTAACATACAAAACAAAACCTCCTAAAATCTCGTACCGTCCCACAAGTGTAACATCTTTTGCGGACGGAGCTTGTGGGACGGAGGGAGTATTATTTATGAGTCTCACCATCCACTACACAATTTCAACTATTTTTTTTTCTCTTATTTTACTAGTTACACATTAAAACTCGTGCCAACCCAAATGACCTATTTTTATGGGACGGAGGAAGTAATATTAATGTGTCATATTGAGTAAAAAAATTGGTATGGTTTGTGGCGGATGGGAAAGAATTGTCCTTGTTTTTGTTTTGGTTTTAGTTTTCTTTGAAACTTTGTTAGTTTGTTGCTAATCGATTTTCTCATGATTTAGCCTTTTATTTAATCGAAAAAATTAATATTCAAATCATATAAATTAGAGTAATCTTGAATCTTGATTCTTGAATAGTAATCTATTCATATTAAAGAGCTAACGAAGGCGTTGACTCTTATATTTAATACACAATTAAATGCATTGAGGCCATAATTATAATTTTAGTAACTGACAATATATATTTAGTCAACATATACAAAAAATCTATCTGGAATTTTATCACTCACCTTACATTCTATTAGTTGTCTTTGAAACTTTGACTCAATTTTACCAACTGTTATATGCACCCTTGAAAAACTCAAAAAATCAAAGGAGTTGAGTATATACACATTGAATAGGTAACTATGGAGAAGAACAAGGAGAAGGAGAAGAAGAAAGAAGGTTCGGTTAGTGTGAAAGCAATAGATGATGTGTGGAACTGTGGGACTCCACTCTATGATGCTTATGAATTAACCTCTATTGCATATATCATCGACAAGCATATGATCACTTCTCAATTTCACAGAGAGGAAACTGCTCCGAGGAACAAGAAGAAGAAGACGACAACTCGATACTCTAAACTCTTTTCTTGGATTTGTTTCAGCAACAGATAATGTACTAATAGATATCATATGAGTTCAAAAATCTTGTTTGTTATTACTGTATTATTTTTCCTTTTGGAGGGGAATCCAACCTTCTTTTACTAATTAGAGATTTAAAAAATAGAATTCATGCCTTCATGATAAGTTTTTAGTTTTTTGCATTTTTGGATGATATGTGAACTTGGTCGGGATTCTTTTGAAGAGCATTTACAACTTATGGGTTCTAATCCAAGGTGACAATTCAACCAGTTTGATAGTTCCCAGACTAGAATAAAATACATCGAGTTTATCTCAAACATCTAGGTTTTCCAAATACTTGTCGATCAACATCTACCATCCCTTTAGTATAAGTCTTAGGTTAGTCGTTAGTTCTAAACTATTAGAATCAGTCTTCTAGGTGCACAACTATGCCTTCGAGACGTATTAAGTTGGTTTTGCACATGTTTATGGTTATCATTTTAAACGTGAGTAGGTTCATTTGCATTGGAAATGTGTCAATACTGTGGGATATCTCATGAATTTCACCATGATCATCATGATTTATGGAGATATACAACTATTGTTCTCATTGTCTTAATTTCCCAATATGTGTGTGCATGATATCCATAAAATGTAATGACAAACAATTTATTCGCCAGCATAGTTAAAGCAAAATTAGTTGCAGAATACTTATAAAACTTGCATAAAATTTAGACCGAAAATATGCAAAAAACTTAGCCCAAAAATCTTCTAAAATTAAGACACTTTGTTACACTCTCTAAATCAATCTCAGGAATCTTTAAAAGAAATTAAAGGGGTTAAAATTGGTCGACGAAGCAGCCATGTCAGCTAGGGATGTCAGTACAGTCCGATCCGTGGAATGTGGCCCAAATAGCTTGATAAATTTAGAAGGTTAGAATTACAACTCGATGGGTTGGACCTAGGTACAATTGTTGTCTATTATTTCTTCATATTTGACACATAATTGGACATTTAATTAATTATTTTTATAACATAATAAAAAAACATTCAATGTTATATTTAATATACATATACTTTGGATTTTTATTAATAAATGTTATAATTGATAAGTAAATTAAAAATTTCAGATTAACCATACAAAATATTCTATTTCTAAAGTAGTTTAAAATTTCTCAAAATATATTAAATTTTTATTTTATTTGTACAAACTTTAAATCAATATTTAATTAAGTTTTATATCTTAAAATTGTCATAATTTAAGGATATAATCCTATAAAATGGCTATTTTTATCATTGTGCATTGGATTGACATATTAATATTATCGGTAACAACCTTATTAGCCCCGTTGGGCTAGTCCGAAACCCGAACATATAATTAGTGTTGAATATTTATAACCCAATAAAATCACAACCCGATTAGCCTGCAGCTCGAGTAGGGTTGGCTCAAAACCCGCTGGACGGACCTAATTGACATCCTTAGAGCATCCGCAATGGTCGGCTAGCGACCGGCTAGCCGATTCGTCGCGCTAGCCGATCGGCTAGCCGAACCATTGCAATCGGCGAGGGCGATTTCGGCGAGCGGATCGGCGTGGGCTGGCCGATCGCTCGTCGCCGGGCCGAAGCGCTAGCCGATCGGCTAGCCGCCATTGTGGAGGCCCGATCGGCCAGCGCCGATTTTCGTTTTTTTTTTTTTTTTTTTTTTTTTTTTTAAATCATATATAAACGCGATTTTCGTTTCATTTTCATTTGCACCGCTTGTTTTAACGAGTTTTCTATCTCTCTAACTTTCTGTACAAGAGCATCATCGAACGATGAGTAACGCGGGTGGTAGCGGTAGTGGTAGTGGTAGTGGTAGTGGTGTGGATCCTGAGGAGTACGAACGGAGGATGAACGAGGCTATGGAGGCCTACATGAACCGCGGGATGGAGCGGTACATGCGTATGGTGGAACAGCAGGCGATACCTCGCCCTCCACGAGTTGTCCACCACCGAGCAGTGATTAATCGGGATCACGTAGCTGCACATCAGCGGCTGTACAAGGACTACTTTGCAGAGTACCCGCGGTTTCCCGCCAACATGTTCCGGCGGCGTTTCAGAATGCGCAGGGAGTTGTTTATGCGCATCGTTAGGGCATTGGAGCGTCAATATATGTGTTTCGCTTCAGGCACGATGCGGTATGGCAGACCCGGCCACACCCCTATCCAAAAGTGTACGGCGGCAATCAGGCAGTTGGCGTACGGAGGCGCGGCAGACATGTGGGATGAGTACCTCCACATCGGTGAGTCGTCAGCCCTGAAATGTCTGAAGGAGTTCTGTGGGGGCGTGATCAGCATTTTCGGTGAGCAGTACCTTCGAAGCCCTACTCCCGAAGATTGTCGAGAATTTGATTCAGATGCACGGGGAGAAGCATGGGTTCCCGGGGATGTTAGGGCAAGATAGATTGTATGCATTGGGAGTGGAAGAAGCTGTCCCGATTGCCTGGAAGGGGGCCTACACGACCGGCTACAAGTCAAAGAACCCCACGATAATCCTCGAGGCCGTAGCCGATTACCGGCCGTGGATCCGGCATGCGTATTTTGGGGTAGCCGGTCGAACAACGACCTCGGCGTCCCGAACTCGTCTCCCCTCTTCAACGAAGTGCCAGGGCGTCGGTCCAGCCGTCTCTTTTGTGGCCAACGGCAACCGGCATGATATGGGCTACTACTTGGCGGATGGGATATACCCTCGATGGCCGGTCTTTGTGAAGACGATCCGACAAACAAGTGATGAAAAGAAGGCCTACTTTGCGCAACGACAGGAGTCGCGCGCAAGGACGTGGAGCGCGCATTTGGTGTGCTCCAGTCTCGATGGGCGGCAATCAAGGGCCCAACGCGTTTGTGGGATGTCGGATGCGTTTTACGAGATAATGTACGCCTGCATTATCCTGCACAACATGATCGTCGAAGACGAAGGCGTACAACCGACTAGTTGGGTCGGTGACGATGAAGCCGGTCCAAGCCACGGAACGGCCACCCCTAGTGTACGACATGTGGGGTACCTCTCGATGAAGCCGACCGACTCAAGGAATTTGCCAACACGCGCCAAGTGGATGCTCATATTCAACTCCAAAAGGATATAATTGAAGAGTTGTGGGCACGGAGGACTGCACGACGATAGTTTTTTTTTCTTTATTATGTATGTACTTTTTTTTATCTATGTAACTTTTATAAATGCAATTAATGAATTTTCCCGTATACGTGTCTAAATTTAATTCCGTATTTTAATCGGAATTTTAATTCCGTAAATGTAGTATATTTTGAATTGTTTTTATTGCGGTTTGCCTATGGCTGGCCTAAATCTGACGTGGCAGGTGGTTTTTTTAGTGTTGCTGACGTGGCAGAGGAGAGAATGGCTGGCCTAAGCACGATTGCGGATGCTCTTAAATTGTCAACAGTTATAACAAATCCAATCAAATCAAATCAAATCAAAGTACTCGTTCTCTTAACTACGCTTCCATCTTTTTCCCCACTCCTTCAATGATTTTTAATCATTAGTACTCCCTCCGTCCCCGATTAAGAGTCACACTTTTCCATTTCGGTTCGTCCCTAATTAGGTCTCACATTCTATTAACTCAATCCACTCACATTTTATTATAAAATCAATATAAGAAAAATGGATCTCACATTCCACTAACTTTTTCAACCAACTTTTCTTCGCATTTCTTAAAATTCGTGTCCGATCAAAGTGTGACTCTTAATCGGGGATGGAGTGAGTATTTTTTATCTTTAACTTTATCCATTTTTCTCTTTTTATGTAGTAATCCCCCGCCACAGAAAATTTATCACTTATTTTCATTTTTATTTGTCCTCGTAAATTTGTCACCTTTTACATTTACTATTGTTGGTAATAGACCCCACATTCTACTAACTCATTCTCGCTCATGATTTATTATAAAACTAATACTCATATAAAGCAAAACTCATATGCTACTAACTTTTTCAACCTGCTTTCTATTTATTATTTTCTCCGTCCCAATTAAGTTGAATCAAAACTTTTAGACACGAAGATTAAGAAATTGTGTTGAAAAGTAGAAGAGATGGATAAAGTAAAAGAAATAAAGAGAGAATAAAATAAGAGTAAATGAATATTTTGTTTTTTTATCAAAAAAAGAAAATGACTAAACTTAGTTGGGACATCTCAAAAAGAAAACAACTTATAATTAGCCAGGATGAAGGGGTACATTTCTTAAAATCTGTACTGCTTTAAATAGTGACAAATTATTATAAATGAAGAAAGTACTTCATTATTTATGCATTAAAACATACCTATACAGTATATTATTAAATTGAAAGAAATTTATAAGCCAACTTGATTACACCCTACCCATCATGCGAATATCGGCACCATGACCTCAAAGAAAGAGTTTGAAAATTTCAAACTGACATGACTCTTTCTCTTTCTAGAGAAAATATGACTTGAAAATAAGTATAATTTGGTATAAATAATTTGTAGTACTCCACTATTATAAGGTCAAAAGTAGTTGAGAAAAGTCAACTCAAAAATTTGTCGGCAACCTTGTTAGTACTACGTACATTTTTGTACTCATCGTAAAGTTCACCCATCCCCAAATGCAAAGCAAATCTCACCTTTTCATAGAAGAGGAAGAAAAATTTAGCAGCTTTGTTTTGTTTTTGAGGAAAAAGTTTCTTCTTTAATCTGTTTTTGAAACATTTTGGTTTAATTGTGTGCCGGAAAGTCTAGTCTGACTTTTCAGTCTTTGAATGCGACTGTTCACTAATTAAATCGCGTTCTTTTATTCATCCCAATACCATTGACTTGTTCCCTTATTCATTTTTGGTAGTTGAGGTTGAGTTGAGATATATCTATCTGCTTTCTGCTAATTGAGAAATTACATATTCTCGTTTCTACTCTGTCTGGTAGCGTACAACCACAGAATCCAAACATAATTTACAGATTTAGAAAATTAGCCAACCAAATGCAGTTACGAAATTAAACCAAATGGCAGTAGTTGATGTGCAGTTGGTGATTGCTGAGCTGTACTCGTCGTGAAAACCCCCTTCCTTCCCATACCCCTCTCTCTCTCTCTCTCCATCTCCTGTGCTGCTCTACCTCTAAAAGGTAAAATTCATTTTGTGTGTGTGTTTATCCTTTTGTATTGTACTTATGTGTTGAAAAAGACTGTGCCCTATCACCTGGGGAATTGAGTATTTGCTTCTATTAAAATTGTATTTCTGTTGACAAGTTTTGAATCTTGATATTTCCAAATCATGACCTTCATTTATTTGATTACTCATTAGAGATGCAGTGCTGAATCAAATCTTTGTTGGTGGATGAAGTTGAAACAATTGTGTAATGGGATTTTAACTGTTTTACAGACCTTGATTCTGAAATTGGGGTTAGCAGGAGAGAAACAGAAAGTATCAGAGGTCTAAACAATTCATATTCTTACTTTGTTAATAGAAATTTGGGAAAAATTGAATCTTGAATGTGAATTGGGCCAGTTCATGGTGCAGACATCTTCATTAGTATAACAAATCTGGTTTTAATTGGGGGCCGAGGCTTAGTATGGACCGAAGGCACGTGGTTGGTAAGAGGCCGGGGTCGTCTTCTTCACCGGCCAGAGGTGCTTCCGGACAGGGGAGAGACAATTACTATCTCTATCGTGATCAAGGGCCGTCTGGTTACAATGGGAACTCGTATTATGCGCAGGGTGAAGGAGGACGATATATGAATCGTGACATTGATGGGGTGTCCAGTTTCGAGAATTTGGAGAATTGTCGGGCTGAGCTCCTGCGAAAGCTTGATGAGTTGAAGGATCATCTTAGTCGGTCTTGTGAAGTGTCTGGGAAAACTGATGTGATGGTTTCTCCTGATCCTTATCCCAGAAGTCGTGCTGCTTATCTTCAAGAAGCGCTGACTACTTCACACGTTGTAAACCAGCTACGCCCTCATTTGGGTGAAGCGTCTGGATATGCTCCTTACGTCCATAGGGATCCACATTTTCGCAGCGGATACCAAGATGAAGGCTTGTCATATGCCCGGGGACCGTATGGGTATGGTCACCCACAAACTAAATACTTGCATCAGCCCTATCATAACCGTCGCCATGGTTATGGTGGCAATGTGGATCATCCAGATGCAAACTTCTTTCACAGTCCTACCTGCTCTTGCGTGCACTGTTTCGATAAGGATTGGGATTTACCTCCACACGTGCTATCTAACCCCGACAACCATCACCGTATGCATCCTATTGGGCACGAGCCACAGGGTTATCGTTCTGGAGGCTTCAACTCACGTAGTTCTCGTTCTCAGCCATCTATAACACCCAATTCCACAGATCTTGATTTTGAAGACGATGGAATTCATCAGGCTCGTCTTAGAAAGGTGCAGGAATCTCGTACAAATGGGCTTATGATGCGTCCTGTTGCAGGTGGGGCTCCTTTCATAGCATGCACAAGTTGCTTTGAATCGCTGAGGCTTCCTAAACAACACATTTCATTGAAAAAAAGGCAACAGAAGCTAAAATGTGGGGCTTGTTCTTCGGTATTCTTGTTTGAACTCGGGAACAAGGCTTTGACTCTGCCAGTTTCTGGAAGTTTTGACCATGTAGTGACTGAGATGGATGATTGTTCTAGCTTGGCAGTGGATGGAGATGTTGGTTACGAAGAGGGCGGTTCAAAATTAGCTGAGGCGTATGCGTGCTCTGATTCTAATGATGATTCTGTTCCCAAGGTTTCTCTAACAGACAAGAAGTCCAGTTCTGATGAATGTGAGAAGCATTTGGATTCGCTTTCTTCAGTTTCGAGTCCCTCCAAGGATCAGCAAATGGAAGATACTCTTCCACCCGAAAAACATGGTTCCCCATCTGCAGAACTACATATAAT
This sequence comes from Salvia hispanica, assembly GCF_023119035.1. Taxonomy (NCBI): domain Eukaryota; kingdom Viridiplantae; phylum Streptophyta; class Magnoliopsida; order Lamiales; family Lamiaceae; genus Salvia; species Salvia hispanica. The sequence continues at coordinate 43,294,730 of NC_062967.1, forward strand.
GGAAGATACTATTCCACCCGAAAAACATGGTTCCTCATCTGCAGAACTACATATAATGGAAGATACACTTCCACCCGAAAAGCATGGTTCCTCATCTGCAGAACTACATATAATGGAAGATACACTTCCACCCGAAAAGCATGGTTCCTCATCTGCAGAACTACATATAAAAGTCGAGTCACTCCCACCTCCTATTTTGTCTACTGAGGAATCCCCTGATCATTGTTCGCCTAGTAGTTTAGTCGGCCAATGTGACAATGGGGACAAAGTTACAAAATCTGAGTTAGACCGCAATGCCACTTGGCAGAATTCTGTACGAGACTCGGCTGTGTCAACTGAGATCGAGTCAAAAGAATTTCCAAAGAGCTATATATCACAGGACACTTGTGACAAAGGTGCAGAGTCTTCATCTTCAGGTCTTGACGACAGTAGATCCGGAAACTTCATGAAATGGGCTCCAAATGCAGAACTTGGTACATCACAAGTTTTTGTAAACGGGCACTTGATACCGGAGAATCTCGTTCAGAAGGCTGAACTCTTGGCTGGGCCGATTCAACCTGGAGAGTATTGGTATGCAATTTCAGCACAATATAAAATTGTCGATTATGTATTGGAACAAACCGGCATGCATATGAGTTTGCCATTGTTTTTTAACTAATGCCTTTCTTTCGAGTAAAAAAAAAAAATCAACTAGCTATATTATCACTCAACATACACCCTATGCATTTTCCTGGTTCCGGTATTGGGGTTTTAGCCTTGCATTTTTTAGCGTTGTGTCTTATTGATTCTCCCATTTTATCCAGAATGCTAATACAGACTAAACCAATGTTTAAACAATCCAGGTATGATGTACGTGCCGGATTTTGGGGTGTGATGGGCTTTCCTTGTCTGGGCATTATCATGGTGAGTTTATATATCTGAAGCATCAAAATCTTCCCCTCACCGAGCTTCTTTAATAATGAGCATTAAATATCACAAGAAAAGATGTGTAGTTATTGTTGTAGCCATAAGAGTCCAACATGGAAAATTTAATTGTTTTGGCAGCCGAACATTGAGGAATTCAATTATCCAATGCCGGAGAAGTGTGCTGCCGGAAACACAGGGGTCGTTGTCAATGGCAGGGAGCTTCACCAGAAAGATTTAGACTTACTTGCTGGAAGAGGTCTTCCAATTCTAAGTGGCAGATCTTATCTCGTTAAGATTTCTGGAGAGGTTGTCGATGAGGACACTGGGGAAGAACTTGACAGCATAGGCAAACTCGCCCCTAGGTACGTTTATCCATTTAAATGCAAGAAATTGCTAATATACATGCTTGAGAACATTATCTCATTTATCTTGTGTTAACGTATAAGCGACATTCCTCGTGTTCTGCTGCTTGGCATAATCATGATTTATGAGATTCATAAATAAGATAAAATTTCTTACTTTTTTCATCAAGTGCTCATTTTTGCATGTCTGCTTTGCTCCAACAAAAATGTATTGACATTGCATATCAGATTTAGTGAATCTCATCTAATTCATTTCATTTCAAACATCCCTCAAAGTCTAGTCGAAAATATGCTGACTGAATCGAAAGAAGTCAGTAATTCTAAGAGCACCAATATCACCACAAGTGCATAAATCTCTTCCTTCCATCCATTGCTAAAACTTTGATTGTTGAACAGCGTTGAGAGGGCGAATCATGGATTTGGTATGAAAGTTCCAAGATTTATCTCCCGATACCAAAGCTAGACTCATGATGGTTCCAGTATTCATCATGAAAACTTTTCACGCTACATGCTAAGTTAGGAAGTTGGTTCGACTGCTTCGACAACACATACGGTTATGGCTTGTTCTTAGAGTTGTGGGAGAACCTTCAACTGGATGATCTTCTTTTGATACCGGTACGCACCTTGTATTCTTGTCTTAATTTTGGCATCATGTGTAGAGAGTTCTGGAATTGTCACAATTCTTAACTGTAAGAAGATCAATAATATACTTGTGTGGTGAGTTTTACTTTGTTAGTCTTTCATCAAAAGGTACTTTATTTTTTTCTGTAATATGAAAATAGTACATTGATTCTGAGATCTGAGTCTTGCATTCGTCTTGGATCCAATTTGGAACTTGTAAACGGTGCTGCCTGTAAGTTCATTCACTTCATTCTTGGTAGCCTAGCCATGTACAACGAACGACCCTTATCTACGAATGCACGTCCCTTAGTTGGGTCTCGTGCCGCTTTTTACCACATTCCTTATTTAAAAAATAACACCAACACCTCATCATCTTTTCCTTTACAGGCCTCAACCTTTATTTTGTGCACTTCGGTCTTAACTGACTCTATGGCATTCATCTACTTGTTGCTGTGAAGAACTTTCTCCAATATTAAGACATACTTGAAAGACATATTGTTATAGGTCTCATAGAATTTAATGATAACTTCAAAAATATTTGGCTTAATTGTGCCACTAGCTCGTTCTTTCTCCTCGTTGTTGTTGATGGTGCAAAACTTCTGTATTGCTGAGCTCATTCGAAATGAGCCCATATCTTTTTACAAGTGAGACCAGTCGTATGTCTAAGCAACTCTATCCAAAAAAAGTCTTCGCTTTTTGGTTGTTTTCGATGATTGGATCCTCAAGGGTGTCAGCGTACCTTTCGTAGATCTGCTTTATTTCCCCCGACGGGTACATTGGATTTTGTCCAATGACTGTGTGGGGATTCGGACATGTCGGGCATGCCGCCCATGTATGGGATGTAGAGATCTTGGGTTCCCCAAGGATAGGGCGTCAAAGATTGGGCAGAACCGAGTTTGCCCACCGAAACGAGGAACTAAACCAACCATGTCATTGCTGCTGAACATAGTGAGAAAATATAAGATCTTAAGAGACAACATTAAGAGGAAGATACATGTTTTGGAGCGAAAAAAATACAAGGCGAAAGAGGTATTCATATGTATGAAAAGATAGTGTTTGGAGCATTAAAAAAGTAATACAAAAATGTAAAAGTGTGTTGGTAACAAAGGGATTGAAGTCGGGAAATAATAATAACATTTATCGACGTATTTCTTAAGACAAATTAACATTGCAAACTTTAGCCTTAGTAAAGTGTTCGTCGCAAATAAAGAGAATCATTGCTAGTGAAGTTTCATATGGTAAAAGTCGTTTGACAATATTTGTTGGAATGCTTTGTTATTTTGTCGATAATTTGTGAATAATATAAAGTGATCTTTTGAATATTTTTTAAAGTTTATACTTATCTTGTATTACGACAACTTGCTTTTTGCAACACACCATCAACAATTAAATTTTATCATTCATTATAAGGTTTCATTATTTTGTAGAGCAATATTGGAAGGTGTCTTCTTGCAATCGAAACATAGATGGAAAAATCTTTTATTCAAACTAATTCTTATAAAATGAAACAATACGAACTCAAATACCAACATTTCACGCTTGTGATTGAGGTGCCTTAACTATTATAACTTCCAAAACAAATTGAGTTATTCTACCTAAACAAATTGAAGCTCGCAATTGCAAATCACTTAAACTAGCCCTTCTGTTTGTATCATATAGGAAAGAAAACCTTAATTCAAACGAGGGATAATTTAATTAAATACGACCATAATTATATCATTTCATCACAATTTAAAATTCCTTAAAACATTCTAAGCATGTATTCATTAAATAATTACCATTGTAAAAATCAACTTACACAGTGGTCAATCCAGAAATCTAAATGTCATGTCGGAAATAATATAATACTCCTATAAAGATGCAATACATCCCACATCTCAGTTGTCGGTTCATGTAAAGGGAGAAGAAAATTTTAAACTAAAATCAGAGATGGTGAAGAGAGTGGAGCAGTGGCATTGGAGTTATCTTCACAAGAACAATTACTTCCTTCTCAAATTGGGTGTTTCACTTCTTTTAGCAGCCCTTGCTTTTATGCTTATCTTCAACAAATCCTCTGATTCTTCACCAGTTCTAACTGCTCCCTTTGTTGAAACCACGATTTCTCCCGATTCTGTGGAAAAAGGTCAGATCTTTCTCTTCCCCTTCACTTATTTCTCAATGTGAGTGGTGGAAGTTGGTTTCTTATCTGAATTTGCATTTCATTTGCTAGCTGTATTGTTATCTGAAGTTGGTTCTTGACTAAAATCATCACTAGTTTTGTTTATGTTTATGTAAAGATTGAATTTTTCCCAAATCATGATTGTAGTAGCTTTTCAAAGATATGAATTTGACCCAAGCTCACTCATTGTAATGATTGTTGCTGTATAGTTTTGAGTCCTGTTGTAATTAAATTAGTCAAACCCTGATTTGGTATGCAGAAAAATGCAATCTTTTTATTGGGGATTGGGTGTATGAAGCAGAGCCTCGTTACACAAATAGCAGCTGCAGCTTCATTGAAGACCACCAGAACTGTATGAAAAATGGCCGCCCCGACTCCGGTTATCTCCACTGGAGGTGGAAGCCCCGGGACTGTGAGTTGCGTCGCCTTGACCCCCGGGGCTTCCTCGACTTGATGACCAACAAAAGCTGGGCCTTCATTGGTGATTCCATTTCAAGAAACCATGTCCATTCTATCCTTTGTGGACTCTCAATGGTAATTCATCGACATTGTTTTTTCGGATATTGGTCTTAAAAACGGGTGAATTCTGGTGTTTCTCGCGAACTTTAAAAGTGATCTTAGAACATAGGTTTATTTTAGTGATTGAATGTTTTCTTACCTTAAATAGGCTATGGAATTGATACTTGTCAGGTTGAGAATCCAATCGAAGTCTACCACGATGAGACCTACAAAAATCGAAGATGGCTCTTCCCGTCGTACAACTTCACCCTATCGGCTCTCTGGTCTCCTTTCCTGACTTACGCGGCCACCTTTGAAGACAGCAACGGTGTTTCCACAGGTGATATCCAGCTGCATCTTGATGTACTCGACAAGAATTGGACGGAGGAGTACAAGAGCCACGATTATGTGATGCTATCTGTTGGTAAATGGTTCACAAAAACTGCAGTCTACTACGAGAACAACACCGTCTTGGGCTGCTACAACTGCACCAATACCGACCTCACCAAGCTACGTTTCAACTTTGCATACCGCAGAGCCATGAGGACTGTTTTCGACTACATTGTAGGATCAAATCACGAGGGCGTGACCTTTTACAGGACCTCCTCTCCGGATCACTTTGAGGGGGGCGAGTGGTTCAGTGGTGGGACATGTAAGAGAAAAGCACCGGTGAAGGAAGGTGAGTTTGAGTTAAACAAACCGGACAAGCTTCTACGCGACGTAGAGCTAGAGGAATTGGATAAGATATTGGTTAAGGCATCAGAGAAGGGTGTGAATCTCAGGCTTTTCGACGTGCACCTAATGTCGTTGTTGAGGCCCGATGGACACCCGGGACCCTACAGATTTTATCAGCCCTTCGCGGAAGACGAGAAGGCGAAGGTGATAAACGACTGCCTGCATTGGTGTCTGCCTGGTCCTATTGATTCTTGGAATGATGTCTTGATGGAAATGGTGGTAAATGGCTGAGAGATTTGATGATTCTTGCAATGATCAATGGTGGTGGATTCATGAGATTTGAAGCATTTTTTCTTGAAATAGACGATAATAAGAATTAGTCTCCCAAAAGGGGAGTTTTTTTTTTTAAGTTCTAAAAATGGGTATAACGTTTTCTGGCTTCAATTTCATGCCTCACGTGTAAGAAAAACGTGTCACTTAGAAAACATAATAACTTGAAACTTGTGCGCGTGTTTGACCTGAGTTCGAATCCGTCTTACACCGGATGGTTTTCTTTCTTATAGAATACTATACTACTTACTTCATTTGTCCTAACCTAAGTGAGATGTTTCTATCTTGGCATAAGAATTTATGAAATGATTTGTAATGGATTAATTATGGAGATAATAAATTATGATAGATAATAAAGAAGGGGATAAATAGAGAATAAAAAAAAAAGAGTCAGAATAAAGTATAGTAAAAGAGAACAATGTTAATTATTGCTAATTTAAGGTTATGTATCACTTAGTTTGGGACAGAAGAATGTGTCTCATTTAGTCTCGGGGAAGGAGTAGTAAATATAGTGCTTATATGAATGCACATTTCCAAACTAAGAAAACAAAATTGAAAGATTCTTGTAATTAATTGTATTTTTGTTGTTAAGTATACGATGGTATGTCAAGGTACTAACTACACTAACGAAATATTTTAGTACTTATTTAATTATGACTGCTGTCATTGATGTCCAAAATGTGTTACAAACCAGAAGCAAAATCTTTTGTGATATGGTAATGAGAACATGGTGTCCCACTTATTAATTGTGGTTATTGTGTTTTTATGGAGGAATAATGCTAAGGTCGAATCCCAAATAATATGGTGATGAGAACATGGTGTCCCACTAATTTGATTTGTCGAACAATATTAAGATTGGATATTTGAATGATTGAACATTTCCTGTTTTCCGGTATTATGTATTATGCCCACATCCAGATTTGTATATGTTCAAAACTTCAACTAGTGCATTATAAAATGTCATGGGATATGTGAGAGTTGAGACAGATATTCATTCCACTTTATATGAATTTAGAATATATATTTTAATTTTTATTTTTAAAGTTATTTGATGTACAGAAAAGGTAAATATATTAACCCCAAAAAATAAAGAACTGAAGATATTTTAGATTATATGAAGAATGATTACGATGATGGATTTGATGCGATTATAGCGGCCGCATGAGAGGAAGAGATAAGGCCTGACTAGAGGCCATCGTGGCTCCATTCCGGGACATCGAGTGATTAATGACTCTTGATCTAAATGAGATGGAGTGAAACTAGAGGTAAAAATTTGTAAAATGAAATAGATAGACAGAGAAAGTAAATAGGGGTAGTAGGCGAATACTCCCTCCGTCCCACAATAAGATTCACTCTTATTATGGGCACGAGTTTTAAGAAAGATAAAGAACAGTGGATTGAAAAAGTTAGTAGAATGTGGAACTCATTTTTTATATTTGTTTTATAATAAAATGTGAGTGAAGTGAGTTAGTGGAATCTGAGACCTACTTATCATTTATGATAAAAATGAAGTCTGATTCTTATTGTTGGACTTCTTATTGTTGGACGGATAAAAATGATAAAATGTGATTTTTATTGTGGAAAGAAAGGAGTAAGATTTTATTTACCTAATTAGTGATATGATTAGGTAGCCTACTAAGCTAAGTGGTTGTCAATACTAAATTGTCAATACTAAATTGATTTGAAAAATGAAGGAGATTACACTAACGAACAAGGGTGAAATCTAATCTCCTAATAAGCAAGAACTATGATTGTGTTCAAAACGAGCATAAGGATTATAACGGAGCTAGAATTCCCCCATTAAGTGCAAAATATCAAATAGAAATATTTTTTTGGGACATCACGATGGTATTAAAAATATTTTAGCTTTACCAAAAAAATAAAAAAATCTAGTAATCAGATACAAATATTGATTTTGGAATGTAAAGTTGGAGGTGAGGACTATAATTACTAGGGAAATTGGTAAAATATCATGAATTTTCACAAATTAATCTTTTTGCCTATGTAAAATGGCGATACTAATTCTAGAGCATTCATATATAATCATCAATTTCATCTTCCCCACAAGATGAAATGTAGCTCCGACTATTACACGTATAATTTTTTAGCATTTCAAAACAATTCGGAAAGTTCGTAATTTTTAAGACCACTTGTAAAAATTATGAAAAGTACTAGTAGTAGATTTTTGAATCATGGTTTTTCACAAATTTTTCAATTTTGTTACTAATGGATCTTGATATTTTCCCTAAATATGATCTACATTTTCTCATGGAACTTGATATCTCTAGCAAGAAATTATACACTAGTTTAATCATTTTAACGAATTATTTATAACTGAAATTTATTCTGTGTTTTTTACTAAAAGAAAAAGAATTGAGGTTCCAATAGCACAACATTCAATTCATTATGCTAGAATTTTCCCATGATGGACACTTCAATAAAACCGCTCCCATTTCTTCATTTCTTCATCACTACTCTTAACACTCTCTTTCAGTTTTCAAACATTTCCAATGGCTGCCGTTGCTGAAAACCCTACATTCGCCGAGCCAGCGCCCACCAAGAAGGGGAGATCAAAGAAGGCGTTGAAGCCTAAAGCTGTCTCGTCAAATGAGGCCAACATCGCCGCCGGTGCGGTTCCGGACCCCTCTCCCGTTGCCTCTCCGCCGCCGGAAAACTCCGCCGGAAAGGAGAACCACGGGAGTTTGTCGCAGAAGAAAAAGAAGAGAGGCGCTGCGAAGGGGAAGCAACAGGCCTCTGATGCGTCTTCTTTCGAGAAGCAGCTCCAGGAAATGCAGGAGCAGCTCGAGAAATTGAAGATCGAGAAGGAGCAGACCGAGGAAATGTTGAAGGAAAAAGAGGAACAACTCGAGACTCGAGATCGCGAGCAGGAGAAACTCAAAACCGAACTCAAGAAATTGCAGAAGATCAAGGAGTTCAAGCCTACTGTGGTTAGCCCTAATTCAATTTCTTTTACAATCGTACAATTACATTTCTTCATCATCTCTCTCTCTCTATATATATAATGTTAGCCCTAATTTCAATTGCTTCTACAATTACTCAATTGCACAGTTTAATTTCATCCCATCTCTCTATATATTGTTAGCCCTAATTCAATTGCTTTTACAATTGCTCCGTTGCTCAATTACATTTCGCCCTCTCTCTAAACAAATTGGGGGTTTTTACAGACATTCCCGCTAGGGATCGGAATCAAAGACGTAGAGCAAGATAAGAAGGAGAAGAAGAAGGGTGGGAAGAAGAAGCCATCTCCTCCTTATGTGCTGTGGTGTAAAGACCAGTGGAACGAGGTATAATTCATTCATTATCGCCATTTCATATCTCTTAATTTTAATCAACATAGTGATTTAACTCATCTTGTGATGTTAATAGGTGAAGGAAGCTAATCCAAATGCTGATTTCAAGGCCATGTCGAATCTGTTGGGTGCAAAATGGAAATCCGTCACTGCGGAAGAGAAGAAGCCTTATGAAGAGAGGTACCAAGCTGAGAAGGAAGCCTATTTGAAGGTTGCAGGAAACGAGAAGCGTGAGCTTGAGGCAATGAAGCTTCTTGAAGACGAGCAGAAGCACAAGACTGCGATAGAGTTGCTCGAACAGTACCTTCTGTTCAAGCAGGAGGCAGAGAAAGAGAACAACAAGAAAACAAAGTAAAAAACCACTTGAATTATCAAAAGGTAATGCATAAGCAGAGTAGTAAAAGTTCATTCTCTGATGTTTGTGTTGTGTTGTTACAGGAAGGAGAAGGACCCTTTGAAGCCGAAGCATCCGATGTCGGCCTATTTCATCTTCTCCAATGAGCGTAGAGCTGCTCTGCTTGCAGAAAACAAGAATGTGTTGGAGGTAATTAAGATGGCAACATAGTTAGGACTAATGATTTTGAAATCACAGGGTTCTTAGTTGAGATTGGGGCTGACTTGGAATTTTGATTTTTGTAATGAAGGTTGCGAAGATCACAGGTGAGGAGTGGAAGAACATGACTGACATACAAAAGGCCCCCTATGAAGAGGTCAGTTTTTGGGGTTGGAATTTGTGTTTATTTCCATTTGTAGGATGAATCTGGTTTCTGAATTGAGTTTTTTGCTCGGTAAATTTTGCAGATAGCATTGAAAAGGAAGGAACAATATGGGCAAGAGATGGAAGCATACAAGCAGAAGAAGGAAGAAGAAGCTGCTAACCTCAAGAAAGATGGGGAAGAGTTCATGAAACTGCAGAAGCAAGAAGCTATGCAACTGCTAAAAAAGAAAGAGAAAACTGAAACTCTAATCAAGGTATTTCTATATTTGAGGTCTCTCTGATTATTCAGTTCAAATGTTTCAGGATTATTGTATATTTATTCGTGCAATCCGCATATGCAGAAAGAAAAAGAGAGTAGGCAGAAGAAGAAGAATGAAGAGAAGATCGTTGATCCGAACAAACCAAAGAGACCTGCCTCGTCTTTCCTTCTCTTCAGCAAGGAGACGAGGAAATGTTTAGTGGAAGAGCGTCCCGGGATCAACCACTCCACGATCACTGCACTCATTTCGCTCAAGTGGAAGGTATTATAGATTCTATTCTAGCTGCAGTTGAAGAAGGTTGATTGAGTTCGTGAATAATAAGTTTGCAATAACTTCGAGTGTTGATTTGTGTAGGAAATAAGTGAGGAAGAGAAGCTGGTTTGGAATGAGAAAGCTGCGCAAGCAATGGAGGCTTACAAGAAAGAATTGGAAGCATACAACAACAAATTGGCAGCAGAAAACAAGGATGTAAACAAGGATAATTAGGAAGGCACTGAGAATTAGGGATGCTGTTCAACTTGGTTCATGTTGAACATGTAGACAGACTTTGATGCTTTTGTGTTCCTTAGGAATTCTGACGTTGTTTTGGATATTGTATTGCAAATGGTGATATCTCACTTATTTGTTTGCTTCAATTTTGTCTATTTTGACTTCATAACAGGCCAACTATATATATATTAGTAGTACTATGTTTCAAGGTTTTAATCTAACTTATGACAACACTCTAAGTGGGAGATAAAATAATGTAAGAGATATTAAAAGAATGGATTAAAAGAATGGATTATTTCCTACACGTTCATTTACTTCATAACAGGCCAACTATATATATTAGTAGTTGGCTGCTGCATAATGTGCTACTTTTATTTAACATGAAAAATTCCATCTATAAAAAAATGGGTTCATGTCAAAGGAGAAAATGGTTCATTTTGGATCATTTGGCCAATAAAATAGTTTTGGTTTTAACTTAAATTATAGGGGACCAAAAAAAAATCAATGTCCCCAAAGAAAAGTTAGTATTTATGAACTTTAGTTGTTCAAAATAAGATGGATAACCAAAATCTCTATGTGATGTAATAATAACAAATGAAATGTAACCCGAATTTTAACAAATGAAATGTAACCCGAATTAAGTTCGTGAATTATTTATCAATTTTAAATTTTATAGTAAAAAACAAATGTTTGAAAAGTTTCATGATATAATATCCCAATTTATTTTGAGTCGAGATGATAGGATTTGGAAAAAAGACAAAATATATATTGTAGACGTGGTTTCTTAATTTCGCCTAATTCGATAACTATTAAAAAAGTCTACAAAGTGTCGCTTTGGCGAGTGGTTAAGGCATGTGCCTGCTAAGTACATGGGGTTTCCCCGCCATAGTTAGAATCACTCAGGTGACGTTAAATAACTTTTATTCTAACAGTAGCCAGCTATATTCATTACCATGTATACAAATTATGTTTTGCATTTTTTGACCTATGTTGTCATACAATTCAATCTTTTTTAAAAATATATTTCACTCACACGAGTAAATTGAGGTAAAAAACTTTATTACACTTTCCAATCTGATATTTTGTCATAAATTGTAGTCTGAATTGAAACTCACATTTTAAATTTAGTATAGATATAGATTGGTCCAAAATCCCAAAAATGGCAGCAGAAGACTAGCATCATACTGTACTTTGATAATTACAAAATATGGAAGTTTATGAAAACCTAACTTAGGACCAAAAGTTACTACATTTCAGCACCAAAACATCACTTCTCTTTCAGATGTTGTGATACAAATGCAGCAATAGCCTCTGCGGCTTGCTGTTCTGTTTCTTCTTGATTGCATCCTGTAATCTGAAGATGCTTTTTGGAAACTTTGAATGAGTGATCACCCCCTTCGATCACATGCATTGCACTCGCGCAATTCATTTTCCTTCTTACACCTTCCAACTTTTCCAGTGGACACAGCCCATCTCTGCTACCCTTCATGTCAGAAACAGCAAACTCAGTAACATAATTACCAAATTTATTGATGTTGAAAAGATTAACCAACCCAGAAATTCACAAGTACTACTATTAAGCAGTAACCAGCATAATATACAAATCTAAGTAAATTTGACCTTTGTCATGCTATTGGAATATCATAAGATTAGGGCATGTATTTAAGGAAAATTTACCTGCACAAACAACACTGGGACTTTAAGTTGTAGTAGAGTATCATCTCGCAATGCACCATTCCTGCCCTAAAATATTAGAATTCCATAAAAGCTTCAGAATGACCCAATCCAAAAATGATAGTCTATTCGATATGCTTCGGATGTGTACAATGTTGTAGACCATATACATGAACGAAGTGTAGAAACAAAAAAACAAAGAGATGAGGTTATAGTAACACCAAAAACCACCATTGGGATTAAATGATAAACAGATAAGTTTACAGATTCATATAGTTTAGGCTAGAATCTTAGAGGCAGTGGATCTCTGAATCTACTTTTTCATGGTTTATGCACCTTTCTTGTAAGAGTTTGATGCACGAAACACCAACCCAACTCTTACGATGCGTTGTGTTAGACAGCATGAAGTTCATGGTCAGATACATTACCACTTCACAACTGAATACTAGTAGATTCATAAACATCAACCATTTTTTCCATGAACAGGCAACCATCCACGACAAGGAGCTTTTCGAGCAAAACAGAAAAACGGAATATACTGCTAATTGTCATGTAAATGACAGACCTTTAATGGATATCCCAGACAAACTACAGCTGATGCATAAATATTCTTTTCTCCGGCTACCATACAGCAGACCCTGTATATTTAAGTAATAACTCAGTTACTATAAGCTCATTTACATAATAACCATAACATTCTTGCAAATGAGAGTATAACGAACGTTACCTTGACCCCATGGACTTCCCAGCCAACACTAGTGGATGCCCTGGATATGTAGCCATGACCTTCCTGACAACGTCATAGTGAAAATCAACCAATTTTTCAGCCTTTGGAGGAGCCCTTCGCTTCCCTCCAGCAATGTCTGCCATCAAACAAAAATCCATGAACACTTTAAATAAAGACTCCTTTACATTTCCAGTTTATTCATGTTAAGATTAATCAAACTCTGGATAACCCAGAAAAATGATAACTATCTTTTTCTGACTTCACCGTATCCATGAAAACCTGAAAGTACTTACAGGGATAGTCAAAGGTCACTACTTCAATGGCATTTAGTGTCCTAGCCAGCATATCTTTCCATCTGTAGAAACACAGTTCCATGATTAAATTCAAAACCTATTCAGGTAAGATTCATAACATGAATCACAAAACTCAAACTTAAAACTTGAAAATTTAGCGCAGCCACTTATTCCACTAAACTAATCTGTATTTGGTATATTCAGGGCAGATTATTTTGCAGCCAGCAATTTTGACAGAATCAGTAATTCCGTAATTTTCCGAATGTATAGGAATGCAAAATGTAGGGAATTATAAAATCCCCAAATTAATCAGCATTTTGGGTAAAAGGTATCACCATCAAATAGAATGACAAGAAAATTGTACCTAATCATCCAATCGGAGGAGGAAGGAGCTCCGGCGCCGTGAGCAAGCACGACAACCGGAGAGTCCTGTGGAGATTTTTTGATTCCATGTGGTTGTGGTGGTGGTTGCTCTTGCTCCTCGTCTTCTTCCGTAGGATGGCTGTGGTTCTTCCTTCTTCTCTTTGAAGCGCGCGTCGTCACCATATCTGCAAGCGAATTTGGTTTTACAGTGTACAATCTGAACTGCGGAGAGAAGCCCTACAAGCGGAGTTGGCGCCAAAGTTATTTGTACTTCTCTCTTATTATTGGTGTTCATAGATAAATAAAGTACTCCCTCCGCCCCCGAAATTCGTCATAATTTGACCCAACACGGGTTTTAAGAAATGTAATAGAAAGTGAGTTGAAAAAGTTAGTGGAATGTAGATCTTATTTTTACATATTAGTTTTATAATAAAATGTGAGTGTGAATGAGTCAGTCGAACGTAGGGAGTAGGTGACTACAAAAATGATAAAAGTGAAAGATGACAAATTTTTAGGGACGGACAGAAATGGAAATAGGTGACAAATTTCGAGACGTAGGAAGTAGAAGACAAAGAAAAAATGTTGTATACGACCTGTAGGTCTCAGTATATATATACATATGTATTCAGATTAATGTGCAAAAACCTGTTAAAAAAGAAAACTAATCTCATCCATTGATTAGTATAGTCTGATGCTTATTATATAAGCCACATGTAATTAAAATAATTAATAAAAAATTCGAAAAAGGGTAAAAAGGAGAGAGCACAAAATTGGCAGTTATTTAAAACCCATGAATCACGTTCAATTATTATAATTGGAGATTGCTTTTCTTTAATTATCATAAAATCACAGTGAATCTTTTTCTTTGTGTCATTTCTGTAGAAGAGGATTTGTGTGTTATTGCTTCCAAAAATTCGATCAACAGTAGTTCTTCATCGACTTCAAAGTTCTTTATTCTCTCCCTCAATTATATTCGATCCCTTTTCCTATCTCCCTCAATTATACACGCCTTTCTACGTTGAAGATATCTGGTGAGGTATTTTCTCACGTACTATTCTTTTAATGGTTTCAGTTTTTTCAACAATGGAAGAAGGTAATTAAATTAATTCCTTCATTGATTCTTTTAATTTTTTTTCGTATTTGTTTTGTATTTGCATTACGTTGCCGCATAATGTGAAACTGATTACAGAAAACTTTCACTCAGGTCAGGGAGATGAATCCATTCCCCTAGGGTTTAGATTGCTATGGGGCTAGGTTGTAGTAACCTCTTATTTAAGAAAACTAACTTCACCACAGAGATGAATCCGTTCCCTAGGGTTTACCAATCCATTGGGTTAGGTTGTAGTAAAAGAACTTTAGGTTTAATGTATGTTTGTACTATGGTTTCGAAAAGCAGTTGATGTAGTGATACGGTGTGACGATGTACGCAACTAAGACGTTAATGTATGCCCTGTGTAGTAATGTTCAAAAACATTGTTTTAATGTCATGCAGCAATTGTTCGTCCATACATTGAATTGAATCCATCCCCTTTGGGGTTAGAAATTCATGGGGCTAGGTTGTAGTATTGAATGATGAATTAAAACTTCACAAATGGCATGGAGATAAATCACTGTTTGCTTCGCCATATTACCAACATTATTCACTAATTTTTATTTTATCCTATATAGCAGTTGATGTACAAGTACACTCTTGTAATGTATCAATCTGAAACTGTAAAGTAAAACCAGTGAGTTGGTAATGTATTAAAACATGAACCAGAGACATGAGTACATCGTGCAACTGTGCAGGATGTTATGCGATTTCGTACGCTTATGTTTGTATAATGTGTTGCGTTTTAGCTGACGTATTCCTTTTTTGTTTAAAGTCGTGGTTGTACCTGAATACTATCTAGAGTTGAAGCCATTTGCTGGACAAAGGTTTAAATCACTTGATTTTGCTGTTGCTTTTTACGATGCGTATGCTCGGCAAAGACAAAGAGAAGCGTAAAGGAAAGATGAAGTGTTAATTAATGTTCAATTTTTTTTGTCCAGACTTTGAGTTTAAATCATTTGCTACCAATTTTCAATTAGGAATTAGCGGTTGTATTATATTTTGTATTTCGTACATTGTTTTCAGATTTTTAAGTTGGTGTCTTATTTTATCATGGGATTTGTTATTTACTACTGCTTAGTATTGTGCAGTACCAGTAATGTTACTTAGTATTACGTAGTATTGCTTAACAACTCCATATTAGACATTCTCTTTGTAGTACATCGTCTAAGATTATATTTACATTACTCATTATCTTGCTTAACAACTCCATATTAGACATTCTCTTTGTAGTATATCGTCTAAGATTATATTTACATTACTCATTATCCAGATCATTTCGTGCATTATGTCATGCCTTGTGTCCTATGTTTGGCATTATATATATATATATATGTGTTAGGGTCCTTACAGCATCTTAGTATAAAACACAGCACTAATCACAGCCCTTGGATCATTAGATTGGATGGTTGTGATTAGTTACATTATCATACTAAAAATCTACATTATTAGCCGAGGTACATTATTAGACTAGAAATGTACATTGTAAGACTAAAACTGTAAATTATTAAACTAAAATGCTACATTATTATCCGAGCTACATTATTAGTCTAAAATTCTACATCATTAGATGACACGTGGCATTAATCTAACCGTTAGATCATAAGATCCAATGGACTGCAAGTGTTTTGAGTTTTACTTATACTTAGCGTTCTGACCTGAATACATCCCTATATATATATATATATATATATATATATATATATATATATATATATGACCCAAAGGTCCATTGTCATTGTATAATATGACTCGGAGGTCTTATTCCCATTGTATACATACATATATATGACCCGAAAGTCCATTGCTTTTTTATATATGACCCGTAGATCCATTGTCATTGATATCACACATCCTCTTTAATCATATGATTCATGTACTTTCAGCACCATATGTAAAATATATCAACTACATATCCATACTGTATTCTATTAAAAAATTCCAATACAATGTAAAATATATCCTATGCATCAATTATATATTCATGCCATATACCATTAAATTCACATATTCACTCCAATTTAATATATAGCAATGAACCATATAACACATCTAAAATTAAAGTAAAATTTATACGCACCTTTTTCCATCACGATTACAATCTTTGACCCTTTAACAAACTTTTCATTCCTTCTCCTCGCTTTCCTATCTTTCTTCTTTTACTAATCCTAATTGTCGAGCCTTCTAAATTTCACTTTTTTTTCGAGCTCATTTCTCTCCCTCACTTATCAATATATTTTTTTTCTAATAACTTTTTTTATTATTTTTTTTTGTCCTCCTACATTTTCTATTACCACCAATGTTAAAAGTTATTCATCCTCACCTCTATAATACACACGTCAAATTGCATGGGACATAAATTGCCATCTCCACCCTATTTTTCTCTTACACGTGTCCTCATTGCAATCAACGTAACCAACTTAAACATTATTATTACATAACTTTCATTATAAAAAAGAAGTCAAGCTCGCATACGTAGAAATACATTATCTACTTTGTATGACAAAAAGTACTTACACATACACATGAGCGTGTATATATTGTAATTACTTCCATTAATTAAATTTTCTAAAATAGTGTATACATTTATATATTGCATATATGGTTTCACTCACTAATTTATAAAAATTTGTTTAATACCATTGCTTAATAAATTTCATGTCCATAATATTAGTAAACAAAATAATATGCAAAAATCTAAAATAATACACATATTTTGGTCTATAAAATAATACACATACTTTGGTTCAAGATATTTCACCTCTAGCAGGTGGCTAGGACGTGCGTTCGTCCGCTATTGCGGATGCTCTTACTTTACCATACCATTCCCCTCCTCTCTCCTAATTTATCAATTTTATCTTAATTTTTGTATCATATCATTGTCCATATTTTTATTGAGGTAGTATTTCATTTTTACTACTTTCTTGTTTCATAAAAATAGAAACTATTGAAATTGTACGAATTTTAATGCAAAATATATAAAGTAAGAGGGAGCTAGAAAGAAAAGTGAGTTAGTGAAAATTGGGTTTCACCTCATTAAAGATAAAGAAATTTCCTAAAAAGGAAAGTTTCTATATTTAATGGACAGACTAAATGGAAAAAATTTCTATTTTTAGTAGACAGAGGGACTATAAAGAGTAATATGCCATGTATTCCACTAACTCATTCCACTTTCATTTCATTTAATATTGATATATTCCCTTTGTCATATAGAGACACTTTTCTTTTTCGTTCATCCCATAAAAATAGCTCATTTATATTTATTGAAAGTTCTCTTAACTCATTAAAGAATATACATCAATTTATTTACAACTACTAGGGAACACTAATGATAATATGAGTCCCACTGTCCACTAGCAATATTTTAACTACTTTCCTCCTCCTCCTCTTTTACTTTACCAATTATGCATTAATTCTTATGCCATCCCAAATGTTTCTATTTTTATAGGATGGAGGGAGTATAAAAATAGAACACATATATCACCCATTTATTACCATTCACTATTTTTAATACTCCCTCCGTCCCACTTAAGATGACACGTTTTCCTTTTTAGTTTGTACCAACTAAAATGACACATTTCCTTTTTTGGAAACTTTCTCTATCCAATTAATACACTCAACCACTTTTTCTCACTCCTATTAAATATTCATCTTTCTCTCTCTCTCTAGTTTAACACTTACTCCCACATTTTCTCTCTCCAATTAAACACACTAACCAATAACTCCTAAAATCTCGTGTCGACCATCAAATGTGTCATATTAGTCGGGACGGAGAGAGTATTTCTTAAATATACTCACTCCGTCCCACTTAAGATAATCAACTTTTCTTTGTGATTTGTTCCAACCAAGATTATCTGTTTCTAAAAATAGAAATACCTTTTATCTATACTATATTCCATCCATCTTACTTTATTTTCTGCACTAACACATAAAATAAAGCTATACCATAAACAAATGAGACTCATATTCACAGTCGAAGGGAGTATTTATCTCTTAGTAGTAGTATTGTTTTTAGTGGATAAATAAAAAAAGAGGAAGAGGAAAAGAAGAAGTGTTTATAATATACTCACTCTATCCCATTAGAAATAAACGTTTTCCTTTTTAGGTTGTCCCAATAAAAATGAAACGTTTCCTAAAATGGAAACAAAATCCTCTCTGTTTTTTCTTCTCTCTTACTTTACTCTCTCTTCATTAACTCACAAAACACCCCTGCATAAAATCTTGTGCCGGAAACCAAATGTTGCATACTTATTGGGACGGAGGGAGTAATAGAGTAAATAAGATTTTAATAAAAAAAAATCGTAAAAGTCAATGTGAAGAATAATTTTTTTTTACACTTATAATACTCCTTTCGTCAACTTAAAAGATGTCACACTTGTGGGACGGCACAGGATTTTTAGAAGGTTTTGTTTTGTGAGTTAGATAGGGAGAGAAAATATAATTTTTATATTAATGTGAGTGAGAACTTTTTCTAAAAACAGAAATGTGACATCTTTTATAGGACAAACTAAAAAGGAAAGTGTGATATCTATTATGGGAATGAGGGAGTAACATGTTTCCTAAAATGAAAACATAATCATATTGATTTTATTAACTTTTTTACTATATTTTCTTTTTTTACTCCCTCCGGTTCCCATTAAATATCCCGATATTTCCTTATTTGGATGGTCATCAATAAATTACTTTTACTATTTTTAGCAGTGGACCTCATATTCCACTAACTCATTCTCACGCAAATTTTATTATACAACTATTATACAAAAGTAGGACTCACATTCCACTAATTTTTTCTACCCACTTTTCTTCACAAAGTCAAACAATTTCTTAAAACTCGCACGGTCAAATATGGGACATTTAATAGGGACCAGAGGGTGTATTTTATTTACAATATTGCATAAAATCTCGTGTTAAAAACAAGCGCTTAATTTTATTTCCAACGAAAATGTCTCATTTTTTTTTTGGAAATTACACTTAAAGTAACTTATTTCTTTAAACGGAAATATTATAATCTCTATTTTATTCTTTCTCATACTTTATTTTATTCATTATTCACAAAATAATATTATATAAAATCTCGTACCAAAAAGAAAATATTTCACTTTATTCAGATAGGTGGAGTAACATATTAACAGAAATATATATATAATTGTTATTTAAATGGACATACTTTGCTAATTTGGATTTTCCTGTTTTCATTTAATCTTTTAATGGATTTTCCTACATGAATGGGAGATTCATATTATTTACGATGAGGGGCAACAAGGAGGATACTATAAAGAGTATTACGACCCCAATCACGGGGGATTATATTATTATGATAATTGCTTTGATTTTCCATATTCTGTACAAGATTATTATTAGAATGAGCATCGGTTCCCACTACCCAAGTATCCAATCAAAGAAATTTATAAGTTCCCTTTTGAAAATCCTTCCTACCAACAATTGGTTAGTATAAGGTACGCCGAGATGTCAAACCCACATAGAACGTTAACTCTAGCATAAAAGGATTAATCGCAAGAGGTGGTTGGTTGTGCAGCCACGCTTTACCTTTTCGGGAACTTATTTAAAGGTAAACAGCTTGGGCAAGTAAATTAACTAAGCATGTGAACGATAAGAAATCAACAATACTTGGACAATTAAAGAAAACAGTAATTGCAGGCATCGAAAGAAATAACGGAACACTTTAAACTACTATATCCTAGATAGAAGAGATGAAAAGCTTGCATTGTACCATGAAGTATGAAAGGAGTAAAATGCGGAAAAGAAAGAAGTACAATGCTACAACCTACATTGAACGGTAGGCGCAAAGCTTCATGTTCAAAGTTTAGGGAAGCAACGACAAATGCTGTCCATGCATGCATAAATTAAGGAAAACCTAATCCAACACCTTGGAAAATAAAGTTTCAAAAAAATAAAGATCTAGCCCTAATATTAATAAGAAAACAAAGAACAATTAACAAGATCTTCGTTCCTTAAGCCATTAGACTTGAAGAAACGAACGATTAAACAAAAGGTTAAGCGCCTAACAGTGGGTAACTCAACTCAACAAGCACAATTAACAATAATCTAGAACAAGAACGGAAAATATCTACCTAGCTAACTATGCATGTCATCGAAAGTAGAGTAAATGCAGAAAACCAAAACTTGAGCTAACACACTATGAGCATTACAAACAGAGATCAGTCTTTACACAGAAAGCATTTTTGATTCTCAATTTTTTCAACCTACTTTCCATTGCATTTCTTTAAACTTGTGGTGAGTCAAAGTGTGATAATTAATGGCGGAGAGAGAGTATTATTTTTAACAAAACCAGATCGAACGGATTTATTTGAGAATGTATAAATTGTTGAAAAGTGTGTTTTATAATTTTAATTTACGCACGTTACGCACGTATACAATGCTTATACTCACGTGACAATAAATTGTATATTACATAAAATTGAATTTCTTCATGTATAATACTAAAATATTGGATACAAAACATTCAACATGTCCAATACTAAAATATTGGATACAATAACCAAATGGTCAGGCATCGATCTTTGCCTTTGGGTATGGACCAGCTTTAAATCCTTGGGTCGATTGTTTCATCCATTAAGGTGCCTACAAATCAGCATGGGAAATAGTCACTGGACCCGCCGGCGGATACCCTTGGTAATTACCAAAATAGTAATTTATTGGATACAAAACATGAGGGTAAATAGTAAATGCACATAATGGTTGAATTTAAATATAGAGTTATTGGCAGTAACAGTACAAGAGTACTGCAAATTTATTTAGCCATCGAAGTGGAAACATCATGCTTTTTATATGGGATGATCTTGAGCGAAACTGCCCGGCGTACCGAAAACCCACTCATAACACCCTTTGCTTCCTCATCGCTCGCGTCCGGCCGCTCCAGTTTCCAGTCGAAGTTGTGAACAAGAATGGCCGGCACTGTATGCAGAATCCTGTAGGCCAATGGCAAACCCGGGCAGACCCTTCTACCCGACCCAAACAGAATCAGCTCGAAATCCTGGCCTTTGAAGTCTATCTTCTGATCGAGGAACCGTTCCGGCTCAAATGAAAGCGGATTCTTCCATATTATGGAGTCCCTTCCCATACCCCATGCGTTGATCAGCACCTGTGATACGTAATACAAATAGACCAAATAATATATTATTGGTTCATGGAGATTAAGTGAAATCGAATAGATATTTGTATTAACTTGTGTTCCCTTGGGATCCGATACCCGTTCACCACTTGGTCATTTTCTGCTTTGCGAGGAACGAGCAGAGCAGCTAGAGGGTGGAGCCGCAACGACTCCTTCACCACTGCCTGCAAAATACAGAAGCTTTGATATCTTTGATTCGTCCAACACCTTCTCGTCCCCAATCACGCTCTTCAGCTCTGTCGCCACCTTCGCCATTTTGTCCGGGTGCGATATTAGCTCTTGCATTATCCACTCCAGCGTGGTCATGTTCGTCTCTACTCCTCCAAGGAACAATTCCTGATCCATCCATCCACAATTTTAGCTAGTGGAATGTAGGAATAGCATGACACGATATACAAATATGAATGCGAACGAAGTAAATGTCACGACCGCCCTTCTAGGGTTAATTAAATGCGGGCAATCGCGACCTAAAAGGGCTTAAATTGCAAACAAAGACAAGGTCTAGGGTACCATAAAAGAGTTTGACCAACATTTAATGAACGGTTAACATCAAGATAAGTCCGAGCAACGCTTTGGTAGTTAAATCAAAAGGATAACAGCTATCATTAAAATAATCAAAATGACAAGGGTTCAGAGTACTCAAAAACATATCATGCCTCTAGGTTCCAAACGGGAATTTATAGTTTCAAGATCAACCAACGATAAGTAAAACATGTTTCAGCGGAAGCATCCAAGAGAAGAGTGAAGTAATGTATGAAGTCACAACGACACCCGAAGTTTCAAGACAACCATAGTATTTTTATTAAATTGCTCAACACCACCAACCGCTCATCGCCAGCTCAACCTGCACATAGCATAGCCCTATAGCCTAATGGAGCGTACTCACAAACTAGGCATCAGGCAAACAACATCATCAAAACAATCACAGGCATGGCATAACATTTTAAACCACCCTTATAACGCCGTAATCATGCTTTTCAATATAAAAGAGTTTAGGAGAATAAAGCCCACCTCGACTGCTTAGATCTCAAGTACTTTCTTCCCTTTACTATCACGCTTTGAGCGCGAGTTATCACCTTTAAATTAACGTGTATCACAAATCAGTCTCAATCAATGACTCAAAATCATGCTTGTTCCCAACGTTTCCCTTTTCCCATCGATTTGTTTTATATTAACAGTCACAATCAAGACATGCTCTTCATATCAATTTATTCATACTACAACTCCAGATCTATCATCAAATCATGGTCACGCATGAATGTTCTTCAACACACATCACACGCACACACAAACACACACGCCAACACACACACACACACACACACGTCGATCCACACACGCACACATGCATCCCATTTATCAATTGGTTTCCCCTTTTTCTCTCAGTCTATATGCATGAGAGTTCAAGAACACCGATTAATCGATTAGATGAGAAAGATGGATTAAATACCACTTCTTGATTGAAACGATCGGTAGAAACAAAGTAAAATCTTGATTCTTCAATAATTCTTGAGGCTTCAACGTTAATTCTTCTCAAAAGATAAAGAATTCTTGGAGAAAAATAGAAGAAAAATTGAGAGAGAGTGGGAGAGTGGGAGGCGTGAGTTGAGAGAGAGAGAGGCATGTGATTAGTGGTGGCTAGGGTTAGGTTTTTCTCTCTTATTTATAGAGTTCAAGAATATAATCCCGCAATTAAATAATCAAAGATTTTGGAAGATATGGAGAGGGGAGTTGGCGTGAAATCTGGGGAGAAATAAGGGGATTTCGAATTACATGCTAATTAATTAGCATATGAATTAATTTGGAATTTATTTGGAATATCACGGAGTAGAATAAAATAATAATTTCCCCCAATAAAATAAGAAAGTGACGTTTTTTTCATGCTCTCCCAAAAGGAATTAAATTCAAATCCTAATTAAAATAGGATATGGCAAGATCTTCTTAGATATGGTAAGATATCCTAGGATATTTGCATTTATTCACGGAAGAGAATAAATAAGGGATCAAATAATATAATAAATAATTCCTTCTCTCCATAAATAGGAGATTTTCGAAATCTCCTTAGAAATAACATGGGGATCGATTTTTCTCATGGAGAAATTAAGAATAATTGGGTTTTGGATTTAATTGGATAAATATCCCAAGCAATTAATTAAATCGAAGAAAATAGGATTCCTCTCGAATAAATCATAGTGGTCGAAAATTCCAATAAAATGGGTGGAATAATTAAGGATGAACCTATTCAATCTCACTCCCCTTAGGAAAATAATTCACCACAATATATTTCACCCCGCATCAAATATTTACACTGTCACATCACAATTTCAACCATTTTGACTATTCCACCTCCACGTCACATTTTCAACAATATTGACTATTCAACAGTCACGTCATATAATCAACAGATTTGACTATTCAAATCTATCTCAACTCCAAATCGCAATTAGGTCACAAGGATATCATGCATTTAATCCACATACTTCACGACATTAAAAACATTTAATGTAAAAATTTTATGGTTCGAAAATTAGGGTTCGAAAAGTGGGGCGTTACAGTAAGCCTTACACGAACACACAATTTTAGGGTTCAGGGCAGACCCAATAAGAAGGTTGGATTAGGGTTGGGTTCGGATTATGAGTTAAAATATCATTTTTTAATTATTTTTATTAGTTAAAAAATGTTATACTTAATTTTATTACTTAAATATTACCATGGTAAAATTATAATCATATTATAACATTGTATGGTAACTTCATTAAGGGTAGTCTGACCTTTTTTTTGGCACGTCACAATAACCCCCACGATCACGTACGAAGTTATTGGGTTCAGACCAGATAAGAACCAATAATTTTCGGTTAGGTTAAGGTTTGACCTTATTAGATTCATTCAATACTGGGATGACCTTATACCAACCAAAGCCACACGATTTGTCAAAAAATAATTAAAATAAAATAAAATAAATTATTGACAAATGGAAAAAAAAAGAACAAGTGTGATTTACTTTACCATCATGAGATGGTTAAATCGCTTAGCCGTCAACTTGTTATCTTTGTCCTGAAGAGAATCCACAATCATCTCCAAGAAGTCATCCTTCTTCGGAGCATTGGGATTCTCTCTTCGGAGTTGGATCCTCTGACGGAGATAGCCCTCGAATAAATCCAGCAATCTGCGGAATTTAACCTCGGCCAGGCGCTTGACCCCTTGCAGGTCGAACGGCCTCAAGACGGGGAAGAAGTCGGCAAAGTTAGGCACGCTTAAGAGGCTGGTGACGCCCTCTATGGTCTCCTTAAACTCCTTGGTGACTGAGGACTCGAACTCGGTGGACTGCATCGAGAAAAGAGTGCCCAACACGAGGTTGAGTGAGGTGGTGAAGGAGGCCTCGCGGATGTCAACTGCTCGGCCTTGCTCAGAGCATTTCCGGGCGAAGTCAAGCAGCTGCAGCAGCTTCTGCCTGCGGAGGTCTTGGCTTCTCTCCAAGCACCGGCTCGAAAACATCTGCTCTCGACATATCTTGCGCTTGTCACGCCACTCGTCCCCCGTGGAAATGAACGACATGGCGATCTCGTTGTGGCCCAACACGTCCAGCGCCTGCACCGTGGGTCGACCGGAGAATACCTGGCCGTGTTTTAGAAGGATTTCCTTGGCCATCTCCGGGGAGGAGACGACAACGGTGTACACGCTGCCGTGGTGGATGGACATCAAAGAGCCGTATTGCTTTGATAATTTGGCGAATGTCTCGTGAGGTTGGGGCCCGAGCTGCAGCATGTTTCCGATGATGGGGAGGGGCGTTGGGCAGGGCGGGAGGCTCTTCCGGCGCTGGAAGGAGATCAACCACGTTGCGGCGGTGATGAGGAATAGAGCAATGAGGAAAGGGAAGGAATCCATTATGTCTACCAACTTGGTTGGAGGGAGTTTTACTTTTTTATAACTAATTTTGTTATGGTGGTACTGTACCTAACAAAATTGATTTATGGCTCATTTCTAGCTAGAAATTAAATACTGCTATAGGAGGTCCAGCTATAAATTAATTATTACTCCATCTGTTTCGCTATAGTTGGGATGGAACTTTTAGGCACGGAGTTTTAGAAATAAATGTTGGGTGTGTTAAATAAATAGATAAAAAAGTAAGATAGGGGAAAAAGTAGAGAATAAAGTATAAAGTGAATAAAGTAGACAGAATAGAGTAAGAGAGAGTAAAGTAAAAAAGAGAAAAAAGTTACCAAATATGGAAATGACTCAACTATGAAGAAACTTCCTGAAATGGTAAAATGACTCAACTATGGCGAAACGGAGGGAGTACTATAGGAGTAAATAGGATAGTCATTGCAGCCAGCAACGGGATGATCTGAATAACCCGCTAAATTTTGAGTGCTAGGGTTGGAATTTTTCAACCCGATGAAATTATATTTATCTGATTAGCCCGCAATCCGACTAGGCCAGATATAAAACTCGATGGACTTGCCCGATATGTTGGATGTGTTGGGACTACCGCAGCGGAAGACACGAAAAACAAACAGGTCCTTAACGGATCTATTTAGGTGATTATGCATTCGACTCCAATTTAATGCAATAAACATAGATCTATAGATATAACATCAAATAAACACATAATCATGCATATTCGATGTAGATTCGATTGTTACCTCTTCTTGATCCATCATAGGATCGAAGTTGCTAGCTGCACCACCCGGAGATCCTTGGTTTATCAACCGTGAATCTTCCAACCTATTCCCTTGTCCTTGATCATCTATCCGTGTGGGCGGATCTTGAATAATCAATAATAGTCTTGAAGAGATCTAGGGAAACCCAATCACAAACTCGATATTGTCTTGATCTAATCCTATGAATTAGGATAGAACAAGAACAAAAACATAACCCTAATTCTCCCACGTGCCAAGGCACGAAAACCGAGGCAAGGAGAAAGAGAGTGAGAGAGCCGGCGACGGCTACTAGGGTTTAGGGGGAGGAGTGTTGTGTTGAATGGTGTGCTAGGGTTTCCACATCTCATCACTATTTATAATGGACTTGTTTGGCTAGGATGGGGATCCATGGAATGACTTAAGTGTTAGGCTCACCCATTAGATAAATTACTAATTAAATCAAATGACCCATGATTTAATATATTATCAATGAAATATTATTTTGTTCCACTAAAGAATAATATTGCACTCCCACTTAAATCACCAAATTACAAATAACTTGGGTCCATTTTATTTTATAATATTTTTCGCGTTTAAGATTATCCTGATCCGTCAATTTAATTCTTTTGTCTGCTATGTGACTAGAATTAAATTAATTCTCCAAAGATTTTTTAGTTTGAAACTTTATTTATTATTCGTGGAATAAATTCCAACTGCGCAGTTTTCTGAATAATAAATTCCTTTTTCAAACACCTCTTGGGGATTACCCCTTAGGGATTTAATCATACCACACTGGGCACGCGAATTCTATGAAATAATATTCCAATACCTTCATGTTATTCAATTACTACCACCCAAGATATCATGAACTTGAGTTACGTACAAACTCTCACATTGATAAGTCAAAGTGGCGTATGACTGAATAAACAATATTGATATTAATTCCATAGACTAGAAAATACTAAAATCTCTGAAATATATTCTTACAGTAGATAGCAATAAAGAATACATATAATATTAGATCCTTTCAGTGCTTTACCACACCGGTGTTACTAATCTCGTCTTAGGTAAGAGAGAATTATCACAAACACCGCAACCGTACGAATAGGTAGCCAAAGCCTATCTATGTTATGAATACGTTTTTCTTCTTACTAGATCTGGCCAAGTCCCCTACTGGAAAACTCATGAGGAGATTCATCGAATTTCCCTACTTGACCTTCTTAGTAAAAAGTCTTAGACTTGTTTATTATATTTCAATAATAAACCATTATATTATTTTACTTATTCTCATAAATAGGTAAACAAGTGGACGTGGCGTTTCGTATACATGCACAAGCTGACTGTACAAAGGCATGTACGCTCGAAGCATCTTTTAGTATACAAACCCCAGCAGGATGTAGGTACAACTATTGTTTATTATTTCTTCATGCTCAACGTATAATTTTCAAATTTTCATTAATTATTTTTTACAGTATAAATAACTACACCAAAAAATATTTAATTTTATATGATATAAATATATGTTAAATTTTTATTAATATAAATATAAATAAATCAATTTAAAAATTCATATTACTTATTAGAAATATTCTAATTTTAAAATATACTTTAAAATATATTTAAAATATGTTTTTTATTTTATTTTATTTATACAAATTTAAAATTAGTATATACCGTCTCCGTCCCGTAGAAATAGGCTAATTGAGGATGACATAGATTTTAATGTATATTTGGTAAAGTAATAGAAAAAGAGAAAAAAATGGTTGAAATAATAGTGGATGGTGGGCTAATAAATGATAAAGTAAAAAAGAAGGAGAAAAATGTTTCCTTAAATGGATATGAAAATATTTATGGGAAAGACGAAAAAAGGAAATTCAGCCTATTTATATAGGATGAAGAATGGTAGTGATAAAATGCAAACTTATATATTGTACAAATTCAAAACTACTCAACACAACTTCAACACAGTTTCAATACAATATCAACACAGTGTAAAATTTCAAGATTTTAATGTCAACATAGTATCAACACGATATCAACACAGCAGCAATTATTGACTACCGTTGAAATTCTGTTGACATTCTCCTGTTGATGCTTTTTTGTGATCTGTTGACATTTTTCAATGGTCCAGCTTATAGTTTTGAGTTTGTACAATATTTAGAGTTTTCATTTGATCACATTCCGAATAGAGGAAATAATTAAGTTTAACTGTAAATATGTATCTCAAAATTCCTATTATAATTAAATGTTTTATGTATAACTAATTTTTATCATTTTGAGCTAATTTAATTTGTAGCCGTGGCGCTAATTGGTGGCCATGGAGCTTATTTGTAGCTCAAATTTTCTACAAAAGTATATTCCATCCGTTCTGCGTCAATGGATGCGTTTTTTTTAGAAAAATTATGTAAAGTAAGCTAATTAAAGTAAAAATATAGTAGGGAAATTAAAAATTGTTAAAGAGATGAAGAGAAAATCTATAAATATATAAATGCACGGTACATGGAAAGAAAATTTTCACGTCCACTTTCATGAAATATTGATAACTATTTTATAAAATTGTATTAGCATGTAATATACAGTATTAATATATGATTGATATGCTATAAATGTTAGGTTTGGAATACTGAAAAACATGTTTTGGGCACAAATAGAATCTTGCTTGTATACGAAAAACTCTACAATCCATTTTTAACCCGATTCAGTATTATTCGAGCAGTTTCGCACGAATAGAATCACTATTATTATTACATCGTGTTTGCTTGTGCATTTATAAGATGTTTTACAAACATTTAAATGCATAAGAAGTAAACAAAAGCCTAAGCTTAGTACACCGGTTGTGGGCGATGTCCAATTTAAGATAACACGGTCAGTTCTATGCAATGCTTTGCAAAAGAGAAAGAAAAATTTCACAACCTAGATAGGCTTTGGCTACCTATCGTGAAAGGTTGCAATATCAGTCTGCATATTTCTAAGCCTCACTGAAATAAGATGACATTGGTGTGGTATAGTACTAAACGGATCTAACTGCAAGACGTGTCTTTATGGAGGTGAGTCTCGTTTGATAATGTCCTCAAGAGGAGCTCGAACAAGGTTTTATTATTCACAAAAACTGGCCAGATGGAATTTAATTATTCCATGAATAATAAATAAGTGTTTCTTGCTGAGTCCACTCTTGGAATTAAAAAGATGTTAATTAATTAAGTCCATAGCAGATATTAATTAATTAATAGACGTTTATATCTTAAGTGCGAGAAATAAATAATATAAATAACGGAAACCCAGATTACTTGTAATTTCGGATGTGGATGGGGAGGTCAATATTACTTCTATAGTGGTTGCTCGTAATAATCAAATATAAGCTTGTATTAAACTTTGGGTTCAATTTAATTAGTAAAAAAGCTAATTGGGGTGAGCCTATATCCAAAACTCGGCCAAATATGAACTTAATATAAATAGGAGAATAAAGGAGACATAATTAAGATTTTTTTTATGAAAATCACGTCCACTCTAAATAATAGAGTAAGGGGCGAATTTTTTTATTATTCTCCTCCGTTAGTTTTTCACCTCTCCTCCGTGAGAAAATTCTATCTTCTTTATTCGAGTCCAAGCCCACACTGATATCAAGATACAGTTCGGAAACCAGTCAGAAGATCCGTGGTCTAATATTGAAGATCATCGTGGAGAAGGCGCAAGCAATCATCGATTCTTTGGAGAATCAAATTCGGTAACTCTAAATCGTAAAAATCATGTTTTAGGATTTATTTTCTTGAAGCATGAATTATTTGCGTTCTAGCATGCAATTCTGTGTTAACATGTGAATAGATTAATTCCATAATCTGTCAAATAGATCTTATGTCTGATTTATTTGTTTTGTACAAGTCTTTCGTTGTAGAAAGAGATTCAAACCCCATCAATAAAGAATAAAGGGATGTCAATTGGTCAAATCACACTTTTTTTTATTATTGGGTAAAAATAAGATCAAGTGGTTTCTTTCTCAATTTATTTTATTGACCAATGAAATTATGTCATTTGTTAAAATCTCATTGGTCAATAAATATTTTATTTATTATTCAAATATATTTTATATATTAAATTAAATATATGTAAAAATTATACTAAAATTCATTTTTTTTTTCATCCTTTACAAATTGAGATCACATTTGCTATAGTTTTATTCATGAAAAAAATCTCTATCTTCTCTACATATAATCTTTCTTCTATATTATAATTTATCTTTTTGTTTTTTAAATTTATTCACCAAAAAGTGGGAATTTTTATTTTTCCGCCCACTTTCATGATAATTTTTAGAGTATATTGTATAAATCTTTTAGCATGTATATTAAAAATTTAATGCAAGATGCATCATATGATGTATTTTCATTGAATAAAACACCATTATACATTATATTATACACATTAAAAAATATGAATGAGTGTGATTGATGTGAGTAATAAGATGCTACTCCATAAATCAATGGTCAATAAACAAATCAATGTACTAAATCACACAATCTCATTGATTGATAAATGTTTTTACAAGAATTTTATATATCTGTTATATATTATATTAATAAAATATAAAAATTATACCAAATTCATAAATTTTCATCCTCTATAAATAGAGGCCACATTTGATATTGTTTTGATTACAAAAAAATATCATCTTTTTGTTCATATAATCTTTCTTCTTTGGTATAATATAATTTTTAATTTTGCAGTCTTCTTTGTCGTTCATTATGAATAATGATGTGTGTAATATATTCTCCGATTCTCAAAATTTCTATTTCTAATTTTTATATGAATCTGGGTCATCCTCTATTCTGGCTGTAATTGAAGGTAAGTAAAAAAAATCTCATTTGGCCCACTATGCATCTATTTACAAATCTTTTATGTGACTTAGTTGGGCCGTACATCCATTGACACCGATATAGTAAGCTTTAGGGGCTTCTTGGTATGATGGAATGAATGGTGGAATGGAATGTGATTCCTACTTCCATTCTATTCATTTGCTTGGTGTGATGGAATGAACGAGTGAATGGATGAAAATGCAAAGGAAATCCAAGGAAATTGACATTTCATTCCTATCTTCATTCCATTCCAACCTCCATTCCATTCCGATAGCATAAAATAATGCAATGATTTAAGTCTCTGATTGTATTATTACTAGTCTTCTATCAAGGGATTGTATCAATCCTTGATTTATCTCTTTCCTTGTTTAGTTTAGAAATCCTTGTATATATTGGGAAGTGTGTGATGAATATTCTTGAATGCAAATACAATATTTACATTCACATGGTATCAGCCTAGGATACTGAAACCCAAATCTCTTCTCGCTCTACCTTCTCTGCTGTTCTCCCTCAGTTCATAGGCCTTAAGCCATGGCTTCTTCTTCAAACCTCTCTTCTGATACATTGCCATATGGTACTTTAATCCATATGCTCACTATTAAATTATCATCAACAAACTACTTGTTGTGGAGAAGCCAAATCTACCCAATTCTCATTGGTCTAGGGCTTATTAGCCTAATTGATGGATCACATCGAGCACCACCGACTGACGTGGCCGCTGACGGAAACTCAACACCAAATCCAGCATACCAATCTTAGCGTGTTGAGGATCAGAGACTTGTCAGTCTCATATTCTCTTCCTTGTCCGAGGAAGCAATGTCCGTGGTGATCGGCTGCACCACCGCTATTGCTGTTTGGCTCGCACTAGAGCACACTTTTAGTCATCAATCTAAGGCTCGAGAACTCCGTCTAAAAGGACAACTTCAATCCATCAAGAAACGAGGTCGCTCGGTCTCTGAATTTGGATGAGATTTCAAACTCGTTTGCATCAATTATCTGCAATTGGGAGATCCGTTGATGAAACAGACAAATCCATCTATTTATGAAAGGACTTGGCTCTGACTTCTCTAGCTTCTCAGCAACTCAAATGGCTATGTCCCCATTACCATCCTTTTCTGATCTTCTCAACAATGCTGAAGCTTGGGACATGTTTCAACAAACACTTGAACCAAACATGTTGTCCCCAGCTGCTTTCACCGCACACACATACTCTCGGTCTTCTAATAATCAAATGTCTCGTGGTCGCGGTTCAGGTCCGAAAAAGAGTGGTCGTGGTGGTTTTAGCCAAAAGCGCCAGCCTCACTGTCAAATATGCAGGACAACCGGCCATTATACCAACGTTTGTCCCGATCGATTCAATCGTGAGATTGCTACACCTGTGGCCAACATTGCTGAGGCTTTCTCCGCATCGAGTATTGCCTCTGATCCTCCTATCTCTGACTAGTACTTAGACATGGGTGCATCAGCACATATGACTCCTACTCCGACGCAACTCCACTCATCTACGTCATACACAAGTTCAGATTCAGTTGTAGTCGGTAATGGTGCCTTATTACCTATCTCTCATATTGGCACTTGTTATTTGAATAATTCTATTCATCTATCATATTGGCACATTAACTACTGATTTACCTATTGATGTGGTTTTTACTGATAATTGCTTCAAAATTCAGCATCGGGAAAATCAACACATTCTGGCTCAAGGCAGTCGTAGGGATGGTCTCTACGTGTTGGATGATACTAAGTCAGCTCTGGTTGCAGCTCGTACGCCTAAAGCATCTTTTGAACTGTGACACTCTCGGCTTGGTCATGTTGCATTTGATGTAATTTCTTTTTTACATAAAATTGGGAGCATATTTGTTAGTGCTTTGTTACCCAAACCAATGATGATGTGAGCCTCGTTGGCTCGCCAAGACCTCGCGACACCTCTCCGAATGAATCAGCCTCTCGTCGACCGTATGGACTGCGATAACTACGATAAACGGGTTTCTGCATGATACTCCGTGACTTGTAACAACTATAACACGAACATGCTTCAGAATATGTATGAAAATTGCAAGAACTCGTTGTAGACATGGCATTCCTACAACTTCACAATATGGATGGATATGGGTTCGACGTGAAATATGGGGTGGAGATGGAATGAATGATGCCACGATTGAGGGCGGAAACTCAATCGATAAATCAATAAACTATTCGAAAACGAACACTTTGCTACAAGGATTCGAATAGGAAAATCAAGAGTAAAAAAACTCAAGAAACACACTCAATTTTTATTCATCGCAAAACTTCTACCCTTCTCGATACATAAATGGCTCTATTTATAAGCCTAAATTCAAACCCTATTATATAGATAGATATAAACGAAAAATAGCAAATCCTACGCTAAATCTCTAAATGAGATTTGATATACATAAGATATATCATAATCTAATTAACTAAAGAGCTAATTTAAAATATACCTAAAGCTAAACTCACGCCTAACCTAATAAAACGTAAATCATAATAATATAATTTTCTTAGGCTTATAAATCCTATAATTGAACTAGATATAAATCCCAATATTTCTAACTAAACTTATTAGCTCATAAATAATATGAAATCCTAACTTCTTTCACTCTTTTCATCCAACTCAAGACTTCAGACCAAGCTATGTTTCCTCTTCTTGTGCACAGCTTTGGGATCGAAACGAGAATCACATCAAATGATTTGCGACGCTTGTGAGAAAGCTAAAAGTCATCGATTACCTTTTGTTCGTGATGAAAAACGATCGTCTTCTATTTTAGACATTGTGCATTGTGATTTATGGGGCCCTGCGCCGGTTAACTCTGAATCTGGATTTCGCTATTATGTTATTTTTGTGGATGATTATTCCATATTTACATGGCTATATCCATTGAGACAAAAATATGATTTCTATGAAGTGTTGCTTCAGTTTAAGGCTTTTTTTTTTAAAATCAATTGTCTAGTCATATTAAAACTTTTCACAGTGATGGGGGCGCAAAGTTTACCAATAAAAAGGTGCAGATGCTATTCCAGGAGTCGGGCATACACCATATATTTTCATCTCCATATACGCCTGCACAGAATGGACGAGTGGAACGTAAACATAGGCACGTTACTGAAACAGGTCTTACAATGTTATTTCATTCCTTTACTCCTATGAAATTTTGGATGGAAGCCTTTAGTACTTTCGTATATGTTATAAATCGTTTGCCCTCGAAGGTGTTAGATGGAAAATCACCCTTTGAGTTATTATTCTCAACTATTCCAAACTTTGCACACTTTCATCTATTTGGCTGTAGGGTTTATCCATGTCTGAGAGACTACACTACAAACAAGTTTGAGCCACGGAGTAGAGCTTGTATTTTCTTGGGTTACAGTAGCTCGCACAAAGGGTTTCGGTGCTACGATCCTTCTACTTTCCGCATCTATATATCTCGTCATGCTAAATTTGATGAGTCATCTTTTCCATTCTCTAAGCCCCCTGGCAGGTACAACCTCTCAATTTCTTCCTATCTCGGAATTTACTGAACCAATGCGATTGGATGGTCAATTGAAATTGCAGCTCCCAAATGTAAATCCTGATTCGGCTCCTCAACCAAGTTCTTGCAATCTATGTGATGAGCCGACTCTACTTTGTAGATTACAGTCACACACCAACCAAGATGAGCCTACTATCAACACTCATGAGTTGTCTGCTATTCCACACGAGACACAGTCACAGCCCAACCAAGAAGAGCCTGATATCAACGATCAACATGTTAATGAGTCAGCTCTCGATCCTATCATTGAGTCCGGTCCACCAATTGAGATGAATCCAATTGTCCCTCCACCAAGAGTATCTTCTACTCATCCAATGCAAACTCGAGCACGGGCAGGTATCATCAAGCCAAAGTACATACCAAATTACGCATATACTCGTTTATTTCAGGCTCTCATTACGGTGATTACCCCTCGTGGAATCAAGTCTGCCTTAAAAACACCAGAATGGGTTAAAGCTCTAAAGCAGGAACTTTCTGCCATGGCTCTCAAGGACAGTTGGAATCTTATTCTCGTCCTAAAGATGTAAATGTTGTGGGATCAAATGGGTTTTTCGAACGAAATTCAAGGCGGATGGCTCTCTTGATCGCTATAAAGCTCGTCTTGCTGCACAAGGCTTTACACAACTTCTGGGTTTTGATTATTGTCATACTTTCAGTCCAGTTGTTCGTGCTTCTACAATTCGAGTAGTGTTATCCATTGTTGTTTCCAATAATTGGCCTCTACATCAGTTGGATGTCCAAAATGCCTTCCTGAACGACGTTCTATCCAAGCCAGTATATATGGAACAACCCCCTGGCTTTATAGATCCTCAATTTTCAAATCATGTATACCGTCTTAAAAAGGTGATATATGGTCTAAAGCAAGCTACTCTTGCGTAGTATCAACGACTCAGTGATTTTCTTGTACACGTTGGATTTTTCTGTAGTCGTTCTGATCCCTCACTGTTCATCTATAATCGTGGCTCATCCACTATATATCTCTTGGTTTATGTTGATGATATATTCTGACAGGAAATTCTTATGATGACTTGAAATCTTTCATCCCTCGCCTTCATCAAGAATTTGCACCTTGGAAAATTTGGTTATTTTTTGGGTCTTGAAGTCACTTATACTTCTTCTGGTATTTTCTTGAATCGGGCTAAATATGCTCGTGATATCCTTCAGCGAGCATCTCTTGAAGAGTCAAAACCTGTCTCTACACCCTTGGTTCCAGGTTGCCAACTTTCAACGGACGGCCAGCCATTTGAGGATCCTACTTTATATCGGTCATTAGTTGGATTGCTGCAGTACCTGGCAATTACTCGTCCTGATTTATCATTTTGCAGTAAATCTTGTTAGTCAACATCTTCAACATCCTACCGTTGCTCATTTTCAAGCAGTTAAACAAATTCTTCGCTATGTAAAACACACTCCAGCCTTTGGCTTAAGTTTTACACGTAGCTCTTCGTTTTCTATTGTTGCATATTCTGATGCCGATTGGGCTCGTTGTGTTGAAACTAGACGATCTACTTATGGCTATTCTATTTTCCTTGGCGGTAATCTAGTATCTTGGAGTGCCAAGAAACAACCCACGGTCTCTCGCTCTAGCTGTGAATCCGAGTATCGAGCTCTTGCAAATACAGCTTCTGAAATGGTGTGTGCGCTCCAACTTCTTCGTGAGCTTCAAGTCCAGCTGTCTTCTTGCCCGACTCTTTATTCAGATAATAATAGTGCTATCTTTCTCAGTCAGAATCCGAGTTCTCATAAACTTGCTAAGCACATTGATATTGACTTCCATTTTGTTAGGGAGCTTGTTTCCAATGGTCAGCTAGAGACTAAATTCGTATCATCGGACTTACAGGTTGCAGACATTTTCACAAAAGCTCTCCATCGTCCTTTGTTTGAATTTTTCACAGACAAGCTATGCGTTGGACCTCATTCGACGTCTTGCTTGAGGGGGGATGATAGCATAAAATAATGTAATGATTTAAGTCTCTGATTGTATTATTAATAGCCTTCTATCAAGGGATTGTATCAATCCTTGATTTATCTCTTTCCTTGTTTAGTTTAGAAATCCTTGTATATATTGTGAAGTGTGTGATGAATATTCTTGAATGCAAATACAATATTTACATTCACACATTCCACCCCCATTCCATTCCATCATACCAAGCATTTAGTGTATTAAAAAAAATTCATTTCTTTGAAAAATGTCCAAGCAAAAGTGCCAATGCATAGTTTTAAGCCTCATTCATCTGGGATATCCCAACTAAGTTGAGTCATTTTCTTTTTTGACAAAAAATAAAACATTCAATCAATCTTACTTTATTTCATCATATACTTTACTTTCTCTTTATTTCTCCTACTTTATTCATCTCTCATACTTTTCAACACAATCTCTTAATCTTCATTCTCAGAAATTTTGCCTCAATTTAGTTGGGACGGAAGAAGTACAAATTATTCACTATTTTAAATAAAATATATTTTAATATCAATAATTAGGGTACATAAATTAAATATATAAATATAAAATGATTGGAAATATCAAGTACCGACGATGGAACCGTTTTTTTTAAATAAAACCGATATCGGAACCGAAATAAGTTTTTCAATTCCTGATTCCTAAATTAACCGGCCGATTCAGTTGTAATTTCGCTTAACCAAACCGTTTAAGCACTCCTACAAATAAATGTAGAGAAGAAAATATGAAGGTAATTAATTAAGTGAAGAAAATATGAAGTTTGAATGAGAGAAAGAAGAGTGAGTACAAATTAAGTACTCCTTTCGTCCACCATTTAAATGGTTATTTTGTCATTTGATTGTCTATGATTTATAGAACTATTTACTTTATTTTACTTTTAATATGCAGATCTCATATTCCATTAACTTTTTACACTCACAATTCATTATAGAACTAATACTCCCTTCGTACCAACTAAGTTTAGTCACGCTCTCTTTATTTAACTTACTAAACACAACTGTCCTAAATCTCATTCTGAAAAGAAACACCTCAAGTAACGTAGAATAAAAGGAGTATTCTTATTTGAGATGTCCATTTTCTTTTATGACAAAAATAAAACATCAAATCACTTTTTACTTTATTCCACCACATACTTTACTCTTTATTTACCTTTATTAATTTATTCTTGTCTCCTACATTTTAATACAATATCTTAACCTTCTTGTTCAAAAATTTTAACTCAACTTAGTTAAAGTGAAATGGATATCAAAAATAAATATTACATTTCACTCATTTTCTTTCTTTAAATTTTCTTCAAAATTAAATAATTTCTTAAAATATACTCCTTCGTTTCTTCATAGTTGAGTCATTTTTCAATTTCGGAAAGTTTTTTCATAGTTGAGTCATTTCTATATATAATAACTTTTTTTCTCTCTTACTTTATTCTCTCTGTTTTATTCACTTTATACTTTATTCTCTCTACTTTTTCCTCTCTCTTACTTTTTTATCTATTTATTTAACACACTCAACATTCATTTATAAAACGTGCCGAAAATTTTTGTAGAGTATATGGATTTTCGTGGTCAAAGCTAATATTTTGTTATGAGGAAAAAATATTACTCCGAAGTTTGAGGGAGATAAAAAAAAAAGTGGGCCCAAGATAGCATAGTCGTCTGCCACGTGTCTGGTCAACCCCACTGCCCGCTCTCCTCCCTCCTAGTCCACTAGGGTTCCCAACTTGCCCGATCTACCCGGGATTTCCCTCCTATATCAGATCGTCTCCATACCTCAAATTACGACCCAACTTCATACCATGGCGAAATTCCGCACCACTATCATCGCCGCCGCTCTCTTCTGCCTATTCACCATCTCACTCGCCCGTCCTCCGCCGGATCTCACCGTAACCGCCGCGCAGGTCGCTCTTCCCCTCCGCGATGACGCTCCCGCGCAACGTCTCCCCAGCGAACCGATCAACACCGACGCAAACGCCAAAACCGATCCTAACTTCGCCGTCGTCTCCTCGGCTCCGATGACCAAGATCACCTTCCGCCCGATCAACCGCCTCTTCCTTAGGCGCCCCTGCCGCCACCACTTCAAATTCTACCCTGCCATGAGGGATAACCACCAGATCTCCCTCGGAAACGACATGCTCATCGCCTCCGCCGAGAATTCCGACTTCAAGCAGCCTACCGTGAGGCATAACCGCCAGATCTCCCTCGATAACGACATGATCATCGCCTCCGGCGAGAACACCGACTTCAAGCAGCCTACCATGAGGGATAACCGCCAGATCTCCCTCGATAACGACATGATCATCGCATCCGCCGAGAATACCGACTTCAAGCAGCCTACCATGAGGGATAACCACCAGATCTCCCTCGAAAACGACATGCTCATCGGCACCGACTTCAAGCAGCCTACCGTGAGGGATAACCGCCAGATCTCCCTCGGAAACGACATGCTCATCGCCTCCGGCGAGAAAATTGACTTCAAGCAGCCCGCTGTTCGCGGTGGAGGCAAGCGGATCCCTGGGCGGTGGATAAGGATGCATCGCCACCACCTCCGCCGCAGCGAGGACGCCAACAACGATAACGAAGAGGAGGTAGATCGGGTGAAGAGAGTCGTGTTCAAACACTACGATTACGATCGGTTCGATCGCGAGAAGAAGCTGAAGATATTGAAGCAACGTTTCATTCTCCGAAATGAGAAGAAGGAAGAGAAGACGAAGAAATCCCCTTTCTTCAAGGGCGTGCGTAAATTCTTGAACAATTATTTCTAGAAACTTCTATGGATCACCAATAATAATCCCCTGCTCTTAGCTAGTATTTTGATACGTATGTTACCACTTATATATATACATGTATGTAAATAAATTTGCTTCCATGGTGTGATTGATTGTGTTCAATTCATGTAAACAAAATAATTGCTAGTATAACACATTATAAAATTTACTGTCTCTTCATATTAAAAGGATAAGCTACATATTAGGGGGATTTTAGAAGGAAGAGGAGCATGCACCTAACCGCTGGCGGGAGGAGAGCTGAGCGCACGGCGAGGGGCTAACTTGAACGGCGGCTCCAATCACATGAGAGCACTGCCACGGCCGTGCGCCACTGAGATGTATGTTGGAGAGGCAAATATCAGTGAATGGTGCATTTTTAAGGCCGCGGATGAGGCCGGGTTGCTGGACTCTTTCTCCCCAAACATTCTTGATCACCACATTCTTGAGAACCGGGAGAGCTTTCCGGTTGTAGTACTCGTCCGGGTGGTCTCCTACATCGCCTGAGATCTTTATCCCTGTCCGAGCATTCTCCATGTAGAGGTTCGACACAGTTATGTTCCTCACCACCCCTCCCCTGCCGACGTTGGTCTTGAGGTGTATGCCGATTCCCACGTTGTATAGGGTTATGTGGTCTGCCAGGACGTCCACCACGCCACCGGAGGTTTCACTTCCAACTGCGATGCCAGCAAATGGGGATGATCCGGTTAGTCTTCTGATGGTGATGCTGTGGCTGGGGCGACCAAATGCTATCCCGTATTCATCCCACCCGCTCTTCACAGCTACTAGGTCGTCCCCGGTGGATATGTAGGAGTCCTCGATGCATATGTTGGAGCTTGAATCTGGATCACGAAATAGTCAAAATTCAAAGAAAATGATCAGATACCTGGAAGAACGAAATGCTTTTCGGTTTTATACCTGGATCGATACCATCAGTGTTAGGGGAGTCAGCAGGGGCAAGAATCGTTACATATCGAACCACAACATGACTGGCAAGAGGGAGTTCAAATCAAAAACATGTTTTATTCATATAAATTTTCAACATATTGTGAGCATTCAGATATTACCTGCAGTAAACAGGGTGTATGTTCCAAAAGGGAGAGTTCTTGAAAATGACATTGGAAATGATAATGCCTCTCGAGTTCATGAACTCGATAAGGTTTGGTCGGGTAAACTTGAGATTTCTTCGCCTCCACATGTCCCACCAGATGCCGCCTTGGCCATCGACTGTTCCATTTTCCCCTATCAAAAAGGCAAACATTCTGTTGACTTGAGATTTTTGTTACATACTAAGGCATGTAGAATCTAGGTAGATATATATGGACCACAAGTTTCTTTCACCTGTGATGATCACATCATGTAGACCGTTACCGTGGATGAAGCTCATATACCTTCCCCCAGGCCGTTCTCTTCCTCTTCCATAAGAGGGCAACGGTGCTATCAATGGCCACTTCCCAACATCCTGAAGCATTTAGCAACAACAAATGTCAAAGACTGGTGGGAAGTGATTACAAACAAGATTAATTCTATTTTATAACCTCTGAAGTAATTTAATTTATTATCCA
Organism: Salvia hispanica; assembly: GCF_023119035.1. Taxonomy (NCBI): domain Eukaryota; kingdom Viridiplantae; phylum Streptophyta; class Magnoliopsida; order Lamiales; family Lamiaceae; genus Salvia; species Salvia hispanica. The sequence continues at coordinate 43,335,673 of NC_062967.1, forward strand.
AACAATTTAACTTCTGTTCTATCAGAAATGTAAACTAATAGCTGCAGACGAGTTACTGCATGATTAATGAAACATAAAATGCGGGAAGCACTTCTAAAGCAAACAGTAACCGCTCATTCGCCCTCTAAGACGATAGATTACGAGTAATACATAGGAGACTCAGGTGGGTTTCTGGGTATTCTGAATATAAACTCCAGTTCTCAGTCTCACAGAGGCAATTATTCAGAGTCCATTTCATCATCTACACAGTCCATTTCTTAATTTTTCTGCTGGTTTTTTCACTATCACAGCTGGAAAACAAAACTCCATTTGAAACATCTCCACATGCAATAAAGTCAGCCAGCTATCCTTGGTCCACATGACAAACTTAGTGCATCCTATGCCATGATTCTTTACTAGGAAATCGAGCTTTAAAAGCTATCGGTCTCTTTCACCATAACCCGAGGCACGTCCTATTGAACCAGATACATCACAATTAACACACAACATATGGTCCCCATTCCCAATCCTCTTCACAAACTTTGCATTTAATCATACTCATCAAAAACAGAAACTACAACGGCATTGCTTCGCTTGTCCTAAAGCTCAAGTACAATTCAGCAGTAGAATTTAGAAATGCATAAGTCACTAGGCTTCAACATAGAAACATCACCATTTTGCCCCAACTCTAAAAGCACACTACCACTCTATGCAAGACAAATTGAACTTCCTAAAACTCCAATTCAATTTCAAAGCAAAAGCAGCAATGGAAACACAAAATGCACATGGATTAAAAATGCAAAGATTAGATACCGTAGTGGCTTTGATCACGGCGCCTCTGGCCAAGTAGAGAGTCATACGGCTAGTGAGATTGAAAGGTCCGGTTAGATATTCGCCGGGAGGAATGTAAAGCAGAGAGCCACCTCTCCTTCTCAAATGCTCAATTCTGTAAATTGCTTCCCTGAATGCTTTCGTGTTCAGCGTCACCCCATCGCCTACGCCTCCGAAGTCCGTAATCGATATCTTATCGTTCCGGTAGTTCATCGGAACGATCCCGGAGCAAGTTGCCCATTCACCATTCGCGAATTCTCCAAAATTAATTAACAATAGTAGTGATAACGTTCCAACACAAAACCAAAATGAACAATCACAACGATGCATTTGACCTAATTGCGTGCTGATTTGGTGAGAGGAAACAAGCAAACACAAGGCAACAAGGAGAGAGTAGTGAGATTTTTGGTTGAAGAAAGGAAAGCGACGCAGAAAGGTAAAGAGAGATCTGGGAATAGAGCGAGGAGAAAATTCCAAATGCAAATCTTCTAGGATTGATGGAGGCACAGAGCAAAATTAGAAGTTATCCGATTATGAAATGGGGAAAATAATTAGTGCCAAAAAAGAAGAGCATTCGACGAAGAAAACACACAGAAGCTAACAAAAAAGAGGCGAAGCCAAAAAGTGCACAGAGACAAAGCAGAATGAGACTGTGCAAAAGCGGAGAGCTGAAAATGGAGGCAATGTTTTGCAAAGCGGAGGGCTTCTCTTGTCTTTGCCGCGAAATGAGAGAGATATATTTTAAGCAGGAAATAGTGATCGCAATTATTTCGTGACAGGCGATAAAATTTTTTGGAATTTGGAAACGTATAAAACAATTTTAACGGATATTTTTGGATTTGATTAAAAACATTCGAACTATGTTTTGGTACATACGCACTTCACATCTTAAAATACCTATATTTTCTTTTTAATCCATCCCTCGAATTTTATTTTACCCGTTATTGAGATGTATTCCATTTTTAGCTATATCTCAATTATTTTCTTTTCTTAATAAAATTTTATTTTTGCTCCTATTTTATGGAATAGTAGTATTTCTTTTTTTTTTCTCTTACTTTATTATCCCTCATATTTTATTCACCTACACAACCTCTAAATTATTGATCTCTGCACCAAAGACAAATGTCAACTAAGATGGGACAAAGGAAGTATATAATAATGTTGGAAACAGTCACAGACTCCTCGCCGACCAAGTCTTTTGGCAATTTAGTTGTCGAAGGTTATATCTACTACGAGATTATCCACAGCGGAATAGAGAGGGCGCACCAGCCACAACGTCACAACAGGTGGTGCAGTCCAATGCAGGAGTGGACGAGTGGCGGCACGAGATGGGACGAGAGGTGGATATAGGGACGGGAATGGTGGGCGGCACGAGCACTGCTCGGCCAAGGGTAGTTTGGTTTGTCACCATTTTTGGGGAAGAAAAAGGTGAGGGGAAAAATTTACGTTTGTTTTTAATTATTAATATTATTTTTATTCAATTATGAATTAATATTATTAATACTAGAATTGTTATTATTAGTTTTGTGTTTTTAATAGTGATTTTGTATTTTATAAATTATTTAAAATAATGAATAATGCAAATTAATATTATAATTATGACTAGAAGGATGATAATTGTGAGAATTGGGACATAGCATAGGAAGAGAGGGGAATAATGGTGTAATGGATGAACTGTCGACTAAAGAGATTGGTGGAGATGCTCATTGTGAATGCCTTTTATACTTCCCACCAATAGTAGTAAATAGCAAAACTTTTCATATTCCCACCACTAGTAGTATATAAACAAGCTTTAGTTTTTGGAGGGAAAGACAGTAATTCTTGCAATAACATATATAATGGCTTATAATTTTCACTCTTAATTTCAATACGTACATTTGCTTTTGTCAGGTCCATACTCAGCTTATTCTCTTAATTTCGTTATATTTTGGATGTTTAGCGCGTTTGAGATGCTTCAATACATTAGAAGTGGTTTGATTATATTTGACTCAAATTATTGTTATTTGTTTATAGGTATTTTTTTTTCATATTCAGTTATTTTTCCAGTTTCTTGTTTGGGATTCTGTGTTATCAGTATTTGGTTTAGTTTCAGATAAAATATTTGATCGAGAAACGCCTATTTAACAAGTAGTAGTACTATAATTTATAGGTAAATTCCAACAATAATTATTTCAAAGAGAATCCGGTGTTTGTTTGTGACTCCAACTCGAGATTGGAGAATAAATGTAATAACAACAATTAACCATCCGAATTATCCAAAATTCTAGTGATCTCGAAAGCTGTAAATTTGTCTCTCACAAATAAAATTGAAATGAAAAGTCAATTTTTCGTAAAATGGTGTTGCATACGACACAAAACTTGCATAATTCCAAATTCATTCCCTCTAAAACCTAAGCACTTTGAAACTACGTAATTCAAGAATTGGTAGAGAAACAAAATAAATGCAGGTATACCCAAATTCCAAAAACAATAAAGTTTGGATGTATTGAAATAAAGAGTGCATGTGACTGGTAATTAAAGTACAAGATAGATAGTGTCCGAAATTTTGCATGTGCCTTCAACCTGTCGCATTAATGTTAATTTTTAACGCCACTTCATTAAATTTGTCGCTTATATTACCACCATTATTGACCATCAATCAACTTTGTAACATAAAGCTTTACTAGCAACTAGCATAATATAATGATAGAGTATTATATATATGTATGTTAGTGATGATATTGATTAATGTCTAAGCTAGGTTTGAGTTCACCGTCACATAATATATACTATTATAATTATTTGTTCATTCGCTAAATAAATGGAAGTTAGGAATCGTGATTTCGAAATAGGTTCTCAATCAAAGGCTAGATTTCTATATGCAATGTGTGTTAACTCCGTTCGGTATCATTGAATTGAGTTCAAAATTGAAATTGGAGCCTTTAATTCCAAATTTTAATTTTTGGCACAATAGATTATTTAGATTTGAAATTGAATTATAATTTCAAATCCTCCCAATTCCACAATTACAATTTCATATCAAAAGTAAAAAATTGGAGTTCTACATACCTATAAAATTGGGCACCTTCACACACACACACACACAATATCAATTTTACCGAACAAATAATTTAAATTAAATTATAATTCAATTTTTTCAAATTTAAATCCGTAGAATTCAAATTGTGTACCGAACACTCTTATTTGTGAAATCAATGGGATCTAGATTATGCTCCTTATTTTGCCCGGACACTTTTATTAATTTTTTACTCCCTGCTCTTTGGCAAGAGCACAACACCCACATCCATGCTCTTCCGTAAGAGCATGGTCAAGAGTCCTACCATTCTATTATTTAATTTAAATACTTCAATTACTAAAAACATTTCCACAATATTAAATGCATTAATAATACGCAAAATACTATTACAAATTACTAAAAAATTAAAAATTACATAATTAAAATCCTTTAAAAAATCCTAAAATTTGAGATTAAGAGAGTTGTTTGGTATAGTGTCATTTTTTGTGTTTGAAATGAGAGTATTTATAGATGAAAGTATGAATTTTTGGGTAAAAATAATGAAAAAATAAATTAAAAGTGTGGAAAAAATGGATATATTTTATTAGAAAGTGGGAATTTTTTTTATTATTAAATCTAAATTTTTCAGATTTTTTCAATTTCTTTTAAAAAAATAACAATAAAAAATGATAAAACCAACGGCCAACCAGAGCATGCCGTGTCGGCTGCTCGTGCTCTTGCTATTGGCACGGCGAGCAAGGGTCTGCTCTTGCCGACGGCACAAACGCCCGTCCTTGCGCAAGAGCACCGATGGGGTCTGATCAAAATTTGGTACTCCCTCCATCCTATAAAGATGTCACACTTTTTTTTTTTGGTTATCCCACAAAAAATGTCACATTTCCTTTTATGGAAAAAACTCTTTCTCACATTAATATAAATATATCATTTTCTCTCTCCACCTAACATACAAACATCTCTTAAAATCTCGTGTCATTCTCAAGTATGTCATCTTTATGGGACGGAGAGAGTATTAGTTTTAAATTAAATATCTTTTGAAATTTTATTTATGTACTACATGATATAACTTTATATTATCTTTTTATTGGGTTGTATGTGTGCAGTGCGTGTTTTGTATGTAGGGTCTATTTGCTATATACCGATTTTTTTAAAAAATTGTCAAATATTTACTTGTACTACAGAATGCAAATTGTAGAATTGAAAGTACTTAGGATAAAAATATAATTATAGATTAAAATATTTTTGTAATATAATTTAAAATTATATGCTACTCCTATAATCTAAACTCACACCCCGGCTTCATATTTTGACGCGCACACTAATAGAGTAATAGTAGTTTTGTGCGAGCATGTTATAAACGAAAACGACGCAAAATCTCTCCTATAAACCACGCTTAAATTGACATAAAACGGTGCAAAGAAAACCTTTATCCCAATTAAAATGACAAAAAAAAATTTCACACTTGGTTTTAAAAAAATACAATAAATAGTTAAAGTGGAGATATATTAAAATAAGAGAGAATAATATAAAATGAACTGTCTTTTAAATTATTCTATCTCTTACTTTACTTTTTCTCCATTTTAATTATTTATTATTATTTCTTAAAACATATGAAATAAAAAAAATTATCTTTAATTGGGACGGAAAGAATATCATATTTTCGTATTACTATAATTGAGACACTTTAGTAGTATAATGCTATATTTAAATGAAATCATATAGAGAACTATATCATTGCTTTTTTAAGTTGGGATGGCAGCTTTAGTAAAAGCATGAGTAACAGTACTAACTGAAGTGGGAACGACAAGATAAAGCTCCACAAATTTCTATATTGTCTCTCCAACAACTTTTTTAGTTTATTCAAAATCAAGGGAAAATGCTTTACAAAAAATTGCACTACTCAATAAGAGATGCTCCTACAACAATATTCAAATCATCATCAATATTGTTCATTAGTTAGTTTGGACAGGACAGAATTGTTAGAATCAGCTAACTTGATCAGACTCATGCGATATGTAGCCATCACATGATATCCAAGTGAATAATTTTTTCAATGATAATTTCTTAAAATATTAAAAATTAAATTGTAGAAAAACAAAATCGAACTTCCATTTTGTTTTCCACACAGCTGCCAGCCAAAAATCCCTTTGTTTGATGACATATTTGCATGGTGTTCAATCCACGATTTCTTGATCATAATACATTGTTTTATGACTTTTATGACTTTATCCATGCCAAGTCATGGTGCACAAGTGTAGCCTAATTCAAACGATTGTAAACAGACTCTAGTCATACTAGTATTAGGATAATATTGATAGTAGTACAAATTATTTTTGTTTTAGTAATAATTTTGATTTGATAGTACAAGTAATATAATTATTATTTAATTTTTACTTTTGTGAAATTATAGCATTAGATTCGTTGCATGTGTTAGCACATGATACCCGCATTTACTTATAATTAGACTAATATAACTGGTTTTGTGGAGTGCTGGAAGTCAAGATTACCTTGTCTGTGGATTACCTCAAATGGCGGCCGCTTTTGTTACCGTTCATCCAATTACATTTTCCTTTTAAGGGAAGTTTACTTCAACTAGATTGCACACAATGTAACAGCTTTCCTCCAATCAAGTCAATAAAATCAGTAGCATGAAAATTGCTACATCTAAACATTTATAAACCGATGGTTGATTGATGTTTGTTTAAATTGCAACTTTTAATCAAGATATATTTCCAATACTTCCAATAGATCGAAGTGTCAACTTAGTCACATTATCACAACACAAAAAGTAACATCAAATCCATCCATCTCCAAACATATCAAATTAATTCATCTTACTACCCTACAATATTTACAAAACAAAGGTTTGAAGCATATACCAAAACGGACGATGGTCTCGGATGCAACGAGATCGGGCCAATCATGGAAAAACTAAAGCAATGTTCGCCCTTCAAATGGGATCGGAGATGGCTGAAAGACAGCCGAGGTGGAGCCACGCCCACTCCACTCTATCAACTTCACTTTTAGATATATGTATATAGCATCATCCACCGACCACCATCATTGAACACCGGACTCTATTACCGATTGGGGCTCTGTCCGGTCCTGCACGGCCAGATGCTCAGAGACATCAGCCAGTGACTTTAGGTTGCATTTGATCAGAGCCTCCACAAAGTAGCATGTTTCGTCCTTGGTGTTCCCTTCCGGTACATCCACAACGAAGGACTCGATCACCATTGTCCCCGGCCTTCCATCAATCGTCTCTGGATGGACGGTGATGATGGAGGAGTAGTTCTGCAATCGGAAAAACTCCATGCTCATACCATCACCCAAATTGTTCAGTACTCTCAAATCACCAGCCAATTACAAATTCAAGTAATGTATCAAACAAAATGTATTCCTAAATTGGGGGAAAAAAACCTAAAGTTCATGATTGTTAGCTAAAATCTGGCACCAGCAATTGAGAATTGAATAAGCGATAATCTAGATTTAGAAAACCGAAATTGAAGCCTAATAGCGTCGATTTGGATCATGAATGAAAAATTGGGGAAATGCAGGTGATTGAAGGAAAAGCGAAATGGGGAATACCTTTAGGCGGTGATCTCCGCCGACAATCCGCACACTGAAAATGTGTTCCTCATCATCTAGCAGCTCGAGGCGCTCCTTGCTGGTGGTAGCAGGCAGCCCCGATTTGACATTGACCTCTCTCACAGTTCCGATCCGCAAATCGCCCTGCGCTATGCACCGGCTGACGAATGGCTTGTAGCGCTGCGGCTGATCGAACCGCCGCACGAGCGACCAAACCTGAGGCAGAAATCACAAGTCGATCGTCAAATCTGAGGGAAATGAATCGCAGATCTGAGCAGTGTAGAAGCGTACGAGGGGGAGAGGAGCTTTGATGTGTTTGACCAAGGAGGAAGAGCACTGATTGTCGGCGACGTCGTGCTTGTGGTGCCTCCGGATGAAATCCTCCTCGGATCCGGCGACCATTGCTGATTTGATTGGTGCGAAATTGAGGGAGAAGGAGAATTGGTAGTGGGTGAGAGGAAGTGAATGAGAATCAAAGTCAGATTTCACAACAGTCCAAAACACACCGCCATTGGCAACTGCAACTTGCCTATATTAATACTGTTATTCTTCCTGTTATTTTACTCCCTTAATATAAGTAACATTTTATTCGGTTTGGATTTTGAAAAATGTTAAAGAAAAGTGATTTGAACAAAGGGAGTATTTTTTTTTACCTTTTCTCATACTTTATTCAATTTCTTCTCTTCTCTCTTATTTTACCAATTTTATATTAAAATATGGGTAATTTCAAAAATTTCTATTTTTCTCATCCTATTATGTTTAAATACGTGCAAGATGGAGTATATATAATACGATACACAATACTACCTCTACTATTCACTTGCTAATACTTTTCATTTGCATACAAAATTAAATTCACATTCCAATTTCTCAACTTTATGAAGACCATCGTATCCCCAAAAGCAAAATTGAATTATCTAAAGAGGTTTTAAGTAAAATAGGGAAAAGGAAAAGGGTAAGGTTGAATTTCAATAATTGGTGGGTGGAATAGACTAAAGAGGATTGGTTGGGGGTGAGTATTAACACGGTTGATATGATTGGTGTAAATTGAATCCTACTTTTGTGGGAAAGGAAAGGAGATTGGTTAATTTGGTAAGAAAAGACAAATTGGGATAGTTATGTTTTGTTAATAGCTTCCGCAATTCTCTTTCTCTCTCTGGAAGCTGTGAGTGACATGAGAAATTCGAATTTTATTATATTCAACCAAGAGTTGTAATCCCATTTATTTAATAATAGTAGAGTCATTTTGTCTTTTTATACATTACACAATAGTGGAGTCATTTTTCTTTTTTAGTAAAAGTCAACATATTTCTTCTCTCTACTTTATTCTCTTTACCTTTTCCCTTTCGTACAATTTTTTTTAATCTTCATGCTGAAAATAAAAGATTCCACTACTACGAAACGGAGGGAATAGTAGTTATGCGAAATTTGTAAATAAATATTTGTTTCTTTAGTAAAAGTTAATTTTAATATTTATCCGAATATGTAAATTTTTAAGGTTTAATAAAGTTCTATGCAATTCAAGTCTTTAATAGTACTCCCTCTATCCCAACAAAGTTGAGTCGTATTTCTTTTTTGGATGTTCCAACTAAGTTGAGTCATTTACTTTTCTAACAAAAAACAAAACATTCAATCACTTCTACTTTATTCCATCACCTACTCTCTCTGACTCTCTTCCATATTATTCTATCTCTTATTTTATTTTTTCTCCACTTTAACTACTTATTATCATCTTAGGAAAACAACGACAAAAAAGAAATCAATCAGTTGAGATGGGACGAAGGGAGTACTTTACTTTCTCTCTTTATATTTTCTATTTTATTCTTCTCTCATACTTTTCAACACAATTTCTTAATTGTGTCCTAAAAGTTTTGACTCAACTTAATTGGGAGTAGTTGTTAAATGTTTTATAATTGGGCAACACACATCATTTTTTCATCATATACATTCCCCTCTTAAATCGAGCATGCATTCTCGTGCTCAATGCGGTTCAAAGTCTTGAGCGCTCTCTTCATAATAGATTAATCGCAGAATGCCATGAAGCGTGCTTAAATTTGTTTTAATCTTAAAAACTCTAATTTTATTTTATTTATAAATACCTTCGTTTTTTTTTTCTATTTTAGAGATTTCTCTCGCTTTGTCTTTGAAAATTATAGGACAACTTATATGCATGAAAATACTGAATCCAATGTGCATTCGCTTTAATATTCAAGATCCAAATCATCTTATTTTGGTGATCGGGGTAGTGATAAAATTACATCAACACAAAATGTCACTACGATGTCAACACAATGTCAATACAACATCAACTATTGACACTGTGTTGACACATTTTTTGTTGACGTAATTTTATTATCTGTTGATATTTTTCAAATGTCCAGATCATAGTTTGGAGTTTGTATAGTATTTAAAGTTTGCATTTGATTACATCCCTGAGTAATATGTCAATTCAGGCCGATGTCCACTGAAATTCGTAATTTATTAATTATGAAATATTTTGTTTATTTTAATGTAATTTTAGTAGTTTTTCCATGAATTGATTTGATTAGGATTTTACAAAGAAGAAAGAAATGGTCCAAAATAAGAAATAGGAATAATAAATATTTTTTTCTTTTTTTATTGTTTTAATTGAACAATATTAGTTTAAGTATCACCAAATTTGTAACCGTTGAGTAAAACTGAAACTTTGTGATTTAATATTTTATTTCGAACTTTATGGAACTAATATAATTTAATTATATATTATAGTATTGGTTAGAAATGAATTAATCGGATAATCGAGTTAAAAACACATTATTGATGTGTTCAGTTTAAAGTCGTAGAATATCGAAACTGCTAAAAAAAGTCACTGAATGAAGACATTAATGTAGACACAAAAGTAGTCCTTCCACATTAAATAAACAAAGTGCATTTACATCAAGAAACAGTGCTAGTTTTAGAGCTATATAGTGATATTGTTGGATCTTAAATAGGAAGGATATGATAACTGTCCACTTTCTTTTTCTCTCTGCCAGCTTAGGGAATTGTTTGGCTGCGGAACTCTAACACCATACGTATTTTCGATATCATCCTACAATTTTCAAACTATTTGCACAACATAACAAAATTTCACTCTTAAATCATTAGTAAAATATGCATATAAATGGGGCCATGGGTAGGGGTGTCGAAACGGGTACCTGCGGGTATCCGCACCGACGAGTCGGGTACCTGCACCTGATTTCAGCCATATATACAAGTACTGCCAATAGTTGATACACATAAATATAACTGTGTGTACTGACAATACATATATAACACTCCTACATACTAGCAATAAATATATATGTGTGTCAGTGTGTGTTATGAATCAACATAACACACTTGGAGTATTTCACAATCCTTCCCTGACTGTTTTTAGATCAATATAAAAAAAATTGAAGATATATGATATTATCTAATATTATCTCCATGAAGATTGGATTAAATAGTATATATGTGTACTGTGCAAACGCCGGTGTCAATCAATAAATTGGAGATTCGAATCTCACTTGGCATATTTGAAGAAAACAGAGCAATAGTAGGGAAGTAGGCAAGGAATATACAAAGATGCCAAATTTAAAACAAAGGATACATTCAAGGATACAAAATCACAAACACAGTATCACAAAAACCAACTGCTTACTAAATTTGCATCCTTCTTCACATGTCTCAGCAGTTACAAATATCAACAGGAATGGCTACATTGGTACAATCACATAGTATCTACCAAGAGTGACAATCACGAGACATTTAGCGGCATATTGCAAGCGATGTAAGAGCAGCAACATCTGAAAAGACGAGCAGTTCGCTATCAAGTGAAGGGGAAAAACTACATAGTGTTGAAACTACCCACGACTTGATGAATGAAGAAACAAGCTCGAGCGAAAAATATGGATGTAATGCAACACGTGTGGGTATTGATCATGAAGATAAGGAATCCAAAGCAGTTCCACCTCAGCTCATGAATTGGAAAGCTGTTCTGTTGGGCCACTAACAACGTGTGTGAAAGGTGGTTAGAAGAAAGGATGATGGACCATGATCTAGTTAGTTTCAGATTGCACGTTCTGTCATTTGCAGTAGATGACTATATATATAGCTTATTTTGTAACTTGTTGATGATTCGAGAAATCAAATTAGAGATGCAATTCAAAACTTGCACAATGAAGTTCTTTTGCCTACTTTGCTTTGTTGCTATTTTTGTTCATGGTACCAGAGCAGGTGCCTAGGCCTTGACTCTATACCTTTTCACCCTCATTTTTTTTTCTCCTACAATGGCAGAATCAGATTCAAACTCAACCACAACCCCACATGCTTCCGCACAAAACTCTCTCCCACGTATCTCTACACCAGTGCTCTCACACAACCACCCCATTTCAGTCAAACTGAATGATGATAATTTTCTCATTTGGAAACAGCAGATCCTCGCCATTGTGCGAGGATATCGTTTGGAGTCTCACTTGACAGGAAGCCTACCGATCCCACCGGAATTCATAGCGGTGAACGGATCAGACCAAATGGAGGTGAATGAAGATTTTCTGGCTTGGCATAGTCAGGATCAGCTACTCTTGGCGTGGATACAAGCGTCGTTGTCAGATAGCGCCTTGATTTTGGTGGTTGGGCTGAGCAGCGCAAAAGATGTTTGGAATGCTCTTGAAACTAATTTTGCAAGCCAATCGAAGGCGAAAGTGATGCAATTTAGGCTGCAGTTGCAGACCTTGAAGAAGGAAGGTCTCTCCATGAAGGATTACCTTAACAAAGTTAAGTCATGTTGTGATCTGCTTGGGGCCGTAGGATGCCGAGTTCTTGAGCAAGATCAAATCCTATACATCCTTGCAGGTTTGGGCCACGAGTATGATTCTGTGATGGTAACAATCACTTCAAGAGGTGATATGTGGACAGTGCAAGATGTCACTGCACTCTTGCTTAGTTTCGAATCGAGACTGGATAGTGGAAAACAATCAACTGTGGAAGCGGATGGAGTGCTACCAACTGCAAATTTTGCCCAGGTTACTGGGCAAAGAAGGGACAACAACTATCAAAGTAATCGAGGAGGATTCTCTGGAAAAAATGAAGGAGGTCGAGGACACTTCGGGGGAAAACCAGGACATGGAGCATATAGGTGCTGGCACAGATTTGAACAAAGCTTCACTCCACAGCCAATTCAACAAGGCAGGCAACAACAACAATCCAATCCCTCTGCCAACATGGTTCAAACTCGAGTTCATCAGCCACTTCCTCTTCCATCTATCAGACCTCGATCGGAGTACAACTTTGAGGGTAACCAACTGACTTCTTGGTACCCGGATTCAGGAGCCACAAACCACATCTCTAATGGCCTTTCGAACCTCAACATTAGCAGTGAGTATCATGGAGGTAAACAACTTATTTTGGGGAATGGTTCTAGTGTTGACATTGATCATGTTGGTGAATCAAGTATTTGTCCTGTTTCTTCACAATGCTCTAAACCTCTTTTTCTCAAAAATTTGCTTCATGTCCCTGCTATCACTAAAAATCTGTTGAGTGTGTCACAATTTGCTAGAGATAATGGAGTATTTTTTGAATTTCACTCTACTCATTGTCTTGTTAAGGACCAGGACAGCCAACAAACAATCCTCAAGGGTTCTCTTGATCAAGGTCTTTTACCGCTTCTTTCTGCCTAAGTCTGCTGTCATTTCAACACCTCCAAATCCAGCAGTTCTTCCTCCTACAGCATGCTCAGCCACCTTAGCTTCCTCTTCCAGCATTGATGTTTCTAGTGTAGGCCTATGGCATAGGAGATTAGGTCACCCATCTTTTAGCATTGTAACACATGTTCTAAATGGATGTAATATTCCTTTTGATTCAATGAAAACATCTCCTCTTTGTCATCCATGGTGAGCCTCCAAGAGACACAGGCTCCCATATTCTGATTCTAAATCTACATACTCTCATCCTCTTGAACTTGTTCATAGCGATTTATGGGGTCCTTCCCCGACAACTTCAAGATGTGGATACTCCTATTATGTTACCTTTATTGATCAATTCAGTAGACATACTTGGATTTACCTCTTGAAGTTGAAAAGTGATGTCTATGCTGCATTTAAGAACTTTAAAAGCTGTGGCTGAAAATCTTTTGTCTACCAAAATTAAAGTTCCTCAAAGTGATTGGGGAGGAGAGTTTCAAGGATTATCTGGCTTTCTGAAAGATAGTGGAATTCATCACCGTTTGTCATGCCCACACACACATCAATAAAACGGTCTAGCTGAAAGGAAGCACATGCATATTGTTGAAACTGGTCTTGCTCTCTTATCTCAGGCTAACTTGCCTCCTAAATATTGGGATGACGCGTTCTTGACTGCGGTTCATTTGATCAACAAACTGCCCTCAAAGATCATCAACATGAAATCTCCTTTTGAAATGCTCTTCAAGAAACAGCTTGATTACACTATTATGAGAGTATTTGGGTGTCTTTGCTACCCTCTCACAAGGCCTTACAACACCAATAAGCTGCAGTACAGATCACAAGCTGCTACATTTCTTGGATATAGCAGCTCCCACAAAAGGTTACAAGGCCTTACTCCCTCATGGTAAAGTGATAGTTTCAAGAGATGTTGTTTTTGATGAGTCATCATTCCCTTACAAGAAGACACCAATTCTTGCAACTCAAACTCATTCCTCATCCTCTCTTTCACCTTCTCCTAATCCATGTATCATAGACCACATCACTCCATCTCCACCTACTCTAAACTCACCATCAGCTGCAGACACCAGCTCAAATGCTCCTGTTTTTTCCAACTCTCCAGCCATAAATGATCCAATCACTAATCACTCACTCCCTTCAGATGCTGGCTCGTCCTCATCTGCTCCTACTACTACTCATGATATCATTACCACTGATTCTGCCTCTCCTGCTCACAATTCTTCACCTCCTGCTCCTTCTCATAAAATGGTGACAAGGTCTAAAGCAGGCATCTTTAAGCCTAAGGTCTTCACTGCTACCATCCCCGAAATTCTCTTACCCAAATTTGCTCTTGCAGCTCTACTTATACCTGTCTGGAAGCTCGAGCTGATGTGTCCTCATGCTTCATAAGTCTCAAATTGAGACATCATCTACATTCTTCTTTTAACATGACGACAAGATGTTGGTGACTGCTCTAATTCAAGGCCCATAAAAAAGGGCATCAAACAATTAATTGAATGCTCACTTTTCTTTAAAAGACTAGAGGTTCAAGATACTTTTTCTGGCATGAAGTCTCAAAACCCAAAATAAGGCTTTCATCTCGCCAAGAAAGCTATTTTCGTTAAAGATCTTTTAAAAAAGGAACGATGATGCAAAGAGGCCGCCAACTCCCATGATATCCAACTGTGAAATTCTAAGAAAGTCATCGTGAAACTTCAATCAGATGGGAAAAAGGTGTATAGGAGTACAAGAGGGGCACTGTAATACGCCACCATTACGCGACACGCTCATAGTGAACAAAGAGTCAATACAATGACAACTCACCCAGATTCATCAGTCAGTAGTGCATGGATCTCTGTGTATCTCTACGAATATCAGATCATGGCATTCAAGACACAGATCAAATGTGGCAAATACATTTTCTTCCCATGCCGATCGGGTGACCTGATCTTGACTGATGCAAGGTCTACAACCGATTAGTACATGGGTCGAACCTCATATCGTCAGGCCTTAAAAGCAATGGTAGACCAGGTCCAAACACTAAGGCGTAGCATCGTCTAGCGTGATGTTGCCCGGGAGATTTGATTTAAACTGGATTTTGAGCTGAGTTTCAAAATTGGCGCTCGCAGAGCACTCTATTGTTCGAAGGGATAACTTCGAGTGACCGCTTCGCTCCTCAAACCCCGTTTCATGCCTCGACAAAGATATTTGTGGCTAGATTTGCACTTTGCAGAGACAAAGTGATAAGGAATGAACTCCGGATGTACCATGCGTCATTACATCAAATCGCCGATATCTTCAAGCCGTTGAAGCTATAATTCTTCATGTCGGTGAACAACTTTCGGAGTTCCGTTTAACGCCGCCAATTCGCGGAGGTGTTGAAACTACCTTACCCACTTGATGAATGAAGAATATTTTGTAACTTGTTGATGATTCGAGAAATCAAATTAGAAATGCAATTCAAAACTTGCACAATGAAGTTCTTTTGCCTACTTTGCTTTGTTGCTATTTTTGTTCACATAGTAATACATGGCTAGACAATACCAAACCCAAATCTAACAAGCATAAACATGGATCGCCTTTGTACACTACATATGTTTAGGTCAAATCAGGAGTGATTCTTGTGCGTAGCTGAAACTATTCGAGCTGCAGAATTCGTTACACCATACAGAATTCGTTAATAACCACAAGTCGTGATCAAGAAGGTTTACCAATGATTTAAGTACAAATCGAATATTTAGGACTAGATTGTGTTGTATATGAACAAATGGAGCATGCTTTTTTTTTTTTTAATTTGCTCATAGTTTAACATTTGTACCTTTTGGCTTCTAAATCGTATGAGCACTTTGAGGTCGTAGTTGCCGTACTCCTCTTGCTGAACCTTCTGAATTTCTTGCGCTGAGGCCACGACGGAAGAGCCACATTCATGTACTAAACCTGTTTGAAGGGTTGGGATATCTCCAATATAGCAGGGGATTTCCTCTAGCTCTTTGCATTGAATTACATGCAGCACCCGGAGTTTAGGGAAGTTGGTCTCGTTGGCTCTCCAACGCACTATATTCAAGGAACATAGTCTTAGAAACTGCAGTGAGCGGAATTCATCTCCTTCTGTCATCTCCCACTCTTCTTCCTCTGCCTCTCCATCTCTTTCAAACACACAATACCTTATTTTGAGCACTTCTAGATTCGGTAGCGCACAAAGAGTTGTCAAGAAACTCTGAGGTACTGCACATTCAATTAGAACTAACTTTCTAATATTACATGGAAATATGAGTTTGTGTAGAAAACAACAAGCATCATCTTTATTCGAGTTTGTGAAGATGGCTAAGATCAACTTCAATGTCCGGTGAATCTTCGAAATGGATTCCTAAGCTTATGATATTTGGGATGGACTCAAAGAAACCATTCCTAATCATTGAAGGAGTTATCCTCACAAAGAAAATCTTATGCAGCTTCTTATGAACAGATCTAAACATGCATTCCACCCCAATTTCAGTTAACGTTATCAACTCGAGACGTCTTAATTCCGACATCTCCCATATCTCAGATGGCAAATAAATAAACACACTGCGCCTACAAATCAAGGTTTGCAGAATTCTGCATCCAAAACAATGCTCAAGTTATATGATCTAAAATGCGTGTTCTTATCATATGTTCAGCTCGAGCCATGAGTGATTCTTGCGCGTTGCTGAAACTATCCGAGTTGCAGAAAATGATACACCATACTGAAGACATACAGTTTAATAACCAGAAGTCGGGATCAAGAAATTATACCAATGGTGTAAGTGCAAAAAGAATATTAACGACAGGATTGTGTATATGAACAGATTGGAGCATGCTTTTGATTGCTTGGAGTTGCATTTGTAGCTTTTGGCTTCTAAAATGTGTGTTCTTATCATGTTTTGCTACCAAACTGCCCCTAAGAATACAACCAAGGGATGTTTAGGAGCATATTGCGAGCGACGTAAGAGCAGCAGCAGCTGAAAAAAATGAGCAGTTTGCTATCAAATTAAGAGAGAAGACTGCACTACACACTAATGTATAGCTAGACAATACCAAGTCTATATCTTACAAATCTTACAAATCTTACAATCATAAATATGAAGGACTAGATTGTGTGTATGAAGAAATGGAGCATGCTTTTTTGATTGCTTGAATTTAGCATATTTACCTCTTGGCTTCTAATCTTCTATAATAACTTTGAGGTCGTAGTTGTCGTACTCCTCTCGTTGCACCTTCTGAATTTGTAGTGCTGAGGCCACTACGGAAGCGCCACATTCACGTATGCCAATTTCTTGGAGGGTTGGGATATCTCCAATGCCGCATGGGATTTCCACTAGCTCATTGCATCTGAATACATGCAGCACTCGGAGTTTAGGGAAGTTGGTCTCGTCGTCTCTCCAGCACACTATATTTAAGGACTGGAGACACAGAAACTCCAGTGAGTGGAATTCATCTCCTTCTGTCGCCTCCCACTCTTCTTCCTCTGCCTCTCCGTCTCTTTCAAACACACAATAGGCTATTTTGAGCACTTCCAGATTCGTTAGTGCACATAGAGTTGTCAAGAAACTCCGAAATACTACACAGTCAATAATAACTAACTTTCTAATACTACATGGAAATCTGAGTTTGTTCAGAAAACAGCTACCATCTTTAGTCAATACAGAAAAGCATTTTAAATTTTTGAGTTTGTGAAGATGACTAAGATCAACTTCAACGTCTGGTGAATCCAAGTAATAGATTCCTAAGCTTCTGATATTTGGGATGATCTCAAAGAAACCATTCCTAATAAGTGAAGGAGTTATCCTAACAAAGTAAATCATCTGCAACTTCTTATGAACAAATCTTATCTTGTATCCCTTCCCAATTTCGATTAATGTGACCAACCAGAGATGTCTTAATTCAGACATCTCCCATATCTCATCTGGCACACTGTGCATCATTTCTTGCCTAGAAATCAAGGTTTGTAGATTCCACAATCTTGATATCCCAATAGGTACTCCTGAAGTGCAAGAGAAAGCTATGTAACGTAGGTTTACAAGTTGTAACATGTCTTTGGGGAACTCCTCGAATAACATTTCCATTACATCTAGCACCCTGACCAATTTAAATATGGAAAAGATAGGAGATATAATCTCCTTCCCAGTGCATATAAAAGATCGAGCAAGTGACATCAATTGGGGTGAAGCACGCACATCTTCCATTCCATGTGATGACTGAACACTTGCACGGCGCATGCAATTCTTGACGTTTAAAAACTTCTCCTCGTTTGTCTTCCTTATGTACAAATCCCTCAACAGATCATGGATTGAGTAACTCATTGGTTTCCCATTGGATTTTTTCTGTCTAACCAAAAGTAAATTCCTCTCAACCAGAGCTTTTAAGTAATCCTCGGCTTCTTCCTCCAAACTCTTATCTCCACTGGATTTCACAATCCCTCAGCTATCCACAAACTCTAAGTCTAGATCCCTTAATTATGTAATCTTCTGGAAAAGCTCCCATATATAAGAAACATGGTTTCAAATGAATAGGTAAGTGGTTATAACTCAAGGAAAGTATATTGGAGAACTGCTTGTCTGATTCAACAATTGAAACTTTTACATCGGTTGAAACACGTTCCCAAACATCTCTTGATCTTTCAACCTTTGACAAGAGCCCTCCAATCACATGAATGGCAAGAGGAAGTCCACTGCAATCACTCCCAATCTTAGCCACCACCCCTTGCAATTCACCAGGGCAATCCTCTTCTTCAAACATTATGCGACAAAGTAGATCCTTACTCACAGACTCGTCTAACAAGTGCACATGATGCAAACTCTTCGAGCCTGCAACATGTTCCGCCATATCAGACTCCCTAGTGGTGATCACATCCGACTCCCATTACCGTTGTCCGGGAAATACATCCTTATCTCATCCCAGACTTTCATGCTCCATATATCATCCAACACAATCATATATCTTCGCCCAAACAATCGCTTATGCAATATTTCTCTCAACTCATAATCTCCACGTCCAATCAGTTCACCGCTTAGCTTTTCATCCAGGCCACGAAGAAGACTTAACATAATTTCCCGCATATTGGGAACTTGTGAAATCACAGCCCAACCACGATAATCAAAGTGAGAAACAGTATACGGATCGTCATAAAGTTTTCGAGCAAGGGTGGACTCACCGATACCACCCATACCAACAAGGGGTATGATCTTCACCTTCTTCTCCATATTCGTGAGACGATCCTTCAACTCCAACAGAATTGCATCAACTCCTACCAAATCAATCTTAGATCTCGAGGAAGAAGCACTCTTTTCCTCCACTTCCACGAGCTTCACAGTTTCAAGTTGTTGAGTTGCTTGCTGCAAATCTGAGGGAGTAGGCATCTTCTCAGCCATGTTCACCATTGCAGAATCAAGGTCTTGAGTGACTTGCTGCAAATCTGGTGTTGAAAAGGTCAATCTCTTGCTTTCTGGGTTGGAAAGCATTTGATGAACCATCTGTGATTCAATAATATCTTCTGCTTTATATACTGTATCTCTGATTTGGCTCTCCAAACTGGTAATTTGGATGTGTGAAGACTTTTCAAGAATCTGCATAAGAGATTCAGCTTTTTGGAGTAGGGATTGAAGCTGTGGTTTGTTGTGATCAAGAGTCCAGTGAGTTTGTTCAGGATGAAGGATTTGTTGAAGGATGGTGATGAGGGATTGAAGATTGTATGCCATTTTTTTCAATGAGAGGAAAAGGTTTTGATATCTTTGCAGCAATGAGAGTAGACAGTAGAGCAAAATCAATCACTACCCTAGAGTATCTCCAATGCCGGCTAGCCAACCGGCTAGCCGAATCATTGGAGCAGGCTAGCGCCATTTCGGCGAAAAAACCGGCCAGGGCTAGCCGATCGCGTGTGGCTGGCCGATGCGCTGGCCGCCATTGTGGCGGCCCGATCGGCCAGCGACGATTTTTAATTTTTTTTTTAAAACCTATATAAACACAATTTTAGTTTCATTTTCATTTGCACCGCTTGTTTTAACGAGTTTTCTCGCTCTCTAATTTTCTGTACAAGAGCATCATCGAGCGATGAGTAACGCGGGTGGTAGCAGTGGTGGTAGTGGTGGTAGTGGTGGGGATGCTTGAGGAGTACGAACGCAGGATGAACGAGGCCATGGAGGCCTACATGAACCGCGAGATGGAGCGGTACATACGTAGGGTGGAACAGCGGGCGATACCTCGCCCTCCACGGGTTGTCCACCGCCGAGCAGTGATTGATCGGGATCACGTAGCTGCACATCAGCGGCTATATGACGACTACTTTTCAGAGAACCCGCGGTTTCCCGCAAACATGTTCCGGCGGCGTTTTAGAATGCGCGGGGAGTTGTTTATGCGTATCGTTGACGCTTTGGAGTGTCGATATCGTGTTTCCGCTTCAGGCACGATGCGGTTGGCAGACCCGACCACACCCCTATTCAAAAGTGCACGGCGACAATCAGGCAGTTGTCCTACGGAGGCGCGCCAGACATGTGGGATGAGTACCTCCACATCGGTGAGTCGACAGCCCTGGAATGATACCTTCGAAGCCCTACTTCCCAAGATTGTCAGAATTTGATGCAGATGCACGGGGAGAAGCATGGGTTCCCCGGGATGTTAGGCGGCATAGATTGTATGCATTGGGAGTGGAAGAACTGTCCGCTGCCTGGAAGGGGGCCTACACGACCGCCTACAAGTCAAAGAATCCCACGATGATCCTCGAGGCCGTAGCTGATTACCGGCTGTGGATCCGGCATGCGTATTTTGGGGTAGCCGGGTCGAACAACGACCTCAACGTCCTGAACTCGTCTCCCCTCTTCAACGAGAAGTGCCAGGGCGTCGGTCCAGCCGTCTCATTTGTGGCCAACGGCAACCGGCATGATATGGGCTACTACTTGGCGGATGGGATATACCCTAGGTGGCTTTGTCTTTGTGAAGACGATCAGGCACACAAGTGATGAAAGGAAGGCCTACTTTGCGGAACGACAGGAGTCGGCGCGCAAGGACATGGAGCGCGCATTTGGTGTGCTCCGGTCTCGATGGGCGGCAATTAAGGGTCCAACGCGTTTGTGAGATGTCGGATGCGTTTCCCAAATAATATACGCCTGCATTATCACGCACAACATGATCGTCGAAGACGAAGGCGTACAACCGACTAGTTGGGCCAATGACGATGAAGCCGGTCCAAGCCACGGAACGGCCACCCCTAGCGTACGACGTGGGGTACCTCTCGATGAAGCCGGCCGCTTCAAGGAATTTGCTGACATGCACCAAGTGGAAGCTCATATTCAACTCCAAAAGGATATAATTGAAGAGTTGTGGGCACGGAGGGCTGCACGCCGTTAGTTTTTTTTCTGTATTATGTAATTTTTTTTTTATCTATGTACATTTTTTTTAATGCAATTAATGAATTTTCCCGTATATGTGTCGTAAATTTAATTCCGTAATTTAATCGTAATTTTAATTCCGTAAATGTAGTATATTTTGAATTATTTTTATTGCGGCTGGCCTATGGCTGGCCTAAATCTGATGTGGCAAATGGATTTTTAGTGCTGCTGACGTGGCAGGGAGAGAGATTGACTGCCCTATGGCTGACCTATTTGCATTGGAGATGCTTTAAGCTGTAATCCACTGAGAATGGTCTGCATATTTAATAAGATATTGCATGCCGATATGAATAATATACTTACTAATATTACTATTGTATGATTATGTCCACTAGGTGAATTTCGCCATATAAAATTTGATTAACTTTTGATTTGCTGTATATCATTAAAATTTAATAGAAAATAACCATCTAATTTTGCTTATTTTAGTACTCCCTCCATCCCAGAGAAGTTGGCACACTTTTCTTTTTAGTTTGTCCCACAAAAGATGTCACATTTCCCTTTATGGAAAAAGTTCTCTCTCACATGAATATAAAAATTATATTTTCTCTCTCCATTTAACACACAAAACAAAACCTCCTAAAATCCCGTGTCATTTTCAAAGTATGCCAACTTCTCTGGGACGGAGGGAGTATATCTTAAATTTTACCTTGTTATCTCTGTCCGCAGTTAATTAATTAGTGTAATTAGTGGAGTGTAAAATCTATCGTCAATTCATCGCGGAAGAAAGAATAGTACCACCTCCGTCCCACGTTAAGTGTCGCATTTAATGTGGGCACAAATTTTAAGAAATATAAAGAAACGTGTGTTGAATAAGTTAGTAGATTATAGGTCTCACTTATATATATTAGTTTTATAATAAAATGTGAGTAGAATTGATTAGTGGAATGTAAGGTCTACTTTTAATTTATGGTAAAAGTGAAATATGACTCTTATTGTGGGAATAACCGAAATGACAAAATGTGACACTTATTGTGGGACGAAGATAGTATTAATTTTTCGATATTTTTTAATTTTAATTTTTTTAAATATATTCAATTTATTTTGATTTTTCAATTCAATTAAGCTTAGCAGACTCACTTTCACGGGGCATTTCTTTTTTGCTTCTAGAGTAAAAGTTAGGTTCCATATTTGTACTGGACTTTTGTTAAAATCCGACTTTGGGAGAGACGCATTAAGGTCATGCATCTCCTTTTAATGAAACTCACGAGCGTCATGCGTTTTAGGATAAGACGCATAGCCCTCATGCGTCTCTGAATTTTTATTTATTTTTAATTAGAAGACGCATAAGCATCATGCGTCTTAGGGTAAGACGCATAAGCGTCATGCGTCTCTCTTCGAACTTATCAAAAATCACAGCATCAAGCATCTCAAACATATCAAAAACTATACTATAGAATGAATTTCACCAATAAAATCCATTAGAACTAACAATTGAATTTCACCAATAAAATCCATCTCAAACGCCGAGATTCGCCAGAAAATCGCCGGAAAATCGCCTTTTCTTTCCCTCTCTTGCGCAGAATGAAGCTACTGCCTCTGCCTCGCGTCTGTTTTAAGTTCGAAGAAAGACGCATGACGCTTATGCGTCTTACCCTAAGACGCATGACGCTTATGCGTCTTCTAAAAAATAAAATAAAAATTCAGAGACGCATGAGGGCTATGCGTCTTACCCTAAAACGCATGACGCTCGTGCGTTTCATTAAAAGGAGACGCATGATCTTAATGCGTCTCTCCCATAGTCGGATTTTAAAAAAAGTCCAGTACAAATATGGAACTTAAGTTTTCCTCTAGAATCAAAAAAGAAATATCCCTCACTTTCACTCTATGCTCTTATGATATTAAGTTATGGTGGCCGGAACAGAAAATCATGGAATAAGTTAAACAATGTTATCTTTCATAAAATGACGTCACTTAATACAAAAAAACAAATACTAGTAGCCACTTCGAAAATTTTTTTGCAAATAAATTAGAACTTCATAATTAGAGGTTTTAGGAGATTTTGTTTTGTATGTTAAATAGAGTGAGAAAATATAATTTTTATATTCATGTGAGAAAGAACTTTTTCAAAAAGGAAAATGTGACATCTTTTATGGGACAAACTAAAAAAGAAAGTGCGATATCTTTTTGGGACCGAGGGAGTAAAAAATGGAAGTACATCATTAATTGAAAAAACTTAATGCACAATAGGATTTGGCACCCTGTATATTTTCTACTACTACTATTTTGGTCCCCCATACTTTTATTTTATCATCTTTTAGCCCCTCCCGAAATTTGCTTTCTGTCCCTACCTCATTTGAAAGGGATAAAGTCCCAAAAATGGAAGGTGTGATGGAAAAGCAATATATATGTATATTATTTTCTAAAAATGTAAAAGATGAAGTTTACTATTGCAATTTGCTCTCTTTTCTCCCACCAAATAGTCATAGTTCAATAAAGACAAGATTTTGGCCTAGGAATATACCTTATAGAATACAGGTCTTCAGCAGAGGATATAAAATAGAAGCGCAGCTGTGATAACTTTTGAATGAAAATTTAATTATTTAAGTTATAGTAATAATCTTGAAGGCGACTGGACTCAACATGGTTTTTTTTTTCATACGAATACCAAGAGAAATACACTAAAACCATGTAGTGACTAGCATTCATACATAGTTTATTAGGGGTAAATAAAATTAAAGGAATTATCATATACATAATCCAAAATAAGTCAATTTCAAGCTCTGGGCTTTTCATAACATTACTGTGAGAGTCCATTTCTTTGGTTGTATGTAGACAGCCTATTTCAAGTTCTTGTACATGTTGTCAATAGCAATCTGCACCAACACAGTATAAGAATAAGCACAAAAGATTTTCAACAATATGAGGAAAGTAGTAATTCAATGAATTAATGTCATCTCATAATATTGTTAGAGAGGTCAAAGACAGCCCACCTGGTAGTACTTGAGCATCTGAGGCCTTTTAATCTTGAACGTTGGCGTGATAAGGCCTCGTTCCAAGTCGAATGGAACTGGATCAAGGTGAACATCTTTGATGAATTCAAAACCCTTTAACTGCAACACAATAATATGGTAGGTTTAGACTTGATATTCAAAGCTTTTCGAATAATTTAACTGAATCTCCAAGTCAATAGGAGGTTGCAACACAGGAGAAGAGAAAAACCTTCTTTTCCTTTCCAATCCTTGCAAGCTCTCCAATGAAGTATTTTTTTACTTTGGGATTTTCACAGAGGGTCTCGAAGTTGTCACCCGACACACCATTCTGTTCGGCCCATTCCTCCACTGCACGTTTGCTTGGGTTTATTACCGCAACAAGGCAAGACTCGAAACTGTTCCCATATACCCATATCTGCAACAGAAAATACATAATCCAACTCAGAAGACCTGAAGTAGCATATTTAACAGTATTGGAAGTTCTTCATGGGATTGTTTGATTCAAGTTTATGATCCGCAAGCAGATATAAACGGACACCAATAGAAGAATGGTTTCCTGATACAATTCTCATGATATATATTGTATGATAGATCAAACAACTTTGCAAGCCTTTGCCAAGTAATAGCCTCTTGTATCTGAAAAAGAATGCAGAACACAATAACAGTCGCACTTACCGAGTCAATTGCAGCAACTAGACCATAGACGTTTTCCAAGTTCTCTACTGCTACATATTCTCCTTGTGAGAGTTTGAAAATGTTCTTCTTACGATCAATAATTTTCAAGCTGCCATCTGCCTGCCATTCACCAACGTCACCTACAAAAATAGTGATTTCCAGGAATAAGAAAACAAAACTAGGACTAGAGACCAATCCAATATGATCACTGTGATGGTAACCTGTGTGAAACCAGCCATCAACAAAGACTTCTTTGGTAAGGTCTTCGCGTTTGTAGTAGCCGGAAAATAGAGTATCCCCCTTTATACATACTTCTCCACGTGGTTTGCTCGAAAGTGCATCATATCCCATTTCAGGAACAGATTCCAGACAAACATCTACATTAGGCACTGGAGGTCCCACTGTGCCCAACATATTCAACTCATCCGGTAATGAAACAAATGTACCAGCACAAGTTTCTGTCAAGCCTACATGCATGCAAAACGAAAAACAAAAACATCAAGACACCAACAGTTGCAACCATCAATTAACGACTGAAGTCCAAAAATAATGTAGACCAATAAAAGCCATGGCAAATTTGAAAAGACATATCATAGTTAAACTTTTAAGAGCGTACTAAGGCAGTCTTGTAAGTTCTAGTGTAGATCATCAACAATCAGTTCAAGTTATATTAAAGGGAATATTTTATTAAATAGTGAGATTGTTATAACCAATTTATGGAAAATATCATCAATATAGTACTCCCTCTGTTCCACTCAAGATGTCCATATTTTTGAGTGGCACGGGATTTTAGGAGTTGTTAGGTGAAGTAAGTAGAGAGAAAAAAGGTAGTTGAATATTTTAATGAGGAGAGAGAAGAGAAAGATTTATTTCCAAATATAGAACGAGGACATCTTGAGTGAGACACACTAAAAAGGAAAGGTGGACATCTTGAGTGGGACGGAGGCAATAAAATTTAAGAAGAAGTGTAGCCAGAATTTTCTGCATTTAAGAAAGTAATAATGTTACATGTAAACAGGTGTAAACTTTAGTTTCCATCTTTTGGAAAAACCAACAAAAAGGCAAGTCAAGATGCAACCCCCAAAAACAAGCAAGGGCTAAACAAGAGACATTTCAACAAAAAAAAGGAAAAGAAAAGAAAAAATAGGGTGCCAGTAAGTAAATTTCATACGATAAAGGAAATTACCGTATCCCTGAAGAACATGAGAACCTGTCACTATTCTCAGATACTCTTCTACATGGGAGGCAAGAGGTGCTGCTCCGGACAAGATTATCCTCACATTACCCCCAAGACCTTGCTTTATCTGAAACAGGATACCAGGAGAGTGCAGTCACACATCTGTGACAACTTTGACAGATATGAATAAGACCATTTAAATATGATAAAAAAAAATACCTTACTGAACACAACTTTGTCCGACATTGGAGATGCCACGGCATGCTTAAGGCCCTTTCTCATATTACCTAGTTTTCTGGGAAACAGAGTTTTATGTGCAGGTATTAGAACCAAGGAAACATGATAATGCCATACCATTCAAGTACAGAGGCTACAGCTTGACAGCAGTAAGAATAAAGCTGTACATTAAGGCCCAACAAAGTCTTATTCATTAGTGATTAAATTAAGGAATGTTATAAGAAAAAAGATCATGTTGTGGACTTTTATATATGACAAGGAATGTTAGAAAACTTTTTCTTGCATCAGTACTTCATACTATGATTTTGTTCTTGTTTTTCTCCTTTTATTCCCCTATTAGAAACTGAGTGAGTTTGTGAAAATGAGCAATAACTTACAAAGAGTAAGCAAAATTAAACATGGTTTGTTTGATAAAACCCCCTGCAGATATCTTCTGTTGCAAACCTGAAATAGAAAACAAACACATTAAGGTTGCTAGGAAAAGCAAAAACCAGAGTCCAGTCTTCAAAAGTGTGAAGTTAAGTACTTAATCAATACATTGTGTAGGGATGGTTTTCAGGCTGGACTCAAAAGATTTTCTAATAGGCCTCAGTGGACTGGAGTACAGGACAGAATAATTGACCCATAACTTTGTAAAATTTATATGCCAGATATGGGATCTTTTGCCAGAAATAACAAATTTTTAGGTGTTATCAATCATGATGGAAAAAGGTAATCCTTCACAAGTATTCCAATCAGCAACTCACATTCCTATGATCCATCTTCAACTAATCAATCATTCAGCCATCAACAGTTATTATGTTGAATGACAGGTACCAACCTGAATAAATTCTTTCTAAAACCCGAGGAACTGCGCAGAAAACAGTCGGCTTAAGCTCCACAATAT
The DNA here is from genome assembly GCF_023119035.1 of Salvia hispanica. Taxonomy (NCBI): domain Eukaryota; kingdom Viridiplantae; phylum Streptophyta; class Magnoliopsida; order Lamiales; family Lamiaceae; genus Salvia; species Salvia hispanica. The sequence goes on from NC_062967.1 coordinate 43,363,072, forward strand.
CTTCCGTTAACAATTTCACATCCTGTGAATAAGAAAATATCATAATCCCATTAGTCATACTCTGTCTCCATTGTTCAAAACCTGAAATATAACCCTCTTACCCCACGCCAAAATCCAATTGAAGCCCCTTGATTAATGATACATTCTTCAATAACACGATCAAAGATATGGGCCAATGGAAGGTATGATAGATACACATCTTTTGCTGTCAACTGCAAATTAAGCAAGAGTGAAAACTGCAGCTTCTTTCCCGAGTGATTGTTTAGGAATAACAATAGTAAGATAAGATCAAAATTTCCAATCTCTCAATTTAAGTATACAAGCAATAACAATAATCAAATAGATAAGTAACTACCGCTTCATTGACACTCTCTAGTACACATTTCACTCCAGCTATTAAAGTGACAATGCTGTTGTTAGAAATCATGACTCCCTTGGGGTCTCCAGTGGTACCACTAGTATACATGATAGTGCAAATGTCGCTTTTCTTTTTCACGGGAAGTTCAAAGTTCTTATCTGAGCCCTGCACAAGATAAATGGAGGAGAATTATATATAATTCCAAATCAGAAATAAATGAACTGAAGATGCTGTTGTATGAAAAGATAGATAAATGGATTCTTGTGTAACATGAAATTCACAGATAGTATAACAAAGTAATTCAAAAAATTCATAATATTCTTATTTTATACTCCCTTCGTCCACCAAAAATAGTCCCATTGGTGGACAAAACGTGTTTTAATGCAAAATTGGTAAAGTATTAAAAGAGGATAAAGTGGGTAAAGGATTAGAGAGAAAGAGAAACTGTGAATAATGTAGGAGAAAGAAAGATCAGAAGTGAGTAATAAAATTAGAAGTAACTTCATTTTTAGTATAGGACTAATTTTGGCGGACGGGCGAAAATGGAAAATTGGATTAATTTTTGGGACGGAGGGAGTATTAGGTAAGTATCTAACACACAGATAACATGCAAAGATCATTAGCTTGATTAACCCAGAAGTCACCAAATATTCAAACATAGAGCCCCCAAAGTCTATTTGCTCCATCAATGATACGATCCCACATCGGTTTCACACGAAAGTGTGGAATAGCATATATTAGGGAGTCAACCCTTTACCTTTGACCATGGTTTTGGGTTAAGTTAGGGCTTCCTATCTTATATGCTTATCAATTTGGTGCGGTGAACGTGGATCCGGATGTCCTACGGTAAGGGGACCCGTAGGTGTGACCCAAAGGGGTGCCACTGAAAAATGTGGGCCGGAAAAGGGCAGCAAAGGGGATGGTGGGCCCGTGGCTTTGGGTTTGCCACCCGGCGTGTGCCGTCCGTGGACGTCCGGTTTAAAAGAGGGATGGATTGATACGATCCCACATCGGTTTCACACGAAAGTGTGGAATAGCATATAATAGGGAGTCAACCCTTTACCCTTTGACCATGGTTTTGGGTTAAGTGCTTCCTATCTTATATGCTTATCGCGTGTCACATAAGTACGACAATTTTATTGGCAGAAATAACAACATAAGCATTTTTTTTTTCTCCTTTCTGGTAAATTGATGGAACAAAATATTTTTTCTATTAAAAATTCAGGAACCAGGAACATGATAAAATACTGGCCACCTAACTAGAACCATAATAATGCTAGAAGACTCCACTTAGAAAATCAAAACAAATTTGTAATGAAGCAATTTTAGACCAATGTGCTTTCCAGCTAAAAGTGGTCACAGACTCGATGATGGCAAGTGTCAGGAGTCATGCAAGGCAATTGTAAATCCAACTGGTGATACTACAGAAAGAAATAACAGATTAAAACCATCTGCTTACCAATGCCAAAAATTCATCCCAAGAATGCATAGTCACCCCATATTTTTCAGCCTCTTCCTTCTGCTGAGAATTAGCCTTCCCAAAGCTTACAATTGCTGAAAATGAAGTTGTACAGTTATCATCATTGTCACAAACATGAATGCACAATGATTAAGGAATTGTGGCTCCACAAAGTACTTACTTTTCAAGTAACTTGCTGCACCCGGAAATGTTTTTAAAAGCTGCAAATCCAACAGTTAAGTGTCCATTAGTTACTCGTGATGATATCCTGGTTAAATTTATCCAATACTTATATACTGGGCTTTGGAATCATATATATGGATTCACTTCAAATTATCCATCAACAACATTATAATCTAACAAGAATAACAATGGAAAAAACTTCCATATTACATGTAAATATATGATACAAACTCTAAGGAACTTTTTTTTTTCTCTAATCTAATAAATGTACCTCAGAGATCTTTTTCTCTTCTACAAAAGCTAGTGTAACTTCAGCATGACAGATGATGAACTCAATAGCCCCAGCCCCTGAACCATCCAAAGAGAATAATTAAGTTTGGCTGAATATCTACTTCGGGTGATGAAACCTATAAACTTGTGTTTTGTCTCTTAATGTTACGACAGTAATAGTGAAGGAGGGACCGATTACTTACCTAACGTGTCATATAGAGGGATACAGTAGAGTCCATGAGCATTGCATGCCTGCATAAATATCATAGTCAGCACATAAATTATTTCCAGATAATGGGTGATACCTTCTAAGGCCTCAGGCCCAAGGGCTGCTAATAATCAAGAATAGAAGGGACGGAAGTATATGATGTGAGAAAATATAAATTGAGATATATACAGACGTTTAGCATGCAGTGGATATAGGAAAAATCAAAGGTATAGAAATCCATTGTACTTATAGACCCAAATAGACATGTAAACAAACAAGGATGAACAAAAAGAGAACAGAAATTCTTTAAGTACCTCCATACTAATAACCCACTCAGGAGAATTGGCGCCATAGATTCCACAACGTCCTCCCTATCATAATTAGTCAGTTCAAAGGAGGGTAAGATGGAAACCATTACAACAGTAATAATAAAAATCGTAAGCATAATAATAATAATAGAACAAAATTGATTCAACTAATTTGATAAAACATAATGAGCAGCATTGAAGTTATAGGCACAGAGTACTGAGAAGGGTGGAAACCTTTGGATGCCGTTATAAAACTGGTAAGAAAAAACAGGTGGGAAGTATATATACTGGTTAACGGTAATTTTCAGCAATGACAAACAGAATGCTGCATAACTGCGTAGTTCTATAATTAGATTTGCAGCCAGATTTCTCTTTTTAGAGAACATAAAAATTTGATTACAATGTACCTTCTACAGGGTAAAAGAAAACTTAACAGCAAGGCTTAAGCTAGTCTACAAGTAATAAAAAAGTTAGTCTAGTAATACTTACTTGCTCAATGCCACAACTGCGGATGGAGTTACCAACTTTCACCACTACATTGTACACCTCTCTGTAAGTCATCCATAAGAATTTACCTGGCTGTGAGGTAGATAAATAATGACGCTTAGCCAAGAGGTTCCCATGGAGGTTCAAAGGGATTAAAAAAGTACGTTGAAGTTGAAATCTAAACCTAATTCTTAATCTTAAGCATTAACATATACCTTCCCATCAACAATTTCACGGCGACCAAGCATCCTGTTATCGGGATATTTTTCTACTGACAAACTGCACCACAAAAGAAAAGTTGGGTTCAAGATCTATGACATTGACAGTTGAAGGGGGGTCTAGAAAATTAATCAAACAGGAAGCTCAGTAACTCTTTGAGAGACGTAGCATGTGTCGGAGACAGTATTAAGTTTGCGTATGTTTTTTCTTTTCTTCTTTTGTTTTCTGTGGGGGGCTATAGAGGCATAGCTTAAACTTCTAAAATCTACATTAAATTTCACATTCAGTTTTCTGAAAATCCTGTGATTTCTACTTGTCCTCATGTATGAACAATTCAAAAAGATTGTGCAAACCGGTAGAATTGAAGCTATCATCCCCACAAATAAGAGTAAAAAAGCAGAATTTTCTCAGGAGTTATTGGCACTATGTTTAAAATTTCTGGCATTCGTGTCATCAATTGTATTTCCAAGACACTCTTTCCATTTTAGACTGATTCATAAAAACAGTCCACTTCAATTGTTGGTAACTTTTTTTTCTCTAAGAGGTTGGCTCCATTCTCCACTAAATACTCCTATATATTTTTTTCTCTCTCTTTTACTTTACCAATTGTGCATTAAAACTCATGTAATTCCAAAGTATCTATTTTATGTGTCTCAGACAGTTTTAGTAATTGCATGTCACGCTAAAGACTTCACAGCTTTCCTACAGCCTGCAATTTTCCCATCACAGTAGAGACTGTATAATCAAATACAGTTGCAGTGGGGGATGAAATTGAATATAAACAAGGATGATGAGTATCCAGATATTAGAAAAAGATCGAAATGTCAACGTTGCTAGAATATCATCATGATACCAAAAAGGTGATATGCCCTATGCAGATAGCCATATTTAATTAAAGTACATAATTCACTTTTAAAAATAAAAAAACTGCACTATCTCATCAGTCAGGGGTCCCACTGCTAGAAACCTGTTTCAATCAAAAAATTCGTTCTAGAATAAAATTCAATCGCACAAAAACGAAATGCTTCAATTCAAAATTCGACGATTCACAAATAAAAACGTTGAATCAATGAGTTGGCGGCACATGCAAGTAAAATCACAAACAATTTCGTAAAATTCTCGGAAGAAAAGCATTGAGAAGAAGAGAATCACACCGGAAAATATCCCAGCAGCTGTCAAGTCCGGGAATCGGAGGGGGAAAACCATCCTTGGCGAAAATGCTCCGGTAAACCGGTCCGATCGACGGTTTGCCGTCCTTGGCAGGCTTCCCTGGCTCTACTTCGACGATATACTTGTTCTTCGCCATTTTGAAATCTGTGTAGCTCTCTGTCGCTGCGTAGATGAAATGTGTATGCAAATGTCGAGGGCAGTTATAGAGGAGAATTGAATAGGTCTGGTGTCATTTTGTAGCTTACAATTTCATAACAACCTCATATGCTATTTACCATTAAATACAGCTTTCATCAAATAACAAAATGCCAAACGGAGGGAGAAGCTGACCTCCTATTTCTTAGTATTGTTTTTTTATATTTATTTTATTATACTCAGAAGTCGCACATTTAGTTGGACAAAGTAATCAAAAGTAGTCTTATAACTAGAGAATGAGTAACAAATTTGAGAGAAAAAGTTTTCAAATAAGAGTATATTTTTTAGGACAGACTAAAAAGAAAGAGTGCATTTTATTATGAGATAGATGAAGTATATTTATAATGGTGAAGTATATTATTGCGGTGTACTGTACATCGAATTTCGATACTTATATATCGCATATCAATAAGGCCCAGTAACAATACGAAATTAGTCCTATTGAATACTATAGTACTCCCTCCGTCCACAAAAAGTACTTCCTCCAATCACAAAAAATAGTCCAATTTTTAGCTAGATGACACGAATTTTAGTGACAAATTTAGTAAAGTAAGAGAGAAGGAGCAAAAGTTGGTAAATTAAAAGAGAGATGTAGAAGAAAAGTAGGTAAATATGATAGAAAGAGTTTTTATTTATAAAAATGAGACTATTTTTTGTGTACATTCCAAATGAGACTATTTTTCGTGGATGGAAAGAGTATATCGTAACTCAGCTCGATTGATTTGGTTAAACTTAAACACTTTCATGCACAAAAATCTTGACACATTACTATATTGAAAATGTCATGTCTATAGTTGATAGTCAATTGTATAGTCCTCCACGATAAATAAGAAATTACGTGTAGTTCTTTCTTTGATTAATTGATTGTTTGTATAAAGATTGAGGTGTATGTTTTGCTTCGAAGAAGAATAGTTAGCATGTAAGGTTAGTTTTTAGCGGAAGTATACATTGAGTTTCATTGTAAATTATCTAAAATAAGATGTGAACTTGTAACAATACTATAATTGTTTATAAGGAGTGAGTATCGACAAAAACAAATACGTATTAAATCACGATATAGTATTGTTTATTCATATGAAAAAGGAAATCTAGATTTGTCGCATGCAGTTCGCTTGGTTGTTGCTACAGAATCAAACCCTTTTGTATTTGGATAAATAAATATTGTACGTAAAGTCAAAGAGGCTATTCATCTCTCAATCCGTTGAGATTCAGTCCTTTATAGCCTCGATTATTAAAAAAAAAACTATTCATCACTCATGTCTCATTTCATACCTATCAATATCATAACCTTCAGGAATTTTATCAATTATATCAAAAGGTTTTATATAACCACCATATGAACATTTCTTAGAGCCAAAGAAAGAAAAATTGAAGAGTTTAGTCATTTTACCTTCATAACTTTTGATTCAAAAATTCCATCTCGAAACTCAAAATAAATGGTTAATTATCATAAGAATTGACAGATCAGATTTTGATTCAATTTCAATACTCTCTCTTTCCGGAGCCAGACAAGATATTGTTTTTAACAAAATCTAATAAATATTACTAGTACTATAATAACCGTGGTGCCCCTAAAGTTCCACCGCCAACTAATGTTGCAATTATATTTAACAAACTGTTATTAATGGATTTGGCAATAGTGTGGTCATCAAACGAAATACCTCAGCCAACTATTAGGTGTGAGGATTTTTATTAACAAGTAATTGTTCACTACATATTTTATCTGTGCACTGATCTCGTTTGACACACATTCAGCGTTATTCATTTTAATTTATATATTTAGTTTGATTAATACATTAAAATTTATTATTAAAATTTTTAATTTCATAAAATTCATATAAATCAAAACTTGATTTACTATTTTATTAATTTATTTGAAATTATAGAAAATATGAGCACATCAAGCTTGAATTTTATGAATTTTATAAAATTAAAATTTTCAATAACAATTTTTAATGTATTAAAATCAAACCAAAAACATAAATTGAAATGAACAATGCTAAACGTGTGTCAAACAGGATTGATGCTCACACAAGATATATATCATATCATTCATCTTTATTTGGAATTTCACATTTAATTTTAAGTTTGTGTTTCTTTTTCTTTTAGAACCTTTTTATTTGTGATTTTGAGGCCATTCATGATAATTTAGCTTTATTTTCAACGTCAAATTAAGTTAAAATTCTATTTATCGTGTCACTATTTTAATGTTCAGCCTAACATCTATAATATGGCCTCATTTTCAGCAATAACTCCGGCCGCAATTTAATTTTTTAATTCCGTAATTTTCTTATTATTCATTAATTAGTGGTGAGATGGGGTGTTTCTCTTCTTTCATGAAAATGACTAATAAAGATCGTATTTTTATAATTGTAAATAAATTAATCATTACTCCCTCCATCCACCATTTAAAGATCCATTTTGACTCAGTACGGGTTTAAGAAATTATTTAACTTTGTGAAGAAAAATAAAAGGAGAAAGTGAGTAGAATGTGAGACTCATTTAAAATATTAGTTTTATATTAGATTGTGAGTGTAAAAAGTTAGTGGGATGTAACATCCGCATACTAAAAATTGAATAAATTAAATAGTTTTATAAATCTTGGACAAACCAAAATGGCAAAATTGTTTTTTAAATCATAGACGGAGGGAGTATATTTTATCCTTTCAGTTAGTACCGAATATAGCTGTGTTGTAAGATTTGTAGATTATTAGTACTAATTTATTGCACACGAGAATAGGTTCTATCAAATGCACACAGCACACGTAAAAGTCACGATGTGGAATTCTACAAAATAAAGGAGGGACTCTCATTTATTTATTTTTCCATCAAAGTTCACATATAAATATAGCTTTATTGGCCGGAATTAATCAAATGATAATTTTTTGTTAGAATTGCTCATCGAATATAATATGTAGTACTAGTTATTAAAGTATGTGGTTAACTTTGCAAACCAATAACCCTAGTGTTAAAAAAATTATCAACCTTAATGAAATCAATAACCCTAACTTTAGATGACGTTTCATTAGTTTGGTAGGGAATCAATACATTCTCACCTAATTAATTAAGAATATGATTTTAGTTACTCATTTGCCTACGTACCGAAATGAAATCGACGCCTATTAATTAGTTTGGCTATCCAGTATTATATAGATGGCTTATAAATTACAATCGCAGGGTGATTAATTAACATTTACGTATCTAATTTAAGGACTTTAATTCTTGATTAAACGATTGCATTTAGTTGAAGCACAATGGTCGACAATCAAATTTTATAATAAAAATAGTACTAGTATAAACTAATATGTGTTAATTTTTTTAAAAAATGCTAATTTGTCCGAACTTTGACGTGTATGCCTTGAATCCGATATCAAAGTAGTATGTGCACAAAATTAGAGTATTATCAGAATCAAGCTCGAAGATATAGCCCTAACCATATTGGCAAATTTTGCAAAAGTTCATGGTTTAGTTTTTGAATTATTGTTAAAGTTCGTTATATATTTACAACTCCACTTAAACGTTGGACCATAAAGTAGCATAAACCATTTAATTTTATATCTTGGATTACAACTTGAGGCGGCTTCTAGATTGATTTATATAAAATGATCGAGCCTAGTACTAGTATATTAGATAGTCTTGAAATTTAAAACCAAAGGCTACCCAAATTTAATTTTAAAATGCTGAAAATGGACTTTCAAGAGTCGGTGTAAATCGTCACCATAGAAAAATAGCTGCTAGAAGCAGGGGCAAAACTCGGAACATAAATGGAAGGACGCAAAATTATATACGAGAAAATTTTGAGAATTCAAAAAGGGGCAAAAATAGAGAAATTTAGATAGTTTTGCATAATTGAGCAGGGATATTTGCCACCCATTGGCTCCGTCCCTTGCAGGTAGTCACTACATTGAGATATATACCCAGAGAATATCATAGAAAACTTGAGAAAGTATAAGATAAATATTCGTTGTTTTTCCATCAATCTAAAATATCAAATTTTAGCCCAACACTATTGATAATTTGATATCCTCCTCTAGATATCAAAACACCACTCTAAATATCCCCTTAACATATTTTTTACATCATAAGTAACTTCATTCCTATGGTGAAAAGTCTCCTAACAGAATCTAAACCTTTTTATATAGTATTTTTCAATACTTCATTATCATCACGTGTAGCATTTGACAAATCCAATTCTCCATGTCTAACATTTTTTTTAACAATATGTTGTATGTAATCACCACGCATGCCACCTAATTCAACATCAACTTTATTTGCAAATGAGTTAACTAAATACGTGTCACTAAAAGTTTCACCAACTTCAACTTGTATCGAGGATCAATAACAACCGTAACTAGCTTATTCATCCTCTCATGGTATCCCCAATACTCCCTCCGTCCGCGAATAAGAGTCCCGTTTTTTCATTTTAGTCCGTCCGCAAATAGGAGTCCCGGATCACTTTTACCATAAATATTAAATGGTAATAGAGTCTCATCTTCCACTAACTCATTCCACTCACATTTCATTTAAATACAAATAGGACCCTTATTCTACTAATTTTTTTCCACCCATTTATCTTAACATTTCTTAAAACCTGTGCCGCCAAGAAATGAGACTCCTAATGGCGGACGGAGGGAGTATTTGTCAAAATTTTCTTTGCCATTTTACTCAATTCATCATTACTAATTTTAATTAAAGCTTTCAACAATCCTTGCACTTTGTAAATCTCACGAATAAATAAATTAGTCATAACATTTAACGATCCAGAAATATTGTAAATTGCCTCATAAAAAATTCTCAAGAAATTCAACATCAGTTTTGCCTTTTTCCATCTTCCTTTTCAGGCACCCCATCCTCATCATCACCATATTCAAGGTCACTTTTTTGCGTTCAGTCTATCAACCCATACCTAAAAAAAAGCTTTCTCAAATGTTGTTGCAGCTTCCAACGTGAAGAATGTCGAGTTCTATCAAGTAGAAACATTTAAGCACAACAAACACTTACTTGATATTTTTTGTAGTTCAACTGAACACTCTATAAACTTTTCCAACCTAGTATATGAGTGTCTAAAAAATCAAATAACATTTCTAATTTTCTTCACCGACGACCCAATCTCTCTTCCTTGCATCTGCATATAGTCTATTAGATTTTTTTTTTCAAATAGCGTAATACAAGATCATTCTAGGAAGCATTATCAACGGTAACACCTTATCCATTCCCCAATCATACAAGCATTTTTCAATTTTCAAACCGATGTTTAATCCTTTATGACTAGTAACTGGACAAAAATTGATAATTTTCTTGTTCAATTTCCAATCATTTTCTATAGTGAGCAGTTAAACACGTGTAATTCACTTTTTGACAAGAAGCTCATGTATCTATGGTAAGCCAGACTCTTTAAACCGACCAACTAAAGAATATGTCTTACCACAAATACATGAACTTCTTGTAAAAATGTGAATTACATGTGTTTGACTGCTCGCTATATTGATAATAATTGAAAATTGAACAAGAAACTTATTAATTTTTGTCCAGTTACTAGTCATAAGGGTTTAGACATTGGTTTGGAACTTGAGAAATGTTTGCATGATTGGGGAATCGATAAGGTGTTCACTATTACTGTTGATAATGCATCATCGAATTATCTTGCATATGTTATTTGAAAAAAACTATCAGCCAATGGGGGAAAATGTTAGAAATTGTGACTATGCACATAGATGCATTGCTCTATATTCAATTTTGTGGTGCAAAGTGGCTTGAGAGAGATGGGTCTTAAATGTTGTTCGGTTTAATCTACTAGTTATGACAAGTTAAAGGAGTGTTGTGAACTGGAAAAAAAATCAAGAGTTTGTTGGGCTTAGATGTTGTTACTTAATGGAACTCCACGTTCTTCATCTTGGAAGCTGCAACAAAATTTGAGAATTTTTTTTTTAGGTATGAGTTGATAGACCCAACTTATAAAAGTAATTTTGAATCTGGTAACGATGGGGATGGGGTGCCCAAAAAGAAAGATTGGAAAAAAGAAAAATTAACGTTAAATTTTTTGAGGATTTTTCATAAGGCAGCTTATAAGATTTCTTATTGATTATTTAATTTATTTTACTTATATAACTTTTTTTGTGTATGAATAACAACTTTATTATTTACTCAATGTTTAATAAATTAATCAATCTTCATTATTTGCTGAAATTGAATGATATTGAAAATTTGTTGTGAAATTATCATTATTTGTTGAAACATATGAAAGTCGGAAGTATTGAAGATTAGAAGTAGATTTACATTGTCATAATTTGTTGTTGTGGATTTATACGATGTCATGTAATTTAGTTTGGTTGAAATTTAATCTTGACTATTTGTTGTTGATTGAGAGATGCTAATCATGTTATGGTTTTATGGAATTTTTATTCAATTTTTTCAGATTTTAGGTTTTAGTATTTGTTATAAAATCTCTTACAATTTCGGCATTTTCGGTTTAGTTTGGTTTTATAGTCCAACTTCAGTTTTTCAGTAAATTGAAAATTCAGCATTTTCTATTTCAATTTTTAAAATAAATTAGTTTTTGAATTCAAAGTTCTTAGCCTAAGCAGAATTCCAATGAGCGTAAGATTATGGCTATTTTTATTAGAAACTCTTAGCATCATCAACACCAAATGTAGTTACATATCGTAACGAACTACCTTTATTATTTTTCATGACTCTGATGTTATTGTCCTTTCCCACCATGAAGTGGGCATGAACTATAAGAATCTTAGACTATCAACCAAAATCTTGAGTATCTGAATCAATGACAAAAGGCGAACACGGATACAACTAGAGGCCGCTAATAAGCAAATGACACTAGGCACCGTAGACCTATAACAAAGCTCTGGGCTAGGTTTAAACACCCACCCGTTGATGTGAATCATGTGATAGAATGGTATTATTTGAGAGTGAGAGAAATCGTATGTAACATATCTTTTCAGTTTAGTTACCTGCTTTTCTTCCCTTTCTTCCTTCCCTTGACTCTTTGCTCTAAGGCATCAACCCGTTGATTAAGGGCTGTATTAGAGGCTATTCTTTGATTCATAGGTTTCGGCGATCGTTCAGGCAAGGATGATAGAAATTGTTGTTTTTCTTTTACGGCTTGAGACTCTGCATACTTCTTTATGGATTCGATAAATGAGAGACCAGGTTCCTGATTAGTTGATGGTGGTTTGACAGGTACAATTGGTATGCCCAAGTACTCCTTAACTTGAGGTCTCTTTACCACTGGAAAATATAGTTAACAAAATAAAACAAATTCATAAAAGAAGATTTCATATGCAAGCTAGAATATAGCAATACCAGTACAACACACACACACAGAGAGAGAGAGAGAGAGAGAGAGAGAGAGAGAGAGGATTCACCTAAGCCATATGCAAGTGAAAACAGGTTGGAGGTAATCCAATAACAAAATACAGCCTGCAGAGAAATAGTACAACATTAAAATCAAATTTCACTGATGAATTGCATTAATGATTAATCATATCAGCACATACTGTACATGAAGAGAAAGTAAGCAAATGATCGTACATAAAGAAGAGACAGATAGAAAGTAAGCAAGCTAATGATTGTATATAAAGAAGGATAGTTTGTTCCAAAGTACAGAGATATCAACACAAAATAATCATAGCTTTACATATATACCCATAAATCACAGAAAGAGCAATGACGCAGATACATCTGTGCATTTTCGATCAGTAAATATATTCAAGAACAAAATTCTACAAATCAACAAGGTAAGTTTATGTTAAATGCAAGTGTAGCATTTCAAAAATTACACCAAAATCCATCTCGAATTTAGGAGGATTAATAAGAGATGCATGAGTTGAAGGTAGGTAAAGTTAGCTAAGTAGTTCAGCAATAAATCTAAAGATACATAAGAAAGCAGAAGAGGCTCAGAGTATATAATCCATGATATGAAGATATTATTGAAGTATCTGGTCAGGTTCCTGCCGGTGAAACTTTACACACTATACAAATTCACAATAATCAGTGTGCAATAGAGGCACACCCAAATGCCACTGATATGATACTAAGATAATTTTTTCTTTTTAAGTGTTACGGATTACCGTGCAAAAGAAGTGAAGGAGCAAAAATAGCAATGCTAGTATTTAGTGATGATGTATGCCGCACGTCATAAGGAGAACTCATTGTAAATATTCAATGTGGACAGACCATTTATATACCACTACTACTGGGTACAGTTTAGTACTAGCAGATAATGCACCACGTACCTTCGGAAAACCAGCAGTGAGAGGAATTGAAAGTGCTGCAAAGCCCCTAAAGACATTTTTAATGATAGCACCAGAAGGATTCCCTTCCATACCTTCTTGTGCATTACACTGAATACAGATTAAAAATCAGCTATTAAACCAAGATCAAGGACTCAAATGAAACATGTTTGAGCACCAGCCAATCAAATCTGGAAGGAATGATAAAGGCATTTCAAAACAAGAGAAATACAGCCAGATAGTAGAAAATTAGTTATGAAGCTATACATAAAAACACCTTCGTTCACCTGGTTCATACACTTTATTTACCAGACTACACATGAAGACTTTCTTTATAAGAAAATCGATAATTTTAAATGGTTACATTGGAACTTATTAAGTAATTGGAACTTTGAGATAATAAAATCTTTTAAATTATCAAACATCCAAAATGCTCATTAATATCCTATGTGCATGATTCCAGAACAAAAGTTCCATCTTTACATATTGTATGATATGAAGTGAGATGAATGTCATTCTGTGAGGACAAATTAACTTGGTCAGGTTCACCCTCACTATGGCAAGTCCAAATTTGAGTCAGCTCATCAAGAAGGAACCTCGTTTAATCCATTGTCATACCTTAATGGGTTAGGGGAAGATCAGCTGAAGGCAGATATTTTCTATTTAGTATAAACCCCCATCCCCCCTACCCAATAAAAAAACTATGAACCGTGCTTATATAATATACATATATTAGTGCTTCTTTTTATGTCATTACTTCTCTGTACATAGGGGGAAAGTATTATTGGATCATCTCCCTATACAAGACTAAATACATTGTAAAACATATATAAGACCTCCCGAGGATAACATGAAAGGCAAAAAGCTATACCTTGACATACAAAATAAAAAGAAAAGATATAATGATGCTGACCTCCACTGTAATCCAAAATGTCAATGCAGTCAAAACAGGAAAGATATATAAGCTATCCGGAGTACTCAAATCAGTAAACCATAATATTCCACCATCCTGAAAAGAGGGAACCTTCTCGGCCAGGTTTCGAATCTGAATAGAACATTATGCCTTAAATTGTGAATTGTATTAAAAGGTATAGAAAGAGATGGATCAATCAGAGAAAAATAGGGAGAAAAAGAGAGGGAACTTTGAAAGAAATTACGTAAGCAAGGAAAAGTGTACTTACAGCAAAGAAAAAAGCGCAGAAAATAGGTCCATTAATTAAAAGTCCCTTTATAGGGGTGAGTGGAGTTACACCATGTCTGCAAAACCAAAATGCAATCAGATAAGTACATACATATCCGCGCTGACATGAGCTTAGAAGGGACTAGGGGATCAAAGGAGAACTAGAAATATAAGAATATCATCAAAAATTCTAAAGCTCACCATCCAGATGAAATGAAATATTACCCCTGTCCACATAAAATAGTCTGTGTGGCGGAAGGCACATGTTTTAATGCGAAATTGGTAAAGTAAGAGAGAGGTAGAGAGAAAAGGTGATTGGAGTATTGTTAGTGGAAAATGAGACCCACCTTATTAGAGAGCAAAATTTCTATAAATAGATAGAGACTAATTTTGGTGTATGGCCCAACATAGAAAAACAAGACCATTTTATGTGGACGGAGATAGTATTAACTATACACTAAAAACGAGGCTTAGCTGTCCGTGCCCTAAATACTTTTGTGTATCATGTCCATTGTCCGTTTTTAGTGGAAAATGGGACCCATCTAATTTTTCCATTATTTTTAGTGGAAAATGGGACCCACCTCGTTTTTTGTGTATCATGTACATTGTCCGTTGAAAATGGTGATGCATCCATACCTTTTTATTCACATCAAAGAAACCAAAACAAGGCTTAATTGTTCGTGCCCAAAATACTTGTAGAGAAAAAAACAAAATTTCTTCCATTTAGCAAAGTACTATTACCATATCAAATAAAGTTGTGCAGCATAGCTATCTCCGTGATTCATTCATGCACTGCACACCTTAATCATAACAAGCTACACTCAGCCATTTCTTATGTGGATAAACTTGTAATGTCACAAATGACTGAAAATATATAAGGACATTCTCCAATCTACCATATATTGATAGCAGTAAAAAGTAAAAACTAGCTGTCGTAACCTCTTCATAATTTTCGTAAGACAGTGAGTCCAGAGAACTGTTGAAATACATTGACCACATATATTCAGGAGTGATTTTCTGGATATTTGTCAACTTGTACATTTAAAGATAACCTGATCTATTTTAAGAAGGAAATAACTTAAATTAATCTCTCTAACATAAAGCTAGATCACATATATGTATCTTATCAATAACAAGAAAAAAAAAATACATACTTTTTGAATAGAGCTTTCATTTTCATCTGACCTTCAGCAGCAGCATTAGGGTCCATGGCCTGTCAAATAACCATTAACATGACAATCGCTAGTATGGAGTGCCATAATAAAAGAGCATATGCAATTTAGATTGATGGATGCAACAATAAATAAGGTTCTGCAGCATAAACCTCGCATAGACCATAGAGAAAGCAAGGAGGATCCAGAGTAAATATACATACACAGACTATTAAGTTCATACCTTATTACTCATTTCTTCCCTAACTGCCTCCAACTCTGGTCGTAAAATCTGCACAAGATGTACAACCATAAAATGGTGTTTATGGTCAAATGCTTAGAGCAACGAGGTGAGCCGAAGTCGTATTCAGAATAATGGCACAATAATAACTCTATGTAGTACGACTGTACGACTTCATCAATATACAAAACCCAAATTGCAGAGGACACGAAGAACTCACAGCTAATTTTGAAGTGGACTTCAGAGTATTTATAAGAAACGGAACTTGAAGCCAACGAATAACAAGAGTTGTCACAACAATCGATGCCCACCTAAACACAAGTATGAAAAGTCACTTTGCCAACACACACATCTTAGCCACAAAAAAAAAAAAAAAAAGAAAGATCTCTCCACTTCAGAAACATTACAACAGTAGGATTTGCACTGATCCATGCCTTTGTGTGCAACACTTGCACACACCATCAACTCTAAACAGGATAACCTTCCTATTAAACTCAATACAATACTTCAATATGCAACTCCACAACTACTCTTATATCATACAATTAAACATTAGAAATCAGGATAATAGCACTAAACAGCAAAATAGAAAATACTAAAAACTCCAAATATGTAAATCCAAAGAAATGTCCTCACCAATCCAAACCAGTAAAACAGTGCACATAGTCAATCACATACTGAAGGGCGGCCACCGGAGCAAACGAATCCGCCGCTGCAATAGCCACCTCGTTCAACGCAGGAGCAGCCTCTACGGCCTTATCCCCCAGCACAGTCACCACATCATTCAGAACCTCAATTTTATCAGCCGCTCCTTCTCCAACACTCGCACTCGAATAATTCCGAGCTCCAAAAACCGCCGGCACGGCAAATCTCTTACCTTGAAGAAAGCTTGTTGGCCGGCGGTAATTGCTGAAATTATCCCTGCCTACGAAAAATCGGTTGTAGATATTGTTCCCACCTTCATGATAGCTCGAAATCGGTTCGTTCTGCAACTTGTGAGAATCATCATCGTCGCGATTCACATTTGAAATTGAAGGAGAAATTCGATGCTGCTGTTGATAAAAGAGCTTCGCCCGAGCTGTGATGCTCCGCCTGTACGCCATTTCAACAAAAATCGAGACAGAAGATACAGTTCTATTAAGGAATTATCGGATCTTAATAGAACGTTTGAAGGGAATTATTTCGAGGATTGAAGGAGGTAGGGTTTAACTGGGTTTAGGCATTCGCCCAGAATATTCAATTACCTCTCACTTAAGAGCATTCTCAATGCTCTCCCTATAAACTCTCTTATTTCTCCCAATTCCTGCCACATGAGGACAAAATTTATGCCCAGTTTTTAGCCAACTGCTCCAATGGTTT
Source organism: Salvia hispanica (assembly GCF_023119035.1). Lineage (NCBI taxonomy): Eukaryota > Viridiplantae > Streptophyta > Magnoliopsida > Lamiales > Lamiaceae > Salvia > Salvia hispanica. The sequence goes on from NC_062967.1 coordinate 43,380,108, forward strand.
CTCCCTTATTTTTCCCTAACTCAACATTTCATTTTTACCTCATCACTAATATTGTTTAATTTTTCCTACAAATGTGTTTAATAAATAGATTTATAATGAACAATTCATCGTTGTATTAATCATTGGAAAATATAATACAACAAGAAAAAAAAAAAACTACAAATAAAAAACCATAAAAAATAAAGATTTAAAAAACATTGGGAATGCTCTAAATACCCAATTTTATCGTTAATCCAGTTTTATTGCTACTCCGGAATGGCGGAATTAGGGCTGGCAAAATATAACGAAATATCGAAATACCGCACTTACCGTACCGAAAAAATACCGAAAATACCGAATTTTAGGTATACCGCATTTTTCGATACGGTATGATACCTTACCGATAGATTAAGGTACGGTAAAGGTATGAGTTTTGCATATACCGCGGTATACCGCATCATACCGCAATTACGGTATATACCCTTAATAATTATATATATTTAATATATTTATTATTTATATTATTATACTTCAATATTTATATTTTCAAAACTAAAGAAAGAGTAGAAGACTAGAGGCGTAATTCTAAAGACTAGAAGACTAGAGGCAAAATTTCTCTTTTTGTACTTGATTTAATGATTCTTCAGTTTTGTAGACTAAGTTTATTGAATGGAAGAGCAAAAACACTTCTTTTTTATAGTTAATTTAATGGCAGTTTTGGTATGATTTGCGGTATACGGCGGTATACCGAAATGTCGGTGAGGTAAAGGTTTTCAAAAATTGATATACCGAAATTTCGGTATACCGCAATGTGGTATACCGAAAAATTCGGTAAGGTATAGGTATGACATTTTATCATACCGCAATTTACGGTACGGTATGCGATATGGCATTTTCGGCGCGGTATATCGTACCGTGCCAGCCCTAGGCGGAATCAATATTAATTTTCGAGAATAAAATATTTATTTTTATGTTTATACTAAAATAAAATGATTTTTTTTTTCAAATTTTGTGAGTAAAAAGAATATAATATAAAGAATATTCTTTTAAGTTTGAGTTTAGTATAATGGTTAAAGTAAAAATGCTATTTGATGTGTCATTTACATTAAAATGAGTTTAAGTTTAAATGGTTGAAGATGCTTCAGCGTATTAATTTAGACGCGAAATGAAAATAAACAATATTTGTAAAAAAAATACGCACCATGATGACTATTTTTCTTGGGCATTCCATCTTTCCATTGTATGGTTGTCCAGTAGGGGTTCGCATGTGCCAAACCCGAAAATTAGATATCCGATCTCAATTTTGTCCCAAAAAGAATAACATATACCGGACTTGATTTAAATATTAGGTTTTCAATCACTCGACTCGGATATTTGGTCCCGATTAATTGAAATCCAAATACCTAAAATTGAAGAAAACAAGCCCCTATTTCAATAGCTCATATTTGCCCTTTGTAATCTTATGTATTTTGTATTGTATTCACAATGTATTTATCAACAACAATATAGTTATAATGCATGACCTCCATCCCCAAAATATAGACAACATTTGTAATGGTACGGACATGAGTTTTAATGCACAATTGGTAAAGTAAAAAAGTTATATAGAAAGAAAAAATTATTGGAGTATTGTTAGTGGAGAATGAGACCCCAACTCATTAGAGAGGAAAAAGTTTTCTTAAATAGAATTGGTCTATTTTTAAGAGACATCCCAAAATGATAAATATGATACATTTTTAAGGAACAGATAGATGGAATAATATTCAACAAGTGGAGAAGTGGGAAACGGGATCAATGGCGTGAGGTGGCCTCGAAGGACATGAGGCGAGTTAGTGACCGAGAGAAGTGAGAACCTAGAGAAGTGGAATTGAGTGATGGTACTCTAAAAGGCTAATACTCAAAAACTTAGAATACCCAATAATTCAAATGGGTTACTCTAATCGGGTAACCCAATATCCGATATTTCAATATATAGAGATCTGATCCCAATTGCACTAGCAGACCTACATGGAGCCATGGGGGTCCCGTGGAACCCCCAAAATTTATAAATTTCACTATATATATACTAGGTTCACAAATATTACATGTATATCTTTTAGTGCAAGTGGTGGACAGTCCGGCCTTCCATTACAGATGGCCGAGTTTGATTCCTGCTGATCTTGTAAATTTATTCCCATGGTTTATGTTTACATTTACACAGTTTCTATTTTGTCCACCACACTTTCTATTTTTAAACTACACACTCTTTGCAATAATTTTTTTTTCATAATAGTTATTGTCTTTACTATTATTCAATATAAACTATTTTAAAAATTTGATTATTATGGAACACAAATAATATCATATATGCATAGTACTACTTAATATTATAAGTATTCATAATAATGTTAGCTTTTCTAATGCCGACATTATTTTTAACGACAATGATCATATATATTTATACGTATTTCTAGTTATTGTCATCCCCTTTTATTATTTGTCACACTTGGGCTCATATTCTAATGCTTATAGCACCAATCCAAAATTAAGACCAAATTTCCACCCTTAGATTTTAAAATGAGTGGATGAGATTAAATCTTACAAATCTCAATAAATAGTAGACAAAATATCAACAAATGGGTAATATCGTTATTATGTTATCATATGATAATTTTCGTGAATGTTTTTTTATATCAACATAGTGCATTACAAATATCAACAATATGACATAAAAATATCAAGACTAGTACAAGAAAATATCAACACATATTTATTGAGATTTTTACATGGTTTTATTGAGATTTTTTGATGTATTTGTTGATAAAAATCTGGTTATCAACATTTACGAAAACTAAAATAAAAAATATCAAATTTCATCATCCGAACGTCGTCGGAACATATGCAATTGAGATCTCATTGGAATCCTTATAAAATTATCTTTAATTTGATATATTTTTTGTGAAAAAATAATTTAAACCGAGAGAGCTATGTAAATTTAAAGTTTTAAGATGATTTTAATGAGAGGGAATTGACATTAATACCCTCTTATTTTATTTATTAATTTTCTTAATTAAAAATATAATCCATGTGACATTATTTCAACCACTAGATCTTCTAATCTAATGGCTAAGATTTAGTCTTTGTTTGTGATTGCTAATTAGTTAGCAATTGATCACTCCCATGTCACACTATAATCTATATATTTTACAACTTCACTCATGTCATAACTATTTGTGATGAGGTAAATATCGAAAAATACTCTTCAACTGTTAATGAGTAATTTGGACCCCCCAGAGTTGAAATCATGCGTCCGCCACTGCCCAATCTGGACGGATGGAGTATATTCTTAAAACTCGTGCCATAACTAAATCTTACTCTTAAACTGGGATGAAGGGAGTATATTCTAATGTGTATTTCCACTTTCGATTCTGCCACACACAAATAAATCATAGTACATAAATTTGTTGTCAAGCAATCAAAATTATTATTCCAAAAAAACAATAAAGTAAATGAGTCTTGGATATCAAAACAATAATCGAATAAATATGAATAACAACTAGATAAAATATGGGGTTGAATCTTGAAGTCTTAAGTTCCTCTTGCCTTGATCACAGCTTCGAGATGGGTGGAAAGTGGAAAAATATGAAATTGAATATCAAAAGATGGATCATCTTTAATGGAGTATGTGGAGGGACATATATATAAATGGAGGCTCATTCTCAAATTTGAGAACAATTAAAGCTCGAAAGACATAATCGGCTCGAATTATGGCTTCTTACATGCACTGCTCAATCTCCGCGGACTACTCACGGTGTCTCTCGGCATGTGCTCGGCAGGTTGCTGACCATATCTGTACGGTAGCTGGACGTGTTCTCGATTATTAGCGTGTTTCCGAAGCGAGTTGTTGGATGTATCTTTATCAATCGCCGAGAGGTTTAGCAGATCGTTGACCTCGGCTAGTGACTCCAAATCGTTTCTTCTCGATTTATGCATTTTTCAAGTCTTTTACAACCAACACTCAACAAACATGTCAAAATACTAAAGTATAGAATACATAGATATCGGACCATAATTAATATGTTATGCATTAAAAACGAGTCAAATCTAGACTTTAGAAACATATAAAGTTTGTGTACCAACCGGGTAGGTTCAAGCCAAACGCCCACCCAGACATAAGTCCTATTTTAGCCTTTCATGCTTTATTTTCCTTTCCAATAATAAATAGTCATTTAGGGTGCATTCTAGCTTAGACTTAATTGAAATTAAACTTTTGTGTATGTTTTCTCTCCTTATTCAAATAAGAACATTACCTAGGGCTCAAAAATGGAATAAAATGAGTATATGGTAGAAAATGTCTTCGTGAATCAGCCGAGTGCTTACAAGAGCTAGATTTCACTCGGCTAAGTGGAAACTTCTGAAGAGCAACACCGGCTATGGCTTGGCCAAGTGACTTCATGGTAAGAATGAGGGATTTTTATGAGGTGATCACTTCCCAAGTCATATCCTCTTCTCCACACTCAATCTCGATCAAAATAGATGCCGAGTGTTTAGTCAACAAACCAATCGACTACACACCAACTATGCACACGACCACTAGGCAAAGGAACAAGAAACACCAACCAACAAACAACGAAAAACAGCAAGACAAACAAGGCAAACAAGAACTGAAAGTTTTGCGGAAAAATATGATCAACTTGGATAATTATTTTGCCATACCTACTCAACCTCAAAATAAATGAAAATTTGTGGACAACAAGATTAAAGGATCTAGAATATGAGAAAAATAACCCCAATGTAGAAGATTTTTTAATTTAACTTCAAATTCAATAACTTCGTGCATTTATTTACCAATCAAACAATGGAATTTATGGCTCATATATTGTAGCTAAGAATGCACTATCCAAGTTTCTATGGTTAAAATTTCAACTCACCCGCAGCATTAATTATTTCCTAACTCAAAAGGAAATAGGCAAAAGGACAATAAAAAAAGGAAATCATAAATTTACAACAACAAGAACTTGGCTCTGATGCCAAAATGATATGAATCAAAGCATGACATAAATAGTCCAAGACTTATTCTTATAAGAAATGTGATATGTGGATGCATATTGTATAACTTGAAAGTTGAGGGACTTAATAGCAAAGTAGAAAAGAGAAAAAGGGGAGAAAGAAGGGTTAGCTCCTAACGGCTATTTCTGTTTTTGGAGGTTACAATCGGAGCAATTTGACCTCAATTCTACTGAGCCATAGGTGAGTTCTCACATCCCAAATATATAAGGGATTAATTCAGTTAGAGATAGATTGATCAAGATTGAGAGAGTTACTTTCTGTGTGAGGAAATCGAAAGTTGTAGAGTGAGCTCTCGAGTTTGAGTATTTTGATTTTTTGAGTGATTCTCAGCGTGATTCTTGAGCGATTGTAATCAGATACTCCGATTGTGATTGTGCGTTGAACAAATTGGTTTAAAGCTTCTCCGTGGACGTAGGTCTTACGACCGAACCACGTAATTGTGTGTGTTCTTCCATTTTGATTGATTCTCTGTTGTTGGTTGTTGTTTTGGGCCGGATTCCTCCGCCGATTCTAACAAATTGGCGCCGTCTGTGGTAATCGAGAGTTTGATTGTTGATCGGCGAGATGGCTTCGGCAAAGATTGATGTGGAGAAATTCACGGGGAAAAACGACTTTGGTTTGTGGAGGCTCAAGATCAAAGCGGTGTTGATGCAACATGGTTTGTGGGAGATCTTGACTGAGAAGGATCAAGAGCCGACCGGAGATGAGGCGGTGGTTGATCCGAAGAAGAAGGAGCTCCAAAATAAGGCCTACAGCACCTTGACTCTTAGCCTCGGTGATCGAGTATTAAGGGAAGTTTCTAAAGAGGAGACAACTGCTGGAATTTGGGCGAAGCTTGAATCAATTTACATGACCAAGTCTCTTGCCAATCGTCTGCATCTCAAGCAGAGATTGTTCACATTCAAGATTTCAGAGTCAAGAAGTGTGATGTAGCAGTTAGATGAGTTTGGGAAATGTATAGATGATTTGGAGAACATTGATGAGCAGCTCAAAGATGAGGATAAGGTGCTCATGCTTCTCAACCCCTTGCCGAAGTGTTATGAGCAGTTCAAAGGATGTCATACTTCTTGGGAGAGACTCCAAGATTACCGAAAAGATATATGTTATGAAGGAAAAATCAGAAGCTTTCTCTAAGTTTAAATAATGGTTCAAAGAAGTAGAATTGGAGAAAAGAAAAACTCTCAAATGCCTTAGAACAGATAATGGTTTTGAATTTTTGTCACATGAGTTTGATCAATATGGAAGTTCGAACTATTTTACCAATCCGACCCCCCCATCTGAAACCACCGGCCCAAGATTGCTTCCGAAAGACAAGAACGATAAAAATCCCCCCCAAATTCAAAGGGTTATGCATGCTTTACTATGCTTTCTAAAGCTTTTTAGATAGGCCATCCTCATATAAGGGGGTCCATTAGAAGTGGAAAACAAAATGGTGGGGGAATGCGGGGTGAAAATTTATTCTCATTAAGAATCAAACTTTGATTCTAAGGGGCCTTTTGGTCAAAACTTGGGGGTAAAGGATTCAAAAAGGTTAAGCATTCAACAACAACAAAGCGGGGTATAAAGCCAGGTTGGTGGCTAAAGGGTTCACTCAGAAAGAGGAAATCGACTACAATGAAATCTTTTCTTTTTGGGGAAACATGCCTCCACGAATCTTACTTGCTATTTGGGGTAAAGAGATTGGGAATTACATCAATTGGATGTAAAAACAGCTTTCTTACATGGTGAGTTGGAAGAAAAGATCTACATGGAACAACCATCAGGTTTTGTCAAAGAAGGGGATGAGCAGAAAGTGTGTTTACTCAAGAGGAGTTTGTATGGTTTGAAACATTTCCCGAATAATGGTTTTCCGAGATTTGATAAAAGATATCCACAAGTTAGGCTTTGAGAAGTCAAATGATTTTTTAGGTGTTTTCATTAAGTGAAAAGGGCGGACCCCAATTGCTTACCTTTTGCTTTATGTAGATGACATGCTCATTCGGCAAAAATAGGGAAGAAATCGGATCAAAAAGAAAGGTTTGGGAGTCGAATTTGATAAAGGATTTTGGGGTGCCAAAAAAATCTTAAAATATGGAAAATTGTTGGAAAATAGGAAAAAAATGGACAAAATCCCATATGCAAGTGTTGTTGGGAGTGTGATGTACACGATGGTGTGCACAAGGCCTGATGTAAGCCATGCTATAAGTGTTGCAAGCCGATTAATGGCAGACCCTGGCATTGAACATTGGCATGCTTTGAAATGAATCTTGAGGTATCTGGGAGGGACATCAGACTACAACATTATGTGCTCAGGGAATTGATCAAGACCCATTGGTGGGGTTCTGTGACTCAGACTTTGCAGTCAGCTGTGACACAATGAAGTCTTAAACTGGGTATATTTTTTGCTTGTTTGGTTCAGTTGTGTGTTGGAAGTCATGCCTACAGTCAGTGGTGGCATTATCTACTACGGAAGCTGAATATATAGCATTAACTGAGGCTGTAAAGGAAAGTTTTTGGCTGAAGGAAATATTGTCTGACTTTGGGATAAAGCAAGAGGCAGTTACTATTTTATATGATTCAAGCAGTGCAATCTGCCTCACCAAGCATCAAACTTTCCACAAGAGGAGTAAACATGTGGATGTGAAGCTGCATTTTATCAGGGATGAAGTGAATAAAGGGGGATGTGAAAGTGATGAAGGTATCCACGGAAGACAATGCAGTGGATATGCTTACCAAGACTCTGCCATGTTCTAAGCTTAAGAAATGCTTGGACATGGTGAATGTGGTCCAACACTGAAGAAAGTGAAGGGAAAGAGAAGCAGATCAAGTCATTCAATCATGATCCAAGGTGGAGAATTTGTGATATGTGGATGCATATTGTATAACTTGAAAGTTGAGGGACTTAATAGCAAAGTAGAAAAGAGAAAAGGGGGAGATAGAAGGGTTAGCTCCCAACGGCTATTTCTGTATTTGGAGGTTACAACCGGAGTAGTTTGACCTTAGTTCTACTGAACCATAGGTGAGTTCTCACATCCCAAATATATAAGGGATTAATTCAGTTAGAGATAGATTGATCAAGATTGAGAGAGTTACGTTCTGTGTGAGGAAATCGAAAGTTGTAGAGTGAGCTCTCGAGTTTGAGCGTTTTGATTTCTTGAGTGATTCTCAGCGTGATTCTTGAGCGATTGTAATCAAATACTCTGATTGTGATTGTGCGTTGAATAAATTGGTTGAAAGCTTCTCCGTGGACGTAGGCCTTACGACCGAACCACGTAATTGTGTGAGTTCTTCCATTTTGATTGATTCTCTGTTGTTGGTTGTTGTTTTGGGCCAGATTCCTCCGCCGATTCTAACAAGAAATAATAAAAGCAACAAAAAAATAGGAGTTTCAACTCAACAAAAAAATTGACCTTCAATGGAACCACAGAATTCCCACTAAAATTATGGTAGCAACCACTCTCAACAACATTCACTATTGACAAACTATCAACAAAGCCTCACTCCTAGCTATACCCAAACTAGATACATAATTTAACAAAGAAGATAAATTTCATTTCAACCATGGCCGTCACCATGGAATTTAATGCTATAGTGATATCACCGCTCTTTGGTGGATGAGGATTACGAAAAAAATACATTTATATATGTTGCCCGCTTGCTACTATTTTCTTGTTTTTATACTAGTAGTACTTATTAGATAGAACATGTGCTTCCTTATTTTTTATTGTTGCTTAGAGTTACTTACGTTAAGTTAGTTCATTGTCTTTTTAGGTTAAACATTTTGTAAAATATTATACAAAAAAAACTCGTATGAGAGTATACTATATTTATTCTTTTTCGTGTCAAAGATTTCATATGGAGTATACTATGTACACAAAACATTAGAAAAATGAGTGGAGTGAGAAAAGCTAGGAAAATTCTAAGAAATACCCGAAGTTGATGGTGACGAACCAGAAGACGACACAGACAGTGAGAAACACGGGGTGGCAACTGAGCTGACCGGCGAATTTCTACACAAAGGGCAAGAGCCATTGAGCTTAAGCCACTCATCTAAGCAATCTGCGTGAAAATAGTGATTACACTCGGGAATACTTCTTAAAGTCTCTTTTGGTTGGTAATCAGAGAGACAAATTGGACAACAAACATCATTTGCTTTGGGAAGTCTACGACTTTCCCCTAGCACTGTCGTTGGGTACGACTGTATGGTGGGCCCATCGAGGCCGCTCACCGACCTAATCACAGGCCTTTGGTCGGAGATTGTCATCGGGAGGTTGGAGTTGATGCTACTTCGGAGGTTAAAAGCCCGAATCATGCCACAAGCGTAACATATGAGCCCTATAAGACATACTAATCCCGGTATTCCCACTCCAATTATAATTCCATATTTTGCACTCCTTGGAAGACCTATACCAAACATAACATCGTTATAACAGAGAAGCTCACTGCAGCCCAATCATTAGAGAAACATAATTGGGCATATCTTAGATTACAGTTATTTACACTTCTTAATTAATTGTCTTTACCATAATTTATCATAATCTTCTTATATAAAAATATATTTTCTTGCATATCATTATATAAAATATCACATGAAAACACAGTACTCCCTCCGTCCCACAAAAGATGTCACACTTGTGGGACGACACGAGATTTTATGAGGTTTTGTTTTATGTGTTAAATAGAAAGAGAAAATATAATTTTTATATTTATGTGAGAGAGAACTTTTTCCAAAAAGGAAAATGAGTCATCTTTTGTGGGACAAACTAAAAAGGAAAGTGTGACATCTTTTGTGGGACGGAGGGAGTACAATTTATATGAAACGCATACAATTTTATTACACACGTGTTTAATAAAATTGTTTTTTCCATGGTCCAAACAGTCCCGCCCTAAATGCCCCTAATGTTTTAAAAATGGAACTGAAACATTAAGCGAATCGATGAAGCTATCACTTCACGGGTCAGACTGTTGGACCGACCATAGCAACGATCAGGCGAAAATACTTTAAAATACAAATAAATATAGTTAAATTTATACTATTATACACTAAAATATTAAATATTATTTATGAAGAAAAATATAATTGCACAATGAAAATCTTAAAACTAAATTCCAACAAATCTATAAATTTATCAATAATTTTCAATATCCAATAATTATAATTTATTTATAAAATTATTTTAAAAATAAGAACAGTTTATTGTAAATGATAAAAATATATTAGTAGTATTATATAAAAATAAGCCAAAAGACTGAAAATCCGCCCATATTTGTAGCATATGAAATATAAAATTAATTTACACATATTGGTTTTTATATTTTAAAGCATATGCAAATTGCAAAATTTGTCCTAATACAATTATTCATATTCACAATTTAACACGACAACATATTATAGCTTGTGTAATTATTTATTCTGGAATTTTTAATGAGTACCATCTCTATTCCCAACTCTTCTCATTAAAAATTCCAGAATAAATAATTACACAAGCTATAATTGCAAAACAAATTTAAATAAAAAATAAAAATATAAAATCGGGCCATTAGTATGGAACAGCACAACTTTATAGTGATTTTTGATTTTTATACCTGGATCGGGACCGGACTAGATAAGAACCATACACTAATTCGCAGCCGAATCCGATTTTATTACATTGGATTATTTGTGATCACACCTTCAAAAATTTGTACTGATTCGTACAAAATTATTTAAACTCACTAGATAGCAAATTAGCTTAGAATCGGCATTTATTTGGGTGCCGAAAACCTACCAAGTTATTTAGTAGTATTAAATTATATTTGCATGTAGGTGTTCTTGAAAATATCAGGCTCATGTTGCAATATTTCAACTTCAATCGTTCAATTTATACAGGAGTAGTATTTTTCTTTTCTCTTTTCGGGTTCTTTCATTAAAAGGCTAAACAGTACATACTAGCCTAACTTTTGTGAGATGGAGATATTTTGATATTAGTCTTACAAATTATACTTCATCTTGCCCACAGAAATAAGTCATTTAACTTCATCTTGCCCATAGAAATAAGTCATTTAAGAATAATACGGATTTAATGAGTAACTAATAAAGTAAGAGAAACGATGAAAAAATAGTTAAAATAATATAGTGTCACTCATAAATAATAGTAAAATAAAAGAGAAGATGAAAAGGTTTTCATAAATGAATATGAACTATTTCTATATGACGAACGAAAAAGGAAATTCGGCTTATTTCTATAAGAAATACTCCCCCCATCCCTCTATAGCTGAGTCGTATTCCTTTTTTTGTTGTCCTACTGTAGCTGAGTAATTTCCTATTTTTGCAAAAAGCATAACTCTTCTTCCCTCTTACTTTATTCTCTCTTCTTCTCTCTACCTTTTTTCTTTCATACTTTATTCTTCCTTTACTTACTCAATTTTAACACAATTTCTTAAATTTCATGCCGAAAAAAAAAACGTCTCTACTACATAGAAACGGAGGGAATATAAAATTTAAACCAAAAAGAAAAATGAGTCATTTTCAGTGATACGGAGAAAATACTTCTTTTTCTAGTTTTAAAAGTGGTCTAAAAAATACTACAAATTTTATGTTCGCAATTTTCTAAACTTAACTACAAACTTTTAATCATGTGCAATATTTTTAGAAGATTTTGTTCAAATCTATATAGCTCAGTCTAAATATACTATTGTTTTGACTTGAATTTGGCATTGGTAGCTAAATAAATCCTAGAATTAAATTTCGCGCAGCTCAATCACTAAATTACGTAGTTACTATTAATTATCATCACTAGAATTTAACCTCTTGTTTTAGCAGTTGCAGAAAACTCAGAGAAACGAAAAAATTTTTGTAAAAAAAGATCACTGACCGGATCCAGAATGGCGGAAGCAGGCAACTGTCGAGCCCTCACTGAATCCGCAAATCCCGCCCCCAATTTCACAATTCCGGCAGGGCGGATCATTCCACACCAGCTCCAAATCATCCCTCAAATCCATCTGCGTCCACTCGAACTGCGACAGCTCCCACTCAATCGGCACCCTCACGCTCTTAATCCTCCTGCACGTCGCCGGCGCCGCGGCCGTCGGATCCGATCTCATCGCGAGAACGGTGTGGTTCCTCCCGCTCAGGCAATCGAGCTGCGTGTACCGAGCAGGATCGTAATCCATGAAATCGGAGGAGCAATTGAGGAACGTGTAGCTCCTAGTGTAAGCGCCGCGGAATGGCGAGCCGGCAGCCGAGAAATTGAGGATCCGACGCGGCAGGCACGAGTTCGGATCGTTGATGAAGATCGCTTGAGAGGCGTAGTCTATGTGGTCCACCACGAAGGCGCCGGAGTGAGGTAGGGTTAGGATCGTCTGATTCCGGTGGTTGCAGCGGAGCTCGAAGCCCGATCGGCCGCCGCAGCTGGGCGATTGGCGGTGGAGTAGGTGGAAAGGGAAGCGGATCTGCGGGCCGAAGGCGGCGTGGCATGATTGGGGGCTGCAGGGAGCGGCGGCGGAGAGAGAAGGGATTGTGGAGAGGAATGAGGAGACGCAGAGAGTGAGGAGAGGGATGAGTGTTGCTGCTGTTTTGGTAGCCATTTTGCTTTTGTTTATGTGAAGCAATTTTATGTATTAATTCATTTCACAATTTTGACTAGAAATTTTATTGGAGTAGGAAGTTGGGGTGGTTGAATGATATTAGACGGTGATTGATAATGTAGACGTGGCGTATAATGTTGAAAATAATTAGTCCAAGCATACCTACTTGGTGTTTTGGAGTTTCTTGATTACTATAATTGTGGAGCTAATGGTTATAATAAATACAGGAAGAGTAGAACAATAGACAAATAATCTTGATAAAGTATATAGCTAGGACGGTGAAGGATTGTGTTCTTCTAATTTGGATAGTGGTATCTAGTAGTACTAGTAGTATACAATTTTACAAGAACGAAAAAATAAATAATTATATACTCCATATTAAAAGAAAGAGTGAAAAAGACCAGTGACGTCATTTTATAAAGATACAAAGAAAGATACAAAGAGTTAGTAATAAATAATACTCTCTCCGTCGAGTCCTAATCAAAAGAGTGTACTTATTTTATAAGAATAAGTAGTAAAGCGAATAATTATAAATAGTTAGAGTTAAAGTAGTAAAGCGAAGGGAATAGTTAATACGTGACACTAGTTGATATTATTGACATAAGCAAAAGCAATGGTGCTCCGCATCCATGGTTGGTGCCGGGCCGCGGCACTAACGGTGTCACTGCAAGCACCACATATAGAAAATTTTACTTGGGCTAAAATAAAATGGGGCTGGATACATTTCCTATACTTCGAAGTGTTTATAAAAAGGGTTGTTCAAATTAAATGTTGATCCAATTACGCTTATATGATTTTTGACAAGCAACTAGAAACCAATAAATTGAAAATCAAAACAGAAAAAAATAGCTATAAATATTCTTCAGAAATTATTCAAAAAAAACTTCGATCTATTGTATACTCCTTATTTGTTGAAAACTTAAACAATGATTAACAACAATTTGCAATCCCAATTACTCTAAAGACTTCTTAAATATATCAAATATATTTTTTTTAAATGAGAAGTTTTTAGTAAAAATACTAAGCATGAAATGATATTTATCACTTTCAACCTAAAGAAATAGTGAACAGATCATACACATGACTTAACTAAAAAAAGTTATTTAGTCATTCCACCAAACTCGTTATATTCATATATTTTATGCACTAAAGCATAAAATTATTAGGGTGAATGGTTGATTTTATTCCTGTTAATGAAGAAAAAGATTACAGAAGATCAATATATTTTTGGAAGAATATTACCACACATTATAAATATATTTTCCATATGTATTTTTGTACAACTATTTCTATCCCTTTGCAAGAGCATCGACAATGGTCAAGATTTCGTCAGGACGAGGCTTCGTCCGCGCGCTCGTTTGAACTCGTCCGACCATTGCAGGTCGACGGACAATCATCTGGACGAGCCACACGCCTGAAAGTTCGGTCGTGGACGAAGGGGCCTCCGACCGTCGTCCGTCTCCTCGTCCGCATTCTGCAGGAGCACGAACGACGAACGATAAAAAAATCAATTTTTAATTATAAAAATAATTTTTAAAATTAAAATAAAAAAACTATAATTTCACAATGATCCATACTAAAAGACGGATCCGTGAATTAGTGAAAAATTTATATTTTGTAGAATATAATCCTTTACACTAGATCAATAAGTTTTGCATTACTTGAGTAAACCTTTTATAGATAGGTTTTCAACTCCAACTTTCATTGTGCCTTCGGTGTGGGATAAATGATAGTTTATAGATACGTTTTCAACTCGCTTCTTTGTGATTTTGATGTGGGACAATTAGTTTTACACATGAAAGAGAGTTTTTGTTGCTTTATGTAAAACTTTGTTTAATTTCAATGCAAAATCTATGTCTAGCCTAGTGGTAAATGTGTTAAAAAATCATAGAGGTTGTGGGTTCAAGCCATACCCAACATTTTGTATTTTATTTTGACTTTATTATTCTTTTCTCATTTTATTCCATTCTTTTTTTTTGTTTATACTTTTTTCCTATAAACATGTTAATTTTTATGGTAGTGTAAATTTAATTTAAGTAATGTAATTGTTTTTTTCAATTAATGTAAGTATTTTATTTAAATTTTTTGTGTTCTAGAGTATATTATATTTTGCTACTTATTATTTGAAAAAAAATAAAATTAATTATAAAATTTGTAACTTTTTAAAAATTAAGTAATGTATATTTTTTATTTAATTTAATATTTAATTTTACTATTTATAACATGTGAAAACAAAAATAAAAAATAATAACATAAATTAAATGAAAATGGGTTTTAATTGATAGAGCTGACACTAGTCTAAACCACTACAGAAGGAAGGGCCGGACTAAGAAATGTTGATGTGACGACAACTAGTCTGCCCACTAGGGCGGATAGTGGTCCGACTATTATGGATGCTCTAAATACTCTTAATCTATATAAATGATTAAACCTATCAATGAAATACACAATTCACGGTCAATCTCAATATTTAATACATCATCACGAGCAATTTTTCGATCCTAAACCTCGAAACCCAATTGTTTTTTGAATTAGACCCAAATTAGCCTTTTTTCAGAGCAATCTCATCATTGTTCATACCTTCCTCAACCCTTCAACTAAAATCTTGTAGCAAAACCAATCCCTACCATTCATTCTTGAGTGTGAAAACAAACCAAGATCAAGTGAGCATCATAAATCTTACGAAACATGACCAAATCCATAGAAACAGTTTCCGTATGATTCAAATTCGTTGGAAAGAGCTTCCCTGCTTGGTCACGGCTTATGCGAGTTTTTCTTTAGCTTACGCGAGTTTGGAGCATGACAAGATTGAAGACGAAGACTTTAAGATTCATCCCTTTGGGTTTTGTCTTTTAATTATTTTTATGTTTATTTTCTTATTTTGGATTTTATTACCTCGTATATGGGTAATTAATTTGTTGAATTCTCGAGATTGAGAGTAACTCTTTATGTATATTTAGTTCTAATTTTTGATATCCAAGATTTCATTTACTTCATTCAAATTTGTTGGATAATGCTTTTGGTTGTGTGGCAGACAACATGTGTATGATTTAGTGGCATGTGAAAGAATGGAAGGAGGATCCCTATGTTAGATTAGAATTGATGACACTAAAGTTAATATCCCAAAAAAAGATAAACCTAAGAGTGTAGGTTTTATAAGGGTAATTAATATGTTTGGAAGTACAGCTAAGTCTGAGAACCTCAATGCTAGTTATCAACCCTAGTAATCATATAGTCATCGTTTGGATATCATAATTGTGTTTGTTTTAAATACACAAAAGTTGTGAAATCATACCCTGAAATTCCCCAATCTCCTTTGTTTTTAACCATTGTTTAATTGCTTTCAATATTTGATCAAACTATGTACTCCCTCCGTCCCAGGGTATTAGACTCGTATACCATTTTGGGGTGTCCCAACATACTTGACCACTTTCTATTTACTTGTAAAAATTAAAGAATTTAAGTAACGCCCTTATTACAATTAGGATTAAAATAATAATTAATCCAATGTTAATTGAATGGAAATCGGTACCCAACCCACCAACATCATTTCATTTTTTGTCTTCTCTCTCTTCCAGACTCAATCCCTCATTCTCTCTCCACGCCTCTTCCAAAAAAAAAACCCTAGATCTAACATTTTCTGTCAAACTCACGCATCCATGGCTTCCAACGACGAAATATGTGAGCCTAATCCAAGCGATGATGGGTGGGTTAACCCCCGACGCCCCCTTACTCGCTCGCCGTCGTGGTCTGCTAGCAGTGGCAGTGGGGGAGGAAAATCACTCGTCGTGGTGCAAGGAAAGAGGAAAGCTCCGGTTGCCGACGCCACCACCCCTGCCGTAAAGAAGTTCAAGAGCGGTCAGCTGAAATTAAAAGATCTGAAAGCTGTGTTCCATTTATTTTAAATTTAAAAATAAAAATACATCACATCACCTAATCTACTTTATTACCAACTTCATTTACACCACTAAATGTCACCTCCTAAAATCCTGTGCCCAAAAGAAGCGAGTCTAATACTCTGGGACGGAGGGAGTATTTGTTTAATTGCTTTTAACTTAGTTAAAATAACCCAAAAACCATGTTTCTCCGAATAGTGATAGACAGTCTGTAAACTTATTTCTCATGTTCGATACCATACCATGTGTTTACCTTTTAAGGCCATGTTTGGTTGCCAAGACCATGTTTTGTTATCAGGATTCTGTCTGGGAAAATAATTTGATTCCTTAAATTTTAAATTTCTATGTTTGTTTCGGTTTTTAATCAAACTGGGAAAGTAATCAGAATCCGAGAACAAAGAAAGTTAGTACAAGTTTCCAGGATTTTGAATCCTAACTTTTTTAAAGTATTCTTTTTCCCAGTTCTAGGATTC
This sequence comes from Salvia hispanica, assembly GCF_023119035.1. Classification (NCBI taxonomy): domain Eukaryota; kingdom Viridiplantae; phylum Streptophyta; class Magnoliopsida; order Lamiales; family Lamiaceae; genus Salvia; species Salvia hispanica. Next base: position 43,397,050 of record NC_062967.1, read on the forward strand.
TTACATATTTAAGCAATATAATATAGTTTAATTATTATTATTATTATTATTATTATTATTATTTACAATGTTTTAAATATAATTTAAAATTATAAATGATACTTAATATCACTATAATAAATAACTATAATTAAAATTAGCATAATTATAACTATATTTTATAATAATTCATAATAATAATTAATAATTTATTAAATAATTAAAATATAATTATATGTATAAATTTTATAAAAAATAATAATTATTATATTTTATAAATTAATAATTAATCAATAAATTCATAGTGCAATTTTAATTTATAAAATTTATTTAATTATAATATCCATAAATATTATAATTATAATATAATAATTATTATGTTTATTGTTATAATAAATCAGTATAATACTCCATGTAACTATAATTATAATTATAATTATATTATTATATATTATGATGGATGATCCATATTTAAACTATCCATCGTAATAATTAATATAATTATTATTATTTATAATTTATAATTTATTAAAATTTTTATAATATTATTCTTTTTTATAAATAAAAAATAATAAATATATTTTTAGTTTGGTGTTTAAATTAAATATAAATTTAAAATCTTGATACTTTCCAAACACAGGAAAGTAAAGTTACTGGAATTCATATTCCCAGGAATCATTTTCCTTGCTAACTTTACTTTCCTGCCAACCAAACACGGCCTTAGCTATATTAAATGTCAAAATCTATCTTGTTACTTACAAGTATTTTTAGGACTCATTTGATAAAAAAGATGGGATATGAGAAGATATGTAAAACAAGATAAGAAATACGGGCTTCATGTCAAGATATGCAAAGATATGATTTTTTTCCGTTGTTGTTTGATAGAAAAGAAATTATCTAAATTTGTATTGTATATTAAATAACATGGCTTAACTTGACAAATTGGTGGAATACATAAACAAGGTTAATGTTATAATTTTGGTAAGATTAGATAGGGTCTTGGTCTTATATTGGGCTTTGAGTTAAGTTTAACTATGATATCAAACAATTAGAAATGTCCATATATAATTCTCTATCTTGGTATTACAAACTTATCAAACATGCCCTTAGTGTTGATAAATTGCGAATAAATAGAGAGACATATTCTCATAAACTAGTCGTAATTTGTCGAGCAAATTCGGTAAAGGTTTATTATAAAATAGTCAACCAAATTATGGAGGACAATAGCATACTTGGTACATAGTATTAAAACTCGTGCTAAATCCACTGTTTATATTTTTTAGGGACGGAGTGAGTATTATATATGAAAATGACTAATTATGATGGAATTTTTTAAAATAAAAAAATTACCTCAATTATGAGGGAACGAAGGGAAGTGAGTGCTATTTATATTAATCTATGCATTTTCAATTACCCCTCTATTTACTAGTACCTTTTAATCTTTGATCAGAATGTAAATCCATCAAAATTCAAATAGTACTAGTAAGCTAAAATCTAAATCATATGCTCATTCATGAAAATTGAATTTCCATTTATTTTTTCAATGACTCTAGAGTAATTTGCGAACAATTACCTCAAGATCGAGAACTTATCCCGTACGCACCTCGAACATCGGCCGTGGGCGATATTCATGTTTGTCAAATGTATAGTATGTATGATTGGTTGAATTTTATGAGCGAAAAACTTTCAATATATATAGTACCTTTGACCTTTCAAGTAACTCATGTATTATATAGTTACTTGCAAAAGTGTAATCATATCTATATGGTAGCATCCAAACAACTCCTTTTGATTTTAATTATTTCTATAAGATCAATTCTTACCTGAATTACAGCATTTAATAATTTCTCCTAATATCATGCAACATTCGTCCAAGTACGGCGTTATAATAAAAAAAAATGCCAATTCCACTTAACCCCTTGTAAGATCTACTAATAAGTAATAGTAGTAAACTTATTTTCAAGAATTTGATGAGCAATCAACTTAGGATGAAATGAGTAGTTAACAAGCATTAATGCATTATCACTAAAAAATTATAAAATTAAGAATATTAATTTATGTTTTCAAATATAACATCAACGTTTTAGAAAACGTCTTTATTATTATAGTCACAACTAAAATTATAGGATGCAAATGGTAGCGTATTAGAAAAAGCAAAAAAAATATGAAGAATTGTGCACAAAACACTTTTGCATTCTAAACTTTCGTTATTCATCAAAAGTTTTCAACTTCAATTTGTTTGTCCTAAGTTTTTGTAGTGATTAAGTTAGAGAAAAAACTTTAATTATTTAGATTATTGATTAAGATAACTAGGAATCTTTGATTATTTAAGTATGGGCAACGACATTATTAAACATCTGTGTTTCATCTTCATTTCACACTTAATTATTACTAGGTCACGAGACTCTAAACAAATTAAATCAACACAAATTCGCGGCAGAGCAACAATATAATATTTTCGATGTCTGAAAATATTGGATGGTAGTAATAATTTTGAAATAAAATATAGGGTTTTTAAAGATAAAATAGGAGAGTGGAGTAACAGTAGTTCCCGCGTGAAGGAAAAGACAAATGGATTGCAAAGTGTGTCTCAAGCTGGAGAGCTTCAAATCAAATCTGTATAAAGCGGTGAGCCCACACTCACATGCACTTCCTAACCACTCTCTTCAATTATTTCCTACTTAAGCTTATTCTATATATACTATAATTCTTCAAAACAGACCAAATATCAATTTCCTGCAAAAAAATTAACAAGTCATGGGAAATTGCATTGAAACGGTGCCAAAAACAGAGAATCGTGATGAAGAAATGGCGGGAAAATCGGAGAAGGTGAGAGTAAAGATAGTGTTAACTAAGGAGGAGCTGGAATGGCTGATGGTTGAGCTGCAACAGACACAAGGTAAGAAAATTGAGGATGTTTTGGAAGAGATAAGGAGAAGTAGAGAGAGAAGTAGTGTGGGTTGGAAGCCATCTTTGGATAGCATCGTTGAGACACCTGCTGAGGAGATGGATATATGAACTTCCTTCTCTCTCTCTCTCTCTAGAATCCTAGATCTACTTTTTTTAGTTTCTTGGTTCTTTGGCATGTGTATTGGGAGTTTTATTATGGCAAACATGTATTGGAGAGAGCCAAATTTGTAAGTATATATGTAGATGTGTAATAATTGCTTTAGTTAATTACTTATGGTGTGCAAGAAATTAAATTAATTACTCTTGGTTGCTGATTTTTGTTACCATTACAAATGAAGATTAGCATGAAATTAGTTACTCTTGGTTGGAACCGTCCACCATTAATTGTCACACTTTGATCCGACACGTATTTTAAGAAATGTAATAGAAAGTAGGTTGAAAATTTTAATCGAATATGTATCCTACTCTTATATACTACTCAGTTTTGTAGTAGTAGTTAAATGTGAAGGAAATGAGTTATGGACTGAAAATGAAACTATTGAGAAGCAATGGCAAGACAGGGGGAGAATAATATTTAAAATGTTTCAATAATGTCCAAACTTGTAGTAAATGCAAATGCTGACCCTTTAAATTGTCAAGATTTAGACATTTATCTCTGATTGTCTATTTTGTCTTTGAAGCTAGGAAGTCGGCGGCAGAGTTAGAGAAATTCATTTATGAGAGAACAAACCTCATATAACTATTCTCAAAAGCCTGGGATTTATATTCAGTTTGAAGTTGAATGAATATCTAAATCTCCAAATTTGTGCAAGAAATTTGGTCATACGATTATACGAATATACGGCAATTAGACAGTTTAGTGTTAGATAAAATTTCCAACAAAAATCCAAAATAATGGAGATTTTAATAGCTATCTATGCATCTGACGCCAATGATCAATTATTTGTAATTCATATTTTTTTATACAAACTACGCCCACATAAATATACGACCATCCGTTTATTTTAGTATAGATTTAGACCATCACCATCCCCATTTGTGCTCTTATTTAATAGTATGAAGATGGGCCCGTACCCACTTTTACTTCTATCCTTGGCAAAGAGCACAATACCCACATCCATGCTCTTAGCTAAGGACAAGCTCAAGGGTCTCGCCATTCTATTATTCAATTTAAATACTTCAATTACTAAAAACATTTCTATATTATAAAAATATATTAAAAAATAAAAAATACAAAATTAAAATCCTAGAAAATAAAAAAATACATAATTAAAATCCTACAAATTAAAAATTACATAATTAAAGACTAAAAAAATACCCCCGTGGAAGACTAGTCCTCTATCCCCAATGTTCTCTTGAGACCCCGGATCATTTGCTCATGCGTTGCAAGTTGCTCCGGAGTCATCTTAGACGTATCGTTCATATAGAGTTGACCCAAGAGGGCCCACAACGAGTTGTTCGAGGGTGGAGGGGGCACAAAGGGAGCGGGAGCGGGAGCGGGGGGGGGCGGATGGAGTCGGGGCGTGACGGTGGGTGGCCGTCGCCTTCTTCCTTCCTTACGGCCGGCGGGAACTGCTCGGGCCAGCGTCAGGGCTACCCAAGCTAGTTCCGGCAAGCTGGGTAGCCACATCATCGGAGGCACCGTCGGATAGGGCTATTGACCTCGACCGTTTGCTGGAGGAGCTGGAGGAGGATGCTACTACGCCATCCCTATACTTCGGATGAAGGCGCCCCTCCTGCCAACAAGCGAGGTACTTGAACGCTTCCAACTCCATGCGTTGGTAGGTCGCCAAGGCGGCACTGATGATGTCGAGGCCGACCGCTCTTCCTGGAGGTAATACCCCTTAAACTTACCGATTGCGTCATTGCATCTGAAGATGCAATTGCGCACCATACTATTATTGCGATAGATGGTTCCCTCCGGCCAGGTTTCATTGTAAAGACGCGTGATGCGCCACCAATACGTTTCCCCGGTTTGGTTCGTGCCAACATCCGGATCTTCGGTGACTGCCAAGTAGGCTTTGAACATCGCCATCATCTCACCCGGAGTTTACGGGGTGCGGGTGCCATGAATAGGAGGAGTAGGAGTAGGAATGGAAGTAGGAGTAGGAGTAGAGCTGCCGCTCCCTCCCGATCCGGGTTCGGGTGCCCACCCGAACCCGTAGGCATTTTGGTCGTCCACCGGGTAGCCACCCGCAACTTGCGAACCTTGGGTTTGAGGAGGGGCCGAAAATTGCATTTCCGGACTAGGGAATGAGTCAGAGTTGAACCAATCGTGGTTTCAACCACGATTGTCTGAGGGGTGATTGCCGGAACCGGACATTGTGTAGTGTGGTAAGAATTTAGATGAGAGAACATGAGAAAAAAGATGAGAGAATGTAGATGATAGAATAGATGAGAATGTGATTTTTTTTGTGTTGAAGTGAGGGTATTTATAGATGAAAATGTGAATTTTGGGGAAAAAAATTGAAAAATAAAATAAAAGTGGGTAGAAAACGGATATAATTTTTTGGGAAAATATTTTTTTTTATTTAAAAATGTTTTTTTAAATTAGTTTCGAATTTTAAAAAAAAATTGAATATGCCCGTTGGCCAATCAGAACACGCCACGTATGGGTGCTCAGCGGCATGGACGTGCTCTTAGGTAAGAGCAGCGCCGTGCCGCTGACATGGACGGACGGCTCGCAGCGGCGAACGATCTCGTCCTTGCCGCTGGCACGGACGTACGGACGCCGCGATGGGGATGCTCTTATAATATCCCCCTCGGCCCTTCTCCCTTCCTTATTGTGTTATAAAATGCTCAATAAAAACAATACTACTACTACTAGTAAACAGTGAAGCATTATGAAAAAGTAATTCACTAATTCATAATAAGAACACAAAAAATTACCGATATTATATGTATCGAGTAAATAGCTTTTATTTTCTAACGTTTGTGGAAGGAATCCTGAGAAACGTGTGCTGGGTACATTTAACCAATATATTTATAAAACATATTTTAAATGTTATTTTTAATTTATTTATTATTAATATTTGTAACATAATTTGTGATTAATTTTACATAAAAAGAATTTAAAATTTTTTTGCATGAAAATGTAGAAAAATATATATTGCAGAAAATACAACACAAATTTATAGATTCCCGTGATTGAAGACAACCTATGCACCTTTTGCAAGAAGGAGCGAGAAACTCTGGATCATGTCATATTCTGGTGCAAGTATTCTAGTACCCTTTGGATTCTATATTCTGCTTGCTAAAGGATCCGATCTCATGCCCTTTAGCTAGATGGATGCACTTTTCGTTAAGTTTAATAAAAGATCTGAAGCTTCTTTTCATAAGTGATCACGCGGTTCATTTAGTGGCTAAGAAACAAAGTTAATAACCGTATGATTAAACTAAACTAGAATATTGAGAAGAAGCCCTTTCTTTAGAGGTGCGGTTCACGGACTGAAGGGTGGTGGTGCATGTAATTTTCCTTTCTACTGGACAAATGTGTGAATAGCTGACTAAAATTACTCGATGAAGGTGTAACAATCGAAGAAACAAATGTTCTGTTCTCGCTTAGTTGTTGCGTGTTTTTTGGGCCTTTCGGCAGAGGGAATGTGTGCCCTCCATTTTCATACTTGTTGGTATATTTAGAGTTTTGCTATGTTTGAACAAAATAGATGTAACATTCATACCATATACATATTCATAGAACTATAGAAGCTGGGACAAAATAAAGCTTTTAATGATATGCTAAGAAACAATAGCTAGCAACCAATTAATGCTAAATCATATCACTCATACAAAATCAATTGACCTTGGGGGTTTGAATACATATACAGAAAAGATAAATATCAGCTAACTTTCTTGGTGTGAGTCAAGTGATGAGCCACATCCTTCAAATCAAGAATATTTCCATGCTTATATTTGGATAGTAATCGAATAGCTTCTTCTTTCGTAATCAAAATCTTCACTTGATACGAAGATTTATTATCCCCGTCATTTTGAAGCAACGCCTTCGCTTCAAACTGAACTCTCTTGGTCTTCGTCGTCTTCTTGCTCACACCATCTTCAAAATCCATTTCAGTAGTCAAGAAATTAGAAATCTGTATTGAGAAATATTAACAAGATAAAATGTTTACGCACACTGAGACATATTATATACATGAGTTGAGTGTGTGTTTTCGTGTTTAGAAAAAGCTACTTAATTAGATAAATATTGTTCACATTTAAGACTTAAGAGCCTAATCATGCCACCGACAGTGAAGTGTGTGTTATATACTTTTAAATAACTTACAAGATTTAACTACAACTATTTAAATACAATATGCTTTGCATGTGTTTGAATTTCAACATGTGGAAACTACAGCCGGAGTTTGAAATCTACTATTGTTTCAATTAGACGGAAATCAAGAAGTGTGGAGTAATATTTAATACTAATATGAACTCGTTTTCCCTTAATTTGTTTAGTGAAGTAGATGTAGATTTATTTGGATCATTGGAGGGCTGAAAAACTAATTAAGAACTGATATCTCTATTACCTAAATCCACGTTTTGGTGGTGGTTATTTTTTATAAACCAATTCCTTGGTGTAGGACTGTACGGGAAATACTAGAGAGTAATAGAATACGAGAGTGTGCAACACAGATGTTTATTCCGTTCCTAGGGACGAGACACAATCAGGACGCGTTACAAGCGTCCCGTTCCCCTGTCTGTTATGTGCAAAGTGATGGAAGGGGGTTGTCCCTTCCACGCGCCAATTAGGTGTAGACGTTAGGTCCACTCGCGGGTCTGCAAGTGATCTTTATATCCTATAATACATTCTATATCATCTATAAATACCACGTTCATCCAATTTTTTAACACTATGTACTTGTCTCTTATTCTCGATTGTCATTCTAAATTCTCTTCGAAATTTGTAGCACTATGTTATGCAGCAATGATATATGACCAGCGACAAATCCAGAATATGTGATCCATAAATGCAAATTTTATGACAAATAATTACTCCCCATCACATAATAAAAATAAAATAATATTAAAACCAGTGTTCCCTCCATTCCAATTAAGTTGGCTCACATCTTTTGGACACGGAAATTAAGAAATAGTGTTAAATGAGTTAAATGATAATAAAATAATATAGGAGAGATGAAAAAAGTAGGAGAGATAAGAGAGAATAAAGTTTGTAACCGAGTAAAGCAAAAGTGATAAGATGTTTTGGCTTTTGTCAAAAAAAAAGAAATGACTCAACTTTGATGGGACGTGCCACAAAAGGAATATGACCCAACTTAGTCGGAATACATGGAATACATGTTATGTTAGCTTTCAGAACTACAGTATTTTAAAATACAAAATAACACTTGTTTTATACAATAACCAAACTAAGATTTCAAGTTACATAATACTCCCTCCGTCCCCAAAGAATATGCACTTTGGGTTCGGCACAAGTTTTAATGTTAAATTGGTAAAGTAAAAGAGATGTAAAGAGAAAATGTAATTAAAGTATTGTTACATGAGAATGAGTTCCTGACAAACACGGATTTTGCATGTTTTTAAGGACTAGATTTGACTTGTTTTAAATGTCAATCATGCAAATTATGTTCTTAAATTGCATATTTTATACATTTGGTATTTTTGACGTGTTTGTTGATAAATGATAGAAAAAGATAGAAAAGGTGAAAAAAGGCCAAAGTTGCAGCAACGTCAGTTCAAGCTAATTTTATAGAAAATGTGAAGTCCAATCAGTGCTTAATGCATACCATTCTCTTCGTCTTCGAAATAGTTTCGCGTGGATATCTCACACGTCTCAATTGGAGTACTGTGGAGAAAGTTATGACTATTCTATGAACGTTGCGCAGTGTAGTCAAAGCTGGTGGGAATTTAGGCGGAAATTCACAGATAAAAAAAATTATTATATCGTGAAGCAAATATCTCTCATTTCTTGAAGGCCACAAAATTTATCAAAAAATAAACCTTTTTCCAACCTATAAATACCTCTTAACGCAATTCATATTCTTTATCCAGAGCCTCCAATCCTTCTCCCATCTACACATTCTTCCATTCCATCTTCCAGAAATAATTCATCCATCTTCCATTAGAGCGGAGCTCTACAGATCCAGGTGATACGCTCAGATTTTGCACTGTTTTAAGGTTTTTATTTGGTCTGTTTTAATGTCAAAATCACAATTCATGTTCATATTTTGCATATTTTGTATTTGACGTGTTTTGTGAGATTTGTGCATATTTGAGCCTAAAAAGATAGAAAAAAGTCGAAGTTGGAAATCTGGAGCATTCGAGCCCAGCGACCGCCGAACCTGTAGCTGTCCGCTCTGGAGAAAGTTGTGCTGAAACGAAGAACACGTTCAGCGACCGCTGGGGAGTGCGCAGTGACCGCTAGAAGAGTTTCCGAAGCTATGGTATTATTCACAGCGACCGCTGTAACATAGTGTAGTGACCGCTATCCAAGAGGCAGAGGTTACAGATCATTGTGCAGCGACCCGCTGCGAAAACGCGGCGCACGAATTTGACCTACTTTCTCCCCAAGATTTACCAAACTTAGCTCTCTTTTACCTTATTTCATGGAGCCCAATTTTCCCTCTATAAATACCCCTTAAAACCTCTTCATTAGAATCCTATTTTTTCCTCATAATTCTAGAGTATAAACTTGAGAGTTCTTCTTTGTGCAAGGGGTTGGAGAAAGAAGCAAGAGATCATCAAGGAGCTACAAGGATTCAACCTTTGGGTTTTAATTGCTTTAGTCCTTATGTTCATTTTGTCTTCCCTACAATCTATGTTTTTAGCTTATTCTATCATGTGTAACTAAATTCATAGGATTCTAGAGATGTGTTAGTAACGACTTTGGTTATACAATTCCGTTTTCTATTTAATATCCGTTTTGTTTTTACTTCGTTTCTTCCTTAAGTTGTTCCATAATACTTCACGTTTGAGTGACACATTCGGTGATGATTTAATATAACTTGCTACATAATCGTGAGAGGAGGTTAGCGAGTTAGATCTACTTAGTAGATACTACAATTAGCTCTCCTTAAAACGACACTGTTAATTGAGAGTGGGGACTTTCCAAGGATCTTAGGAGCTTTTAGGAGTTACGGATCTAGGATTGACAACCCTAGTGTTAGTAATTTACGCTTATACCGTATTGGCATAATTTATGTGACTCGTTATATCGAAGTATAAACTGTGCTAGGGTATTGTAGTTGGACTTTGTATAACCATAACTGTGAACGCACATCCTTGGAATTCTCTTTATCTCTCATATTTTATCTCTTTAATTATTTGCAATTAGTTGTTTTATCATCTTCAAGTTGTTCTTCTTTTAAAAAATCTTCAAAACTTTCGCCTTTTCAAATAGTGAATGAAGCTTAGTAGAAGGTAGTCAGTCTGTGACTTTATTCCCCGTGTTCGATATCCAATACTGACCTTTAGCTATACTATATATACTCTGTATACTTGCAGGTTTATTTAGTTCTAATAAAAAGTGCATCACCAAGCAAGAGAAGACTGAAGAATGAAGATTCAACCTTGGGTTTGATCAATTTCTTTCATGTTTCATACTTTTATTTTTGTTTTTACTATTTGTTTATGGGTAGTTGAATATCCTTTGTAGAATTTTTGTGAAAACTATTATGAACATGTTTTGATTTATTGAATTGAACTTTTTCCTAGTTCTTGTGATTGTTTTGCTTGTTCCTGTGCTTTTATTGTTCTTTTGTCTGGCCAACTTTAGAAATATGGCCGTTTAACTAGATTGGTTGAGAGATAGCTAGTTTTATGTGGTAAAAGGAACGAGTACAACACATAGGTTTATCTGCATTCGAGAGAGGGGACCCTTTGTGAGAGCTTGGGTCTTAAGAACTTAAGGAGTTAGAATCTAATCTATTGGAAGAAGACTTTGATAGTTAGATTCTAATCTATTGGATAGGTGCACTCGAGAGAGTGCTTAGCCTAGAATTGCGACTTTCCTAATAATCCTAGAGACACATAAAGGTAAAAGTTCTATGAGATTAATCATCACTAGGTCGTACCGTCGTAGTAGTTGGATCCTAAAACTCTACTTTTTTTTAGCCTGTTTTGTATTATTGTATTTTTTTATACTTGTTTATTTATGTCTAGTTTATAAAACTAAAACTCAAAACTTCGTGTCTCTAAATAATATATGACGCTTAGTATATTATAGCCAGTTGCAATCTTATTCTTTGTATTCGATATCTCGGTACTGACCTTTAGCTATACTAGATCTACCCCTGTAAACTTGCAGGTATTTTTAGTGCTAATAAATAGTGCATCAGTCCCACCTTATTAGAGATAAAAGACTTTCCAAAATTAGAAAGTTAATATTTTTATGGGACGGACTACAATATATCAAGAATGGAGAAAGTATATAACTACTACAATATATCCACAAACCAAAATAATAAAAGTAGCAAACTATCTAATTGAATTTTCTTAAAAATGAAAAAAAGAAACCAAATTAATAGTACTAGACTAATAAGAATATAATTGAATAAACAATTAAAATATATACTCCTACCTAATGTTTAAAAAAGGAAATAGGTTGATTTGATTCTTCTAATTTTATACTATCACATTGAAAATAAAATAAAATTAAAAAAACTAAAATACTTGATATATGTTAATAAAAGAAAATTGGCAATAACTCCAAGATTTGAAAACAAGTATGTTGTTGGACAAGGTGAATGCTCTTATTTATATCTACTTAAAGATGGTTGAAGGTCAAATACGTAGACAAGTGGGTAGATGATATAGAATCGAGTTCGATCTTAACTTCGAAATGTACAAAGCACAACTAGGAAACCCAATATTCAATAAGTGGCGATGCTCAATCCATGGATCATGGATGAGCCCAGAGCCGCGAAACTGCCCAATCGGAACAAAGGCAACAAATGATAAAGACAAGCGAGGAGGTGGAACTTCAAACAATGCATCCCTAGAAGATCAGGGACTAGGGCTGCATTGTTTCGGCATTTCACCATATATTTCGGCATTGGCATGACTATGCCAGAAACTAGAAAGATGACAATGGAGGTGCCATACAAAAGAAGAAGACATGCATGTGTTTCTCTGTTTGTGCTTGGGATGACGAGGAGAAGAAGATAAGATGGTGATTGGCGACGATAAATGGAGATTTTCATCCGATGGATTAGAAAATATACGAGAAGTGATTTTTTCTGGTGGCTAAGAAAATCACATTAGGAGTATTTTGGATTTTCAAAATTGAAAAAAAGGGAGAGATATGATAAAGGCAGTGGTGCAAACAAGAGTTTCATTTATCCCTAAAATCACTTATATATGATGAGAGACATGCTACAAACTGCGATTGCAGCGAGTCATTGTTCAATAACCAACACGTCCAAAAAGAAGCGAAAATAAGGAAAACCCAGAGCAGGACGAAACCAACTTCCTAGCTTAAACCATCTACCATAGAGACAACGAAATAAGTGATGATTAGCCTTTTGTTTGATGAGAGACATGATGATTGGCCTTTAGTTGGGATTCTGTGTTTTGTTTAAATTTTTCGGGCACCATATTAATTACTTCCTCCGTTCAATAGTAATGGAAGCGTTTATTTTCGACACGGAAATTAAGAAAAATTATAAAGGGAAAATAAATTGGAAAGTGAAAAAGATAAAGAGATGAAGAGAGAAAAAAATAAAATAGAGTAAAGTAGGTGTGGAAAAATGAGTTGACTTTTTACTAAAAAGGAAAATGACTCTATTACTATGGAACGTACCAAAATACCAAATGACTCTATTATTATAAAACGGATGGAGTACTTCTTCCGTCCCACAAGAATATACATTTTTTATATTTTATGCATCATATCAAAAGAGTACTTTCTTCTCTAAGGTGAGATCCATTTTACATTAACATTACTTATTTTTTCTTTCTACTTTTTCGATATTTTACAATTATGCATTGAAACCTGCTCTTAAATCTAAAATATAAATTTTTATGGGACAGAGTACATGTTTTAATACAACTATAAATCCATATACTCCTTTGTAGTCAACGCTATAAAGGAAAAAATTGCATTTTGTATTAGGAGTAATATTTATCAATTTTAGCAACCAAAGAAATACAAGTAGTAACAAATTTAACCAACGAATTGATCTTATAAAAAAAAGAACAATATTCAATCGTAATATAACTTAAAAAAAAAATTAAAATGCTAATAATGAGTTTTCTTTCTCGCTCAAAGTTCCAATTTTGATTGTTTAACAAATTATGGCTATGGGAGTTGGAATTGAAAGAAAATCGGCAGTTTGCTCATTTTAGCTGGCGAATTGACGATTCAAGTTTAAGGAGATCCAAGTTTTTTCTTCGTTTGGCAGCTACTAATTGGAAAAGGATCTCTCATTCACTCAATTTTTCATTTCCAGCTCCGATTTTGATTGAGAATCAGCTCGATTGCCGGAGGCGTAGGGGACTAGTGACTGACCAGGTAGCATAATTTTCAATTTGATGTGATTTCTCGGCACTTTTGTTTCGAATTAGCAGCAGTTCTAGCGCACATGATTCAGATCCGTTCAATGAGTTTCCAGTGTTTGTGAGTAATTGGTTGATGGATTAGGATCTCCTTTTTAGTTTTTGATCGCGCAAAATGGCTGCACCTGACAAGCAGAGCGCTTTGGATTACATCAATCAGATGTTCCCCACAGGTTCCGCACATCTTTCTCTGTATCTGTTTCCGTGATTATTGTTTTATATTGTTAGGGATTGGCGTAAGCTGTAGTTGGAAGGATTTGTTCAGAATGATCTGAGTTCATGGAAATATTTCAAGAATTGATTTATGAGGGGGAATTTTAGTGTCTTTTTGGCTTCTGGAAGTAGGAAGTTGATGGGAAACCCAGGAAAAACTGATCCAGACTCGGATAGCATTTAGGAAGAGTTAATTCACGCTCGTATAGTTTTGCTAACTTTTCCTGTGCATAAAAGTCTAAGTTTATGAAGCCATTTTTCTGGAAAGGGTGTTTAGAAACAGAAGTAGAATAAGAGCAAATTTTCTTTGTGATCAGATAGGTTGAGTTTGCCCATGCTGTTGGGACTTGAACTTCTAGATGTTGCTCTATTAAACTTAGTTCAGTTGTTGATGATGTGGAAGCTGGTTGTCATGCAGAGGCCTCTCTATCTGGTGTTGAGCCCCTTATGCAGAAAATACATAGTGAAATCCGTAGGGTGGATGCTGAGATTTTGGCTGCTGTTCGCCAGCAGGTTGGTATCTTCACTAATTGGTGTGCTGATAAACTGGTGGATATGGCTCTCTTAGACTGTAATTCCATCTATGATTTTAGAGGTTTATTTCTGCTTGCTTGGACTGGAATATATGGAATCAGTTGAGTGAGTTTTGGCATGATAAAGTAAATGGAGAATAGGGGATCAGAAGATAAGGCTTGGGTGGGGAAAGCAAGCTCACTCGAGATCTGATCTTTTGTAAATAGTAGTTAAAATGTAGTACTGCCTGAGTTAACTAATTATAGAATGCTTGGTGTTGGAGAATAAATTTCTGGGTTTATTCTATCATGCTAGTGTTAGCCCTTTGCAGCAGGGCATTCGTGTAGTAAAGATGATATGATTAGTGAACATAAAACTAGAAAAGGGCACCCACACTAGTAACTTGCTTGCTCTTTTGGCATACATGTAAGCCTGCTTTTCTGGTCTTCTCCTTAAAGTTGTTAATGTAATATATGACCAAATACAACCCAGATTACATGCCAAAACACTGCATACTTTCACTTCTAGGTGGTTCCATACGAATGCTTGCATCTTCTTTTTTTTGTTGTATTAACCATATGTTTTCTTCCGTTTGAAGTGGAACCATTGACTCTGGGACAGTTGTTTGCTTTTTTTAAGAGTTAAACAACACTTTTGCTGGTTTTTACTGGTTCCTTACTTATCAACAAATAAATTTTTTCTTCTCAACAATCTTAATCTATTGACATATTTATGATGTCTGCATTTCTAATAGAGTAATTCAGGGAGCAAGGCCCGGGAGGACCTTGCAGCAGCTACTCATGCTGTCCAGGTTTGTCCATTACTTTAATTAGTTACTTAATTGACATGGTAGATTTTTTATTTTCTTAGCACAAATACCCTCCTCTAACTGCTTATCATGTTTCTCAAAAACATTGTTTTCTCTCTTACTGCCTTTGACTAATTAGGTATATCATTTGAACTTAGGAACTCTTGTACAAAATGCAAGAAATAAAAACTAAAGCAGAGCAAAGTGAAACAATGGTTCAGGAAATATGCCGTGACATCAAGAAACTGGATTTTGCAAAGAAGCATATAACTACTACAATTACTGCCCTTCATCGTCTTACTATGCTAGGTAAAGTTTTTGGTCTTGATTATCTTGGAGTGGAGTTTGATTCTTATTCAATCTTGTTTTTTATTTGGGTTTTAGTGGTAGTCCTATGAATCTTGTTGTGTAAGTTTGTAACTGTAAAGTCTTATTGTATATGAGATGCATTAAAGCTTGCCTACATAACTCTCTTATTAATGCTCATGCCGGTGCTATTTTAATATTATACTATTTGGTTAAAATTTTGTTAAAACATTATCTGTTATCATCATTATATCAGTATTTTTTTACTTCCTGGTTTCAGCTCATCAAAGGCAATAGTTGAGTTTCAACAGAGATGGTATAGTTTGATTAATGTTTTCTATTTTCTCTTTTTCTTTTTCCTGATGATGTCCTGGTAGTTAGGAGATCCTTAACAACAAGGATGGGGAACTTATGGCCTAGTAGTTCACATCCACTTTAGCCCGTGATCAAGATAAGGATTGTAACTTTCTAATTGTAGAGAATGAGGAAGGACATAACTCTATGTATAAATCCTGAGGGAGTGGATGGATTTGGAATTCGAAAATCAAGATAAATATGTTTCTGCGAGATGGAGCAGTTGGGAACTCGTTTTTTTTTTGTCTCCCTCTCTAGCTTTTTTAATTTTCCACTTCCACTAGTTTTTTCGAGTAACTTTGTTGAAAATATGATATTCTCAATCCTTGTTATCGTTTCCCTACATATATGGCTCATTGCATGTCTGAGAACTAATTGAAAGTTAACAAATTAGCAAAGTGATGTAATTTCCCAATGAGCTCTTGAAGAAGTCTAGTCTATACTTTTAAATGCAGTCACTGCTTATGGTTTGAAAAATAGAGCTACTTTGTTAACAATCTATCCTTTTTTGTAACATGTAATAGGTTCTGTACTACTTTATTTACGCATTCTTCTCTTTTTAAATGAAATCTGATTCCTGCAAAATCATTCCTCCTTTTCTCTTGTTGACAGTATCTGCTGTAGAACAACTTCAAGCTATGGCTTCTAAAAGACAATACAAGGAGGCAGCTGCACAACTTGAGGTATTACATGGTGTGCACATGCTTGCAGTCTTTCTTTGTTTACAGTTGATATATTTTCTGAGCTACATTGGTCGGTGCTCCGAGCTGAATTAATTGTTTCTTGCATTAGAAATATTGAGCATTATCTTATAAAAACCACGCTAATACATTCAATCACATTTACTTTGAGGTGTATGTTATAATTATTGATGGGATGTAGATGTAATCACAGTATTCCTGATTTTTCTTTCCCATAGTTTCATGAGTTGGGTATACATTTCAGGCTGTCAACCAGTTATGCAGTCATTTTGAGGCTTACAGAGATTTTCAGAAGATCACGGAGCTAAGAGAAAAATTCAAGAGCATCAAACAAATTTTGAAGTCTCATGTGTTCTCAGATTTCTCTAGGTGTGTAAATTATGAAGTCTGGAGATTGACTGAGACAAAATGCTTTTTATGTGTTACAGTTAATTTCATTGCTGCATTACAATCGTATGGAGCGCTAAGTCGCTGGCTCGCTGCTTATGTATATCTTCTACTCCTTGATCTTTTCTTTTCAGTTGGTGGTGTTTAGGTAGATTCGGAACTTGGGAGATCTAGGGAAAAGATGATCATGATCACCGTTTTTTTGTGAACACGTGTCAATTGTCAAATAATCTAGATGTCTTGCTTTGAGTTTCTAGTTGCTTTTTTGATCATATGCTTGATTTGAGTTTTATTACATCAGGAGTACAAGTTTCTGTGTTCTGACTTACTTTTCAACCTTTCTTTTCCTCTTCTTTTTGTACAGCTTAGGTACAGGTAAAGAGACCGAGGAATCTAATTTACTGCAGCAGCTATCTGACGCATGTCTGGTTGTTGATGCCCTTGAGCCATCAGTTAGAGAAGAGTTAGTAAAAAATTTCTGTAGTAGAGAGCTTACTTCATACCAGCAAATTTTTGAGGGAGCAGGTTTGTCGTATTGCTTTATATTTTGAATTTAGTTATTGCCTCCCAATTTTTCATGTAGTTGACTTTGATATGTTGGAACTCGAAATTTGGCTAAATTTGTCAGAACTGGCAAAGTTGGATAAAACAGAAAGACGATATGCTTGGATCAAGCGCCGCCTACGAACCAATGAGGAGATTTGGAAACTATTCCCCTCTTCATGGCATGTCCCTTATCTGCTTTGCATCCAGTTCTGCAAGTTGACGAGGTTGGTGATATATGTCACGTTCGAACTCACATGCGAAACCTATGATTGTGACTTTTAGCATTGCTTGTGAATAAACGGTTCTCCTAGGTTTACATCCTTGTTTGACTTATATAATGGACATCCATTTGAGGACATGGATTTCTATTATTTTGAGATCTGAAAGTGTAGTAGCATAGCATAAGTATAATCTTGATCGCATAATTTCATTATCCTGTAGATCCTTTTTTTGTTGTTTCTCATTGAATCTGCCATTCTGTTGCTAATAGAGACACTCCTAGTGGGTGTTTCTTCATAACGTTGCAGTTGCCATATTTGTGTTTATAGTCACTGAATAACACTTGGTAAAAATAAATTTGTTTGATGGTTTTATCTGAGTTGCTAAGAAGATAACAGTAACAAGATATCATTAACTTCATGATGAATTTTACATCATGATGGAGTTCTTTATGGGGTGAGCAGGACACAACTGGTAGACATCCTCAACAATCTTAAAGAAAAACCAGACGTTGGAACATTGTTACTGGTAAGGTTCTTCTATACCTTGTTTCCTGAAGTAGTCCAAAAAATTAATTTATATATATGCCAAAGTGCTAATTTCAACCTTTTGCCCAGTGGTTTCCTTGCCTCATATCAAATGCATGTGCATCTCTGCTGTATGCATTTCATTTGGTGTCTGTTATTGTGCTTTAGTTCTGCTGTTATGCTACATTTGTGTTCCAATATCCTTGCACCCCTAAATTGATCAAATATTAGCTTCTTAAGCACATTTCTTAATCGTACAACAAAACAAGTTCTACTATCTACTTTGATATCCATTCACTCATATACCTATAAGGCTTGGTTTTTCCTTTCTCGGCGCTCAGCATGAGAAATTGCAAAAGTTTGACCTTGTACTGTATTACTGTGACATTAATATTATGGGTGAAAAACATGTACTTTTCAGCCATGCATCTTTTAAAGAGTTGCATAAGTAATGCTTCTAATTGATGGGTGCTAGTAGGCTTTACAGCGGACTTTAGAGTTTGAGGAAGAACTAGCAGAGAAATTCGGTGGTGGAAGTCGCAACAAGGAATCAGGAAGCGACACTGGGGAAGATACAACTGAGAGTAGCAGTCAGACTATTTCAGACATTCGAAAGAAATATGAGAAAAAGCTTGCAGCACATCAAGGAAGTGAGAGTGAGGCATGTTCATTGATTTCTTCACAGTCCATCAGTTGATATATTCTGATAGTGCAAAATTGATATCCACACAATGTTACTTCTGCCTAACTTAGTTATTTTTCTAACCAGGACCAAGATGGCCACAAAGATCTGTCTGTGCCTGATGCTGGGGTAACTTCTTGTCTTGTTTTTCTTACAAATTGCTGCATGTGGTTAAAAAAAGTGTTTCTCTTTTACTTTATGATCAGAAACAAGATTTTACCCATCATCCATCTTGTATAGATTTGCTTACTTCAATTTTAGTTGTCTCATTGACTGAGTGCAGTGTAGGCAAACCAAAGATTCTGTTCTTGCATTTTATGCTTAATCATATGGCAGATTTTAGGATTGACTTTATTTTTAGTTTTACAAAAAAAACTGCACGAAGTTGCAGCTTATTAGTATAACAACTCCATTAGCTGTTCATTTATAATGTTCACTTTCATGAATTTAGGAACTAATCATGTCTTACCTTGAATGCGATTGATTTACCTGGCAGTTCAATTTTAGAGGGATCATTTCATCATGCTTTGAACCTTACTTGTCGGTCTATGTTGAACTGGAGGAAAGAACTCTTATGGAGCATTTGGAGAAACTTGTCCAGGTTTCGATCACTCTGATTCTCTATTGGTGTTTAACTTTTAGGTCCTTCTAAGTTTTTTTCCGTGACTAACATATATTTGCATCTTATATTACAGGAAGAAACATGGGAAATTGAAGAGGGGAGTCAAACTAATATTTTATCAAGCAGTATGCAGGTATACCTAAAAGAGACTTAGAATGAATTGTTAAATACCGATGATTTGTTAAAATTTATAAAAAAAAAATCCATATAATATGCTTCTGTTCATTTCAAACTCTCGTACTATTTAGTCTAAGCAATATCAACTAAAATGGAAAATTTTATGCAAAATATATCACTCTTTAAAATTCATAAAGCCAATAAAAATATAAAGTAGAACTGTAGAAGTGTTTATTTGCCTGATTCATTTTTTACTGGGATTTTATATGACTACCTAGTTCTGGTGAAGTAACTATTTAATTAACACTGCACGTCACTGTATATGTTAAAATCAGTCATTCTTTTGCATTTCTTGCTCGCCGTTGCTTATTATTGCATTTATTCATCACATTAGAGCATGCTTAATCCTAAATCCTTATTCACTGTATTGTGAAGGTGTTTTTGATCATCAGAAGGACGTTAAAGAGATGCAGTGCTCTGACAAAAAAACAGACATTGTTTAATTTATTCAAGGTTTGTTTAGTTCACAATGTTATATGCATATGCCTAAACAATGACGATATTTTTTGTGATTTTTCATCAAAGCAACTATTTTACACGTTCTCCAACTACATTTTCCTGTAAATAGGTATTCCAAAGAGTTCTTAAAGCATATGCTACAAAGCTTTTCTTAAGATTGCCGAAGGGTGGTACAGGACTTGTAGCAGCTGCTACAGGAATGGATGGTCAGATCAAGGTACTGTTTATTAAATCTTTTTTGGTGTGTGTCTATGTGGTTTTGACTTTATATATCTTTCTCATGTTTGTTTGACTGCTATCTTCATTGTGTTCAACTGACCAACCTTTTATCACAGACATCTGACAAGGATGAACGTTTGATCTGCTACATAGTCAACACAGCTGAATATTGTCACACAACGGTTAGTTTTGAAATGCTTCATTTATCTGCAAACCAAATTCATTAAGTAGTTAGATGCAATAACCCAATAATCTTTAGGACGCAGAAGATTAAAATGGTGGGTTTGATTTAGAATGTTGCTAAGCAACCTAGCCTGCTTGTTACTGTTTTAGAGCCATGACTTGGATATTCTTGTACTTCAATTTTTTCTACTTATCGACTGGAGTTTTTTTTTTTTTTTTCTTACAATTTTGTTACTATCGAAATTTCTGTTGTTTCGGTAAATAATTGTGGTACACCAAATGCTATAACTGCGACTTTCTAGCAAAATAGCAGCAGATTCTGCTGCGGAATTCAGACCTTCACTGAAAAATGAGAAGTTGCATCATTAATTTAAGTGCCATTAGATACAAAATTACATTACTTTCTCAAATACAAGTTAATTCGAGATTTCGAGGACTACGTTTGACTCTAATTGGTGGTCGATAAAGAGATCTGTATCTAGTGAACCGACATGTCTGCTGCAGATGTAGCATGTTTAAGTTCTTTCATTTGCTTCTTTTTTCTCTGTGTTACCCAAGACTAAGTCTCTTTCTTTCACACATTATCAGTCAGGTGAATTGGCTGAAAATGTATCCAAAATAGTTGATCCCCAGTATGCCGATAGCATCGACATGTCTGAAGTGCAGGTAGATAAAATCTTCATATGCCTTGTTTACTGTTTCTGCCTTGCGACCCCAAGCCCCCTTCTCATAGTTTTGTTGTATTCTGCAGGACGAGTTCTCAGCAGTTATAACAAAAGCACTGATAACTCTTGTGCATGGTATAGAAACAAAGTTTGACTCTGAAATGGCAGCGATGACACGTGTTCCTTGGGGCACACTTGAAAGTGTTGGCGACCAATCGGAGTAAGATGCCTTGATACATATATGATCGCCGACATAGTATGTTTTTGCATAAGTTTAACTTATGTTTATTCCTGCAGATATGTGAATGGCATAAATACAATTCTGACTTCAAGCATTCCTGTTCTTGGAAGGCTTCTTTCTCCTATATATTTCCAATTCTTCCTCGATAAGGTGAATGAGTAATGCCTAAATTGACTTTCTATATCTTGCTCTTTAGTTGGAGGATTATACTTGAAGGTGTTTCTTATTATTTTCAGTATGCCCATTTGAGTTCCTAAAGGATAATTACTAACATCAGCTTGTGATAATATAACTATAGTCAATGAAAATTTCTATATAGTAATTTTTATGCGGATGAACTTTTTCTCCTTACAAACAAGCACATAAGTTTTATTCTTTAAATGTTTATTCTTCTACAACAGCCATTATTTAAAGCTAATCCTCTCTAACCTCTGCAGCTTGCATCATCGCTTGGTCCACGCTTCTATCTCAATATCTTCAAATGCAAGCAAATCTCGGAAACCGGAGCTCAACAAGTACATAATCCTTTTACTCTGTTTGTAGATTTTTTTTCTGATTTTTTCTAGTTGGATGGGTTTTGTTCAAAAGAAGGCCTTTATTCGGAATGATAATTATCTGAATACTTTTGTGCTAGTGTCACCATATCAAAATTGTAGAACCTCTCTTTGGTGAAAAATGAACTTATCAACTCTTTGGACTTGTATTGTTTTTACGTATTGAAATCAGATGCTGCTGGATACACAAGCTGTCAAAACAATCCTTCTGGAAATTCCTTCCCTTGGAAAACAGGTAACATACCGACAACTTTCCTTCTTAAGGTTTATACCCCATGCCTTAAATTTTGAACTGTCCTATTTGCTTCTCTAAGCAGGTATCTGCCGCTGCTGGCTACTCGAAATTTGTTAGCCGTGAAATGAGCAAAGCTGAAGCACTGTTGAAAGTAAGATTTCCATTGACACTGAACTTTGTGATGACTTAACAAGGCGCTCTTAATCACTATTCTTAGTTAATGTTCTTTAAATGATCCACAGGTCATATTGTCCCCCATCGACTCTGTGGCTGATACATATTGTGCTCTACTGCCCGAGGGTACTCCTTCTGAGTTTCAACGAATTCTGGATCTTAAGGTTGCTCTTTCCCCATCTTTGGATTCTTGAATTTTGTTTTTATTTAGTTTCTCAGCATTCATCTGAGTAAATATTCTAAACCTTTTTTTTATTTTCGAAATGATTTCTTCATGCTTACATGCTATAGATATTACTTAATAAAATTTCAGGGCCTCAAAAGGACTGACCAGCAAAGCATACTAGACGACTACAACAAGCGTGGGGCAGGGACTTATCAGCAATCCATTAAAACAGTCGTTCCATCGGCACCTAACACCACAGTGGCGCCTAATCAACCCACACCTGCTGGGATCATTCCATTGAAGGAAGAGATTGTAGCAAGGGCTGCCGCTCTGGGGAGAGGGGCTGCCACAACCGGAATCCGCAGAATCCTAGCATTAACCGAGTCAACTACCAAAGATCGCAAGGATGGACCTCTGAGGAAACTTTTCATTGGATGAGAGCATAAAGAAGTCAAATGATTTTCCCTACTCTGGTTAGGATACACTCCTTCCTCTTGAGTATTGCAACGATCATTCAAACATCTTCATCGTCCCCCTTCCCCAACCGTATACATAACCTCTTCCACCTGTGGATGTTTTCCTTTTCTTGGAGATGTCTTGTTGTGTAGAGCTTCCTAGTTACTTCTGGGATTTTTTGGGAACCTTTGGAAATTTGATGATGTGTATTCTAGTAGTAATATACAATGACTCTTCTGCCTCTCTTTCTGTTACTACTTAGTACTAAAAGCTAATCGAATAGAATTTGTATGTATGCCTATTTAGATTCTTTATGTTTCAATACAGCATTAAATCAGTTCATGTGTTTGATTACCCATAAAAAGGGAAGAAAGTGGCTGTTCAAACCACCACACTTTTCATACCACATTTTGGCTCTTTGTCGCCTGCTATGGATCAATATCGCTTTCCAGAATATTACTCCCTCCGTCCCGCTTAAGATGACACGTTTTCCTTTTTAGTTTGTCCCAACTAAGATGACACATTTCCTTTTTTGGTAACTTCTCTCTCCAATTAATACACTCGACCATTTTTTCTCACTCCTATTAAAATATCCATCTTTCTTTATCTCTTTACTTTAATACTTACATCCACCTTCTCTCTCCAATTAAACACTTTAACCAATAACTTCTAAAATCTTGTGCCGGCTAAGCAATGTGTCATCTTACGCCATTGCACTGATCGTTGAACAGGGGCGACGACTGGAGGACGTTGATGTCGTTGTTCGACCCGGCCACTCCAAAATAAGCATGTCATATCCATAGCCGGTAGTCAGCTACAGCTTCAAGGATCAACGTGGGATGCTTGGCTTTGAAGCCGGAAGTGTGTATCCCCTTCCAGGCGGCGGGGCAGTTCCTCCACTCCCAATGCATACAATCGATGCTGCCCAACATCCCAGTGGAACCCGTGCACCGACCCGTGCATATTAATCAGCCGCTGGCAGTCTTCGGGGCTCGGACGCCGAAGATACCGATCCCCGAATATCGTTCTAACGTCCGCGCAAAACTCCAACAAACACTCGACGGCTGAAGACTCCCCAATGTGGAGGTACTTGTCGAAAATGTCGGCCGGGCCTCCGTACGCCAGTTGCCTGATTGCGGCCGTACACTTCTGTATTGGCGTGTGTCCGGGTTTGCCAGCCGCATCCTCCCTGATTCTTAAAAACTCGTACCTTCTCTCTAATGCACCATCGATATGCATAAACAGAGGACGATGCATCCTAAAACGTCGGTGGAATAAGGCATCCCCAAAACGCGGCTCTGGAGCAAAGTAGTCATCATACAACCGCTGATGTGCAGCAATGTGGTCCCGGGGTACATGTCGTCGGCGATGGATCGGCCGAGGCACGGCCGCCGCCGCCTGCTGCCGCCGCTGCTGCCTCTGCCGGATCCGTCGATCAATCGCCGCTTGCACAGCGAGATCCAATTCATCATCACTAAAGCCATCACTATCACTAGCGCCTCCGCTACTACCACCCACACGACTACTCGCCATTATAGATAATTGAAAAAAGAGGTTAGAGAGAGAAACTTGTCAACACAAGTGGTGTGAATGAAATGATGTTGGAGGAGCCCTATTTATAGAGTTTTAAAAAAAAATTTAAAAATTCCGGACGTCCGACCTTCGCCACAATGGCGGACGTCCGGATCGGACGTCGACCCGGACGTCGACGCGAGGGGCGAGCCCTTCGCAGGGGCACTCGGGACGGGCGTGGGCGCCCTTCCCGCTCACTACGACGCCCGTCCGATCGGACGTCGCCGACGGGCGAACGGAAAGGGCGCCGTTGGAGACACCCTTAGATTCTTTATGTTTCAATACAGCATTAAATCATTTCATGTGTTTGATTACCCATAAAAAGGGAAGAAAGTGGCTGTTTTATTGAACCACCACTCTTTTCATACCACATTTTGGCTCTTTGTCGCCTGCTATGGATCAATATCGCTACCAGAATATTAACGGAAGGAATATGTAATAGGGGTGTATTAGGAAAATTAAATTTTGTAAATAATGCTATTTGGGTGACACGTTTGATGGATTCGTTATATTGCTAACTTACTCTTAAATTGCTAACTACAACTAAATAATAGGCTTTAGATTATTAAATCAGGACACATAATCATATATCTACGAATATATCAATACAGTGTAAAAAAAATATCAATCAAAGGTATTAATGTCAATTAATAAAAAGTTAGTTATAACTAACTTTTATAAATCATTCCAAAACTTTAAATGATTATAACTATTCCAATTTAAATTATTTTTTCACACCAACACATATCAAATTAAAGATAATTTTATAAGGATTTCAACGAGATCTTACTGTTGGAACATATATACTAAAAAACATTTTTCGAGTTTATTATGAATTTGATAAATTGCTTGTATATTGTAAACTCTCTTCCTTTAATGAGAATAATAAGTGTTTTCTTCATACTGTGCATTTTACTTTAATGGGTATTGACCATATTTAATTATATATTAAATTGTATAATTAAAGCGCCGGAAAGTAAAATCAGTCTAAGTCTTCTACATTGAAGGTTGGGTCGTGGAACAGGTCATCACAATAGGTGGTCCAGCCGGTACCTTGCAGAAGTAAAACTTTTTCACAACCTAGATAGGCTTTGGCTACCTATCGCGAAAGGTTGCAGTGTCCATCCGAAAGTCGTCTTTACCTTGAGAATGACTAGTGACACTGGTGTGGTATCGCATTGAAAGGATCTAAATAATAGACACGTCTTTATTGCTATCTACTGTAAGACGATGTCTTGGAGATTTAATATTTCTTATTCTTTGTAATAATATAGGGTACACGTTAATCGATCATACGTTGTTTTGACTTATCAATAGGTGCGGGTTTTTCGTAACCCAATATTCCTGATATCTTGGGTAGTAGTAATTGATAACTAGTATGATGTCAAGTTTATTATTACAATGAATCGTGTGCCCGTGGTATGACTATATCCCCAAGAGGTGTTCGAGAAAAGTTCTATTGCTCGGAAACCCGACCTGTTTGGATTTTATCCAAGAATAATAGAAAAGGCAAAGTACTCCCTCCGTCCCATAAAAGTTGAGACAAAACTTTTGGGTACGGAGGTTAAGAATTTATATTAAAGGAGAGATGAAAAAAGTAGAAAAGATAAAAGAGAATAAAGTAAATGATGGAATAAAAAAAGAGTGATTAGATGTTTTGTCTTTTGTTAAAAAAAGAAATGACTCAACTTTGTTGGGACGGACTAAAAAGGAATACGACTCAACTTTTTTGGGACGGAGGGAGTATATTTTAATATACTTCTCGTACTAGACAACTCTTGGAAATAAAAGATATTGATTAATTTAAAGTCCATAACAGACTACAAATTAACTAATGGATATAGAAAGTCTTAGATACGTGAAATAATATATTAAAGAGGTTAACCCGGATTGGATGGGCGGTCAATATTTCTTCGATAGTGGCACAAGAAATATTCCATTGGCCTTATATTGAATTATGAGTTATAATTTAATTAGTAAAGAAGGTCCAATGGGGAGTCCCAATCCAAGCCCCATAGATCTCTAACCTAGCCCACACAAAACTCTATATAAAGGGATGAAGGAGGCATGACAAACACACACATCACAAGTGTGAAACCCTAGCCTCCACACATCAAATTTTCAGCCCCCTCTCTCTATAGGGAAGTCGAAAATTGCACTTTGTGTGTTCTTGGCATTCTTTTCTTCTCCTTCGAGATCCCTACATTTCAAAGAGATTCCTTCCACAAGGAATTTAGATCTAGAGTTGGGTCATAGGTTAGAAGATCCTTGGTCTTGCAATCGTGTTCTAGTTCCAAGATCTACCGTGGAGAAGTAGCAAGCCACTTCGATTCTTAGGAGAATCATTATTGTAAGTATTCAACGACATAATTTAATTGTAAGTTATGTGATTAATTGTACAATAATATGTCTCTATATGTTCATGCATGAAACTGAACCGGTCCACATAATCACCTAAATAGATTCTTATGTGGATTTATTTTATTTGCAATTTCCGCTGTGCCAATTCCCCAACACTTACATGCATATGTTCTGACGTCAAAATTTTTAAAAAAATTTGTAAATTTTCAAATTTTCGACAAACAACCTAATATCAATATAGATCACATGATATGTCAGCATAATATGTGTACAATGTTAATATTAAATTGTGTTTACATATTCAATGCATTGTGTTGATATCTTTAATACACTAAATTGACATTACGATTCAAAACCCTAAATGTGATAGGTAATCTTATTTTTTTAATATTAAATATAAAAAATGAAATTGCACATGACAAATTATGGACCATTAGATTTCTTAATGTCTATGGTCTTAAATTAATTGTAGTTAGCAACTAAGGAATAATTTAGCAATTGATCACTCCCCCACATTTGATTCGCATAGAACTTAAGAAAACGGTCCACTAGGGGAGTGATCATTTGTAACTCAACCTTTAATTGCTAACTACAACTAATTTAAACCATAAGATTTGTAGAGATCTAGTGGTCTATAAATCGCTATGTGTAAATTTGTTTTAATATTATTTAAATTTAAAAAGATAAGAAAACTATCAAAATTAGGGTTTTGGATCAAAATGTCAATATAGTGTATTAAACATATCAAAACAATTTAGCATTGACATTATATATATTTTATATTGACATATTATGATAGCTACATTGACATTATGCTGCTTTTGAAAATTATGAAAATTAGAGAATTTTTTTTCAAATATTGATATAAGTTATGTAAAAAAATAATTTAAATTGAGATAGTTATAATCATTAAAAGTTTTTGGATATTTTTTTAAAGTTAGTTATAACTAACTTTTGGTCAATTTACATTAATACCCCTAATTGACATTTTTTGTGTATTGTATTGATACTCATGGATGGTTAATTCTTGTCCCTTGATTTCATGATCCAATGTCTATTATTTAGTTGTAGTTAGCAATTTAGGGGTGAGTTAGCAATATAACACACCCCACGGTCCACTATGTAGAAAAAATGTTATTTTTTGGGGGATTTCAAATATAGTTGTGGTATATTATTATGGAACGTATGAAGGAGTGGGTACAAGCTATTCGAATAGAAATTTGTTGTAATTTTCTTTCTATTTATTTTTGTAATTTTCACAAAAAAAGTTTGACGTTACAAAATTTGTAGTGAAGCCTCTATAAGTTCCATTTTCAGAGAAAAATAGAGCGATAGGTAGGGGCCGATATAATCCCTATGCCCAGGTCAATTTAAGCCCTATATTTTAGAATAGGGCTCGATGTGTTAGTTTGAGTGGGATGTGAAAGGAAAGGATTAATAACTAATAAGCATATTAGTTAAATTTAATGCGTTCATATTAAATTCAAATTTATTTTGACTATATGGTGTTAGTAAGAGATTTCAGATTAAGTTTAATTTAACTATGGACCAATGTTGTCAAATGGCGGATATGGCGGTGCTATGGCAATGTTATGGTGCTATGGCGTTTCCACCACTAAACGTTATGCTATAGCACCATGGTGCTGCCATATCCGCTATTTGATAACACTGCTATCGACAAGCTATAAAATAACAGCATGATGGTGGTGAAAACTGAAAACTATATATATTATCTCTACCTATAAATCTAGTGATCTTTTATCGTATAATTGTTTTGAAAATGTGTTTGTAAATTACACATTGGATCTTGTACTTATAATCTTAGCCTGTATGGTTTAGTGAGTAAATTATATGCCGTTTTGTGGTAAAGCTAACATATGATTAGAATTATTATAAGTAAAGACAGAGTACAAGTACTTCATCGAAGTGGGTAAATTGCATGGGAGTTGAAGAAATAAAATAAAATAAAAATGCTGTCTAAAATATAATAGTTCCATTATTAAAAGATACTTATATCTTGGTAAGATAAATATGTTATCTCAGTCAGACATAAAAGAGCGTAAGTATAGGAAGAAGGCGTAAAATATAAATATGCTGTCTAAATTAAAAGAGCGAAAATGTAGGAAGAAGGCGTAAAATATAATCACGGATTTCAAATCATGAATAAAGCTTGTATTATTTGATATTAACCACACCATGTATATTGTGTGGATCGGAAATAAAATTCAATGCACTTGAGTGACTGATTTTTTTGTCTTCATTAAGTTTTTTATGTTTAATATAATATCATTTTAATTTTGAATATCGGGTGAATTTTGTTTCATTGATTGTGACGCATAAAATATATATTCGTTTAGGTAATTAGCATTTACTAACACTTATCTGGTAATTAGAATATCGATGTGATGAATAAACTTACACCTCAATTACCCAATTGATATGTAATTTCGATTATTGCATCGCATGATATATATTTTGTTATAAATAACGAAACAATATGTTTAAATTGTTGTAATTATCTAAATGGTGAGACATTTTCTAGTAAACGATATAATAAGGAGACAAAATCTATCATTTATCCGCAAATTTATATATAAGTTGGTGCAATTACGTCAATATATATCACTTATTTAGGGAAAGGCTATTAGAAGTTAACGTTCATAACATCAGGCTAAATGAGTAACTCAAAACTAGCATAAATTCACATGAAAACGATAAAATATTTTTCTTGTTCCATTTGCTGCCCGATAAAATAAAAAAGATTACACAATTATCACTTTCTTTTTTGGTGAGAAATTCATCATAGAAAATCAAACATGGTGGGAAGCATTGCTCCTGAATGAGCCAAGGGCCTTAGCTGCTCCTGCCCTCAATATGAATTGATGGTAGAATGCTGCAATGGCTGCACCAATAAAGGGTCCCACCCAAAATATCCACTGCAAAATACAATAGTAGTAACAAAAATCAATACAAAAAAAATATATTCAAGAATTAGCTATATATATTTGGAATTGAAGATGAGAATTAGTTACTTGATCATCCCAAGCCTTGTCCTGATTGTAAATCACTGCAGCTCCTAGACTTCTAGCCGGGTTGATGCCGGTGCCGGTGATCGGGATCGTGGCGAGATGCACCATGAACACTGCAAATCCAATTGGAAGAGGCGCCAACACCTAATGTCCGATAAATTTAATTAGAACTATTTTTCGTAGACAGAGATAGTATCCAGTATTATATCCAGTATTATAGTAATAGGTGGGGGAATCTTTTCCATTGCCTAATTGGTTATACTTATAAATTAATTCCAAATCCTATTTATAGACATAGATTTCTTTAAATAGTGACCACCACATGACTTTGTAACTGCACAACATATGCTGACTCGGATACACATTAGAAAAGGTTGGATTTAGCTACCAAAAAGGTAGGCAACATTCAATAAAGTATAAAAATAAGTATGCATAACAAACAATGTCATTTATATCTAACTTTAGTCTTCTAAGTGAGGAAATTGAGACTAACCGGAATATGTGAGTCTCTAGCGCTTCTCTTGGGATCGGTGGCGGAGAAGACGGTGTAGACGAGAACGAAGGTGCCGATGATCTCGGCTCCGAGCCCCACTCCGGTGGTGTATCCGAGGCTGAGCTCGTTGGCACCGCCGCCGTGCTTCTTGTAGTAGGAGCTTTGGAAGGCCTTGACCAGCCCCACTCCACAAATTGCACCCAAACATTGAGCCACCATGTACATCACGGCCCGAACCAACGACACTTTTCGGGCCAACAGAAGCCCGAATGTCACAGCCGGGTTAATGTGACCCCCTGCAACAACAACACCAATATTGATAGGACCGTCGACATTAGTCTGATTCACTCCTAAAAAAGCCTCAAACTAATCGGAGTTACAAATAACAACACTTGTATACATCTTCCAACTGATACGGGATGAGTTTGTAACCCAACAAATATAACGTAAAAAAAACGAAAAAAGAAATGGTTATAAAAAAATGAAAAGAAGCGACTGACCGGAGATTCCGGCGGTGCAGTAGACGAGGATGAAAATCATGCCACCGAAGGCCCATGCGATGCCGAGAATGCCGACCCCGCCGCACTGGTCGGTCGCGGACTGGCTTTTGTAGGCGATGACAGTGAGCACAGTGATGTAGAGGAAGAGCAGAGTTGCGATGAACTCGGCGATTAGAGCTCTGTAGAAAGACCATTTGGTGAGCTCCTCCGCGTCCATCAGCGGGGCAGGAGGCGGATCGTGGTAGTCCTTGGCGCCACCGTCCGACACCTCCTTCGCCATTTGTGGAGAGAGAAAAATGCGTAGAGAGAGATCGTGGAGTGCAGTGGGTATTTATGGAAGAGATGAGCTTACTAAGTGATTAGTGGGAATAAAAAGTGATTAATTTTACTAATTCTACTAACTCATTTCACCCATCTTTCATTGAAAATTAATACTATCCACTTTCCTTTTTTATTTGTCTCAATCAAAATGAGTCATTACTAAAAATAAAAATACTTTTATCTCTATTTTATTCTATTGCTCTTACTTTATTTTCTCCACTTTAACACATAAAATAAAGTCACGTGCCGTACAAGGAAGATGTCATCTTACTTGGGACGGAAAGAGTATATATAAGTGGAATCTATATTCAACTAGTTTTTTTCCATCCATTGTTTTAACATTTTTTAAAACTTGTGTTACCAAAAAAATATAACTTCTTGGAACAAGCATGAAGAAATTAACGATATTTCTTTATCTTTTGAACGGTTGTGCCGGGTCGGTTGCTCAAGATCTTTGATCTGTACATGCACCCGATGAAAAAAATGGGATCACTTCTTGATGACGGAGGAAGTAATTGAAATTGAGTGGAGATTGGGCCACAACAGGCTGGGTTTCGGTTTTCACCGACCCACGAGTCGGTGGCCCACTACCTTTTCAGTTTAACGGCTACTTTAGTGATATCAATTTCTCGAGTTCTAATATAAGAGAAATAATTTATTAATTTTTTATTTATGAGATGGTTGATACAACAATTACTTTTCTTGAGATAAAAGTATAATTTGCTCGATATGGTTTGTATATAAATTTAATAACTAGGTTAAGGAAAAGAAGTTTTTTTGAGATTTTATTGTTTTGAAGAGAAAGTTTAGGTAGGCTATCGTTCATG
The DNA here is from genome assembly GCF_023119035.1 of Salvia hispanica. Lineage (NCBI taxonomy): Eukaryota > Viridiplantae > Streptophyta > Magnoliopsida > Lamiales > Lamiaceae > Salvia > Salvia hispanica. Next base: position 43,428,961 of record NC_062967.1, read on the forward strand.
TTGAAAATGGACCGGCCATGACTTTATAGCTAACGTTATTGGCTCAAAATTTCAATAATTTTGTTACGAGTTAGGTTATGTGACTATTTGCTACTTTTAATCACAATCTCATGTTCTTTAAATAAATGCACTCTTAAATAATACTCCATCCATCCTTAAACAGTAGCTATAAACTATTTTCTTTTTTAGTCCATCTATAAACTTTCTAATTTTAGGAATTCAGTTACATTATTAATAATGTGGACTCCACCCTCGACTAATACTGTTTCCACTACCTCTCTATATCTTTCTCTGACTTTACCAATTATGTATTAAAACTTGTACTCAACTAAATGTTCTAGGGACGAGGGAGTCCTATCACGCAAATACCAATTAAATTGTTTATGGGACTAAGCTTCTTAAGTAGGAATCAGATTCTTAACAAGAAATTTCTTCTTCAGTTCTTGAAGATTCTTACAAAGAATTACTGCCGATTTTTCTACTCAACGGAAATAAGATTATTCTTTTAGGTATGGACGTAACTCTTTTTTTTTTTTTAAGTTTTGCGCTCACATAATTATGTAGTTTGTGAAATTAGACGTTTCCAGTAAAGTGGAAAAAATAAGCATATTGTTGATAAAGACTACTTCAAAGTGGAGCCCAAAATCAGATTTAGACGATCTGAAATCGATTTCATTCTGCCGATAACCTGATTTTTTTTAATATTCTGCACTAATTATGACATGTTAAATTATTTGATAAGTAGAATCAAGTCAATTAATTAATTTTTTAGAGTACATCAATTGATTTTTTAGATGTACAATGAATTGAATTTCCTTCTGGATGAAGGTCGTTAGAGAGCAACTAGCTAGCAATTAAACCTGTGACAATCTAATTTGCTCCAAAAAAAATTTAATAAAATAAAATCTAATTTGCTCCAACTCTGAATAAACTGTTATCAAGAGTCAAATTAGAGACGAATACACTAATTAAGTCAATTTCGACTGCTAAAATATTGAAGCTTCAGGGAATTCGTCTCTAATTAGTGGAATAGTAATTAAATTCGCTTAAAATGTAAACATTATTAACATATGGATTACCATCAAATCTAATTACATTATTAGAACAGTCCCGATAAAATTTATCATCATCGTCTATTATTGAATGTTTTCCAAAATCATGTTTCGTTCATCCACCCGTGAAAACCCAGTACTTGATTTTTCAAATAAAAAATGCCAAAATTTTTTTACAAAATATAAAGTTATTTTATATAGTACTGGCTGCTACAATTTTATTATCAAGTCGAAAAATTAAATCTGTTGGAATTTAAAGCTAAAAAAGTTGGTAAATAGATCACTTTCCCACTATAAAATTGAACCAATAGGAGTATTTTTGTACAAAAAAAAAAAAAAAAAAAAAAAAAAAAAAAAAATAATAGCCAAAACAACATAATTTTGAAATATATATGTACTTATATTATAAGAAAAAATATTCCCGAAATTCATCCTATAAAATAGCCAACAAAGCAACAAGATAGAAAAAGTATGCCTAGAATACACAGTTGAAATCGAAGTGTACATGCATATTTTATCTATACCATTAATATTAATAAAATATTTAAAAAACATTAAATTACATAAATAAAAAATGGAATAAATATTGCAAAGTGCGAGGCTTTTCATGATAAAGAAAATGGTAAAGTAACAGAATGGAAAATAATGATGCCAATTAATCATGTTAGCCCCCCTTTTTGCGTGCAAAAGATAGAACTATGGAATTATTTGGCATGATTTTCTAGAAAAGCAGTGTTGCTTAGAAAATTATACTACTCTAATTTATTGGCAGAAGTATTTCCGAAAATGATTGGTTTTAAGTGGCCGGGTTTAGTTTAATTTAATTTATTTTTTACTTCTATCAAATCAAACTATGGTAAAACAAGAATATAACTTTCTTTGAGTCACTATACTAGGCTTTTTATAAAACAACGACGACATTGTTATTAAGTTACATATTTGCCAAAAACTAATAATTTTTCTTTTCTTGAAATTGCAATCTATATATGCTTAAATTGCTTGTGTTCGTTATAGATGTGTGAACGTACGCTTTACTATTTGTACATAAGTAAATACTTCCTCCATTCCATGGCAGCGGAGACATTTCTTTTCAGCACGAAGATTAAGAAAGGAAGAGAGATGAAGAGAGAATAAAGTAAAAGTGAGTAAAGTAAGTGAGAAAAAATGTGTTGAGGAAATAGTTTCACTACTATGAAACTTACCAAAATGACAAAATGACTCCACTACTATAGAACGGAGGGAATAATTGCATTTGAAAATCATTGTGACAGAAGTTCAACATGTATAATCATAACATAGCAATCAATTCAAATCCACCCTAGTCTTTCTCTATATATTAAAAAGTGCATAGATGTCCAAAGTGTGTGGTTGAGTGATGAGAGTTGATGGTGGATTTGTATATTTTCCTTAACAAGATGATTTAAAAAATGGTGGAAGATGATTGTGTAAGAGATTTATCGAGTAAACAAAGCGTGAAAAATTGAAGCTCACAACTACCTTTAGTTTCCAGTTTGTCACAACTAAATTCCAATTCAATTTCTCTCATCCATGAACATGCCAAGTTTTCTATAAATAATTATACGAGTATGTATTACTAAAATTGCAGTTCTCTTTAATTATAACTAAGAAAGTGATTTATAATTATAAATATAATGCTTCAAAAAATTAATGTGAACAAATTTGAGTAAACAATGTGTTACTTCTAGAAATCAAATTTCTTTTATTTAGCTTACTATTTCTGGGTTAATTGGGCTAATTAAGATTATTGTGTCTTTAATCAGTGTCTTTAGTTACTAAGCCCATTGGGATTTTTCAAGCACCATATTTTGTTAATTGAATAGAGCAATGTGTTCCCTTTCGGGTCAACTTTATATGTAAAACATTCTTAAACTCAACAATGCAAATAAAATATTCTTATTTAATACTTCATGCATCTCATGTTAACTGATTGCATTCCTCTTCCAAGTATCCAAGATCAATTGAGTTAGTAGTATTATTTTTACAAAAATATAACTCTCTTTCACTCTCTTACTTTAATCCCTTTGTCCTAAAGAATTATCTCAAATAATTTGATACGGAGAGAGAGTATAATGTTTAACCTTATTTATCACTGAGAAATTAAAACAAACATCAAACTAAAGCACGAAACAATAGGTTATGAATTTTGTACTGCAACATTAGTTTCAAATAGTTTGAATAGACATATATATTTATTTAGTTCCTCTCAATCTTAATAACTTTAACTAGGTTGAATATCCATTTACTTAATTGTTGGTCTTAATAAATCACTTTGGTTAGGTTGGATATGTATTTACTTAATTGTTGATCTTATCAAGTTACATTAATTAGGTTGAATATGTATAAACTGTTGAAAAAATATGGTAATTTGTATTTGCAATTAAGGGCAATAATGAAAATGTTGACTCTTTTTTTTAGCCCTAATGAAAATATTGACTTATGACCAAAAAAACTCAAATGTGTATTTATGCAGAGTAGATTACATGTGACATATATTAATGTAGATTACATATTTTTATTAGATATTCGCCGTATGTTACTATGACTCTATTAATGTCATGCATGATTCACATTAGTGATCAACATTTCTATTTTCTAACCATACTTAAATTTGAGTTTGTGTAGTAAGGAAAAGTAGAATCATGGCGTTGTGTAAAGTCCCGTCAAAGTATATTTCGATTCTTATAGGAAAGTAATAGTCAAATTTTATTTATTTCGTAGTATCGTATGCGTTAACTGTTTTTAAAATACTATGGTTAATATCACTTTTCTTTCTTACTTAAATAATGAGTGGTTTTCCTAATGCTTTATGTGACTTTTTCATTGTAAAGAATTTGCTTTAGGCTTTATTTAATTTTCATGTTGATTTATAATGCATCTTATTTATGTACTAAAATAAATTTCTTATATATTTGATGAGAATTTAAATTTTACATTATTTTTTGTGAGATTGTGGCCCTTATGCAGGAGGCCCAAGAACTAGTCCTGGGCCCAATATCCACTGCTCAGCTTCTTCTGGCCCAGCTTGTAACCCTAGCTACATGTCAGTGTGTGAGTGGGTGCTCTCTCTCTCTCTCTCTCTTATGCTATCCGGAATCAAACCGCCTTACTCACTCTTCGATCTCTCTCTCTCTCACTGCTTCCTCTCTCCTTCAATCTAGGGTTTTTTCCCTAAGATTGTGACTGCCTTCTCTCTGTGTAATCTTGAGAGTTCTCATCTCTTCCTTCATCTCTAGTGTGAGTGTAAGGTGTGAGCTGGTGTTAGGCTGCTTGTGGAAACCTCTGGTTTCTAGTCTTGTTTCTTGGACTGGTGTTTGGTTTCTGGGTTGAAGAGGCTCCTCCGAGAGTGAGTTCTGGTGTGTATCGGTTTGGTTGAGTGTTGGATGTGTGGTGGTGGATCTAGGGTTCCGGTGTGACTTGTCTTGATTGACTGTGGTCGATCTGTGTTCTCCCTTGGTGCAAATCGGAGATGGCTGGATGATTGAGGGCCGGATGTATAGATCTGTGTAGTTGTACGTGGTGCAACTTGAGCCACATCAAAACTTTGTTTTCTTCTTAATCTTTTGATTCTGTTTTGCTATTCTACTGCATTCTATTGTTGTTGAAATTACTAACCGTTTACTTAGTGTTTCAGGTTAGCTATCGTGGTTGCAGCTATAGTTTTAGTATTTTCTGTATCAGATCTGTAATCTGAGGGTTGATCTCCTCAGGACTTGTTGTAGATACTTGGATTATATCAAGCCTTCGGCTGATCAATACCTAACAGTGGTATCAGAGCCACGTTAGGATCAGTCAAGGCTTTGGTATTCACATAGCCTCGCACCTATCGTGGATATCTGGTAAATCAAGAGATCCTTCGGTCTCTTGTGTGGTATTGTTTTCTGAACCCCTTCTTCTTTGGTGTTCTGTGTTTTTCCTGGTTTTCTCTTCGTTTTTCCGCTGTGCTTCCTTCTTTCTGTGGTTTCTTGGATTTAATTGTGGGTGGTGATTTTGCCTAAGGCTACCTCAAGTGGTCTGTAAAACTGTGTGGTTGCAATAGAGCTTAAGTCTGCCTCAGTGACCCCCTGCGCCCTCAAAGCATTGAGTGTTTGTGAACTGGGAAATCCTGGGGATTGGATGCTCTGTTGTTCTTGACAACTTGTAGTACCTTGTTCTGTCAGAATCACTCCTAGATTAAGCTCAAGTTCTTGTTTCTGTTTCCTGTTGGCCTTCTTTGGTTTGTGGTTTTGTTGTGTTCTCCTCTGTGCTTCTGTGCTTTGTGCTTGTTAGCCCCTGGTTCTTTTTCAACATGTCAAACCTTCCCTTTGGACTCACTCCTTTCAATGGAAAGGGTGATTTCAGCATCTGGAAACAGAAACTTAAGTGTGTTTTAATTCAGCAGAAAGTGTATAAAGCTATTGATCTTAACTATTCTGATACTGATACTGATTCCACTAAGGCAGAAATGAATGAGTTGGCTTGCTCTACTATTGTCTTGAGCTTAAGTGACTCTGTGATGAGGAAAGTTGGTGTTATTGACTCTGCCAAGGATTTATGGGACAAGCTTGATGATTTGTATACTGAAACTTCTTTGTCCAACCGTATGTATTTGCTTGAGAAACTGTTCAAATTCAAGTTAGATATGTCTAAGGATATTGATGAGAATATTGATTGTTTCTCTAAGCTTGTGCTTGATATTAAAAGGTCTGGAGACAAGAATATTGATGATTATACCTCTATTGCTCTCATGAACTCTATTCCTGAATCTTATAGTGATGTTAAGGCAGCTATTAAATATGGGAGGGATACAGCCTCCCTGGATCTGATTGTGAGCTCCTTAAAATCCAAAGAGTTGGAACTAAAAGAGAAGAATGACTCCAAGGCTGTTCTGGATAAAGCCTTGCAGGTCAGAGGCAGATCTAACACCAGAGGAAAGGACAAGCAGGCTAATGGCAAGCCCTCTGAGAAAGGAAACAAAAAGCATCACAGAAATAAGTCCAGATCCTCCTCTCAAGACCCTAAAAAGTCTAGGAGATGTTATAAGTGTAATGAACTTGGCCATTATAGCAGGGAATGTCCACTTAAGAAAAATAAGAAGGATGATCCTGATCAGATTGCAAATTTGGTCAAGTCTGATGATGAAGGAACTTGCTTCATGCTAACTGATGTTATCTCTGTGAATGCCTCTCTTAGTAAAGAGTTTAATAAGTCTGAGTGGTTGGTAGACTCAGGCTGTACTTATCATATTTTCCCTTTCAAAGATATCTTTTCCAAATTAACCCCTGTTACTAATGGTTTTGTTTCTATGGCCAATAACAAACAGTGCAGGATTGAAGGCATTGGTACAATTTGCCTCAGGTTTAATTCTGGTTGTAAGTTCACTTTGAAAAATGTGAAATATGTGCCTAGCCTGCATTATAATCTGCTTTCTTGTGCTTCCCTTGAGGCTGAAGGGCTAGAAGGTAGATGGGGCAATGGGATGATGAAAATCTTTAAGGGTTCTTTGTGCATGTTCAAAGCTGAGAAAAAGTATAATCTATATGTTTGCACTGCCCAACCCTTATGTGATATTTCTGTTGCTCATACTGTGAAAGTAAATAATACTGTTTTATGGCACAATAGATTAGGACATATGAGTGAAAAAGGCATGCATATTCTTCATAAGCATGGTTATTTGCTGGATGATGATGTTAACTTGCCTCTTCCCTTCTGTGATACTTGTATAAAGGGGAAGCAACATAAAGTTTCTTTCCCTGTTTCTGTGCCTACTTGTTCCAGTACAAATGTGCTTGAATGTTTACATGCTGATGTCTGGGGTCCTTCCTCAGTTACTACACATGGAGGCTACTCTTATTTCCTATCTATTGTGGATGATTTCTCCAGGAAAGTTTGGGTTTTCTTGTTGAAACACAAGTCTGATGTGTTTGCTAAGTTTCAGGATTGGAAGAAGCTTGTAGAAAACCAAACTGGAAAGAGAATTGGGACTCTGAGAACTGACAATGGTTTAGAATTTTGTAATTCTCAGATTGATGAATTGTGTGTGAATGCAGGTATCAGAAGACACAAGACTGTTCCTTATACACCCCAGCAGAATGGGGTGGCAGAGAGGATGAATAGGACCTTACTAGAAAGAGTGAGGTGCCTCCTAACCCTGAGTGGCCTATCTAAAAAGTTCTGGGGGGAAGCCTTAAACACTGCAGCCTACTTAGTTAATAGGTCTCCCTTCTGTTCCCCTAAAGGGCAAGTGCCCTGAGTCTGTGTTCTCTGGTAAAAATGTCAGCCTCACACACATTAGAGTTTTTGGTTGTAGTGCTTTTTTACACCAAAAGACTGATACGCTTGAGCCTAGGTCTAGGAAGTGTGTTTTCTTGGGATACCCTGAGGGTGTTAAAGGGTATAGAGTGTGGCTTAGAGATGAGTCTGGTTTCAGGGTTGCTACTTGCAGGGATGTTATCTTCAATGAGTCTGAGTTCCCTTGTCTCTCTGAGTCTGTCACTCCTATGACTACTGAGGTTACTCCAAATGAGGTGGAGTTTGCTCCAAATGAGGTGGGGGAACCTCAAATCCAGGAATATGTTCCCAGACAAGAAGTTGAAGCTGAAGCAACTCCAAATTCTCCAAATAGGGAAGAAGTTTCAGTTATTAATAATCAGGATGTAGATTCAAATAGTGATCTAACTAATTATGTGTTGTGCAGGGACAGGACAAGAAGGACTATCCATCAGCCAAGGAGATTTGCTGATGAAATGAACCTCGTAGCTTTGGCCTTTAATGTACATGAGGCTGATGGGGATGAGCCTCAGTCATATAAGCAAGCTCTCAAATCCATGTTCTACCCCAAATGGCTTATGGCCATGGAAGAAGAAATTAAGTCTTTAGTTCAAAATAAAACTTGGATTCTTGTTCCTGAACCTACTAACTGTACTATTGTTGAGTGTAGGTGGTTATTTAAGCTGAAGCAGGAAGTTAGTGGTCCTAGATACAAGGCAAGACTTGTAGCTAAGGGATTCACTCAACAAGAGGGGGTGGACTACACTGAGATCTTTGCACCTGTTGTAAAGTTTACAACAGTGCGGTTGTTACTTGCTTTATGTGCCATTTTTAACTGGAACTGAAGCAAATGGATGTTAAGACAACCTTTCTACATGATGATCTTGACAAGCCTATATACATGAGGCAGCCTGAGGGATTTGTAGATCCTAAATTCCCTAACCATGTCTGCCTGTTAAAGAAAGCTCTCTATGGTTTGAAGCAGTCACCAAGGAGATGGAACATCAAGTTTGATCAATGCATGCAAGCTTCTGGGTTCATGAGAAGTGCCTTTGATCACTGTTTATACTATAAAAATCTCAACTCTGTTCCTACCTTTCTCTTACTATATGTAGATGACATGCTTATTATGAGTCCTAGTCCTAATGCTGTTAAAGATGTGCAGGATATGCTATGTTCCAATTTTGACATGAAGGACTTAGGAGATGCACAAAAGATTTGGGGATTGATATTATCAGGGACAGAAAGAACTCCCAGATGACCTTACACCAGAAGTCTTATGTGAAGAAAATATTAAGCAAGTTCAGTATGGCTGATGCTAAGCCATGTACTGTTCCCTTGGCAGCTCATTTTGTTCTTAGCAAAGATCAGTGTCCTAAGAATGAGGATGAGGTTCTGAAAATGAAGAAAGTTCCATACTCCAATGCCATTGGTTCAGTTATGTATCTGATGGTGGGTACAAGGCCAGATATAGCCTACTCTATTTCCTGTCTATCTAGATACATGTCAAATCCTGGACCTCCTCAATGGGAAGCTTTGAAATGGCTTCTCAGGTACCTTAAGCATACTGCTCACTATGGTTTACATTTTTCTAAGTGTTCAGATGTTACTAACCTGTGTGGTTTTGTAGACTCAAATTATGCTAATGATAGGGACAAAAGGAAATCAACCACTTCCTATGTCTTCACTGTTGGAGGTTCCTGTGTGAGTTGGAAGTCACAATTACAACACATTGTGGCTCTCTCAACTACTGAGTCAGAATACATTGCTATCACTGAGACAATGAAAGAGGCCCTCTGGTTGAAACGGGTTGTGAGTGAACTGAGGTTCCTCAAGCAGCCCATTGTTGTATACTCTGACAGCCAGTCAGCTATCCAAGTGTGTAAAAATCATGTCTTTCATGATAGGACAAAGCACATTGATGTCAGGTTTCATCTTGAAGTCAGACCAAGTTCTGATAGAATTTGGTGGTAACCTCATGAACCAAGTATTCGCCTCCCCTTTAAGAGCAAGGGGAAGGGCCTTCATCCTATAGTCATCCTCGCTTGATCCCACAGGCCGCTTTTGTGCCTTGCAGATCTTGCAAAATTCATGTAAAAACTCATAAGGGTTGTCACAACACCTCCCCAAGAACACAGGCAGGACGGCCATAATGTGGGGCTTCACGTAGACTGCTTCTTGTCCTAGGGTCGTGACGATAGCTTGCAGTGGTTCAACAATTAAGTGGGCGTACAGTGAGCCTATCTTAGGATCATCTTCCTGGTCGTCAGCCATGTTGGCTTTCTCCTCTTCAGATGTGGATAATGAATCCGGTTCACATGCAAGGCAATCTTCTTTAGTGCTCGCATCCAAGTCAACATGCAAGGCAGTGGTTAATCCTGAATGAGTGATGACTGGATCTACCCCTTCTCTCCTTAGCCAGTTGGACTCAGTGTCTTTAAACTGCGGAACACAAAAAATAAAAAAAAGTTTATTTACAATATTTACACCAAAATTCTTAACAAAAGCACATGATACGCCATCCATCCCCGGCAACGGCGCCATTTGACGGATGAGGTTTTTATAGGGCGGCGACTCTTGTGTGTGCGTGTCAACTGGCCAGGAGGGTGCCTAGACCTAGCTGTGTCGTTGGGTCTGTGCCTAAAACCTCTTGTCAACAAAAATACCTCAACCCACTTCTACTGGTTAGTATAGTGGAGTAAGGGTCGATCCCACAGAGATGGATGTAGGCGAAGTGCAATTGCAAAGACATTTTGGAAGGGTTGGTTAGCTACCACGCTTTTGGGGTTGAGTTCTACCTAGGCGTAAAATTAAAATGAGACTCTACCTATACTGACCAGTAGGTAACTAAATGCTTAATGCTACTGGATGTGTACGTGAATGTGAAAGTTGGACACCTAGTTATGCATATGAGAAGCTACTAGACGAAACTTACTAAAAATGGCTAGACAAAAGGTAAAGGGAATCAAAGGACATGCTGGCAGACTGGCTGCTGGGTTTGCAGAAAAGCTGAAAAAAGTGCAAGTTCAAAAGAAAAAAGTAACTAAAGCAACATATCTTTGATTGTGACATTTTCTTCTTCACCAAGCTAAACTAACCAGATCTAACAAACTCCATTGATGAATGATCAAGCTCAAAAATTCGTAAATGCAATATTTAACTTGAAATCAAGAACGAATGCAAGAAAAACTGAGATTTACGCATACTGGTCAAAAGGACAGGGTGACAGAAACAAGCATAAACGAATTCCATGCATTTTTGAGAAACTTAACCATATTAAAACTTGTAAACATTAAGGAAAAACTAGATCTAACAAAGCTAGGCAGATTCAATTACTTAAACAACAGAAATCAACATAAAACTATCAGATCTAGCTAACTAGAGAGATTTAAAGCAATAACAAAGCTAAAACTCAAATAAAACCATAAAAACTTAACTTCATTCAAACGTTCAAACCAAAAGATGCTTCAAATAGATTTAACTACTGAAATCCGAGACAAATGCAAGTAAAACAAGTTCTTAAGCTAAGAAAGCATTAAAAGAAAGCATGTAAATGGCTGATGGCCTCTTCTGAAACTGGAACTGGACTACGGTGGCTGGAATGATTCAGGCATGATGACTCCCCGCCGGCTGGTGGCCGGAATCTTCATGGCAGGCTGTTGGATTTAGAGAGTGGAACTTAGAGCTAATGGAGCTATTTTCCCAAAAAGTGTTCTCAAAGTGATGATAAAAGTGATAAGTCCAAAGTGATGATAAAGTGATGATAAAGTGATGAGTTAAAAAGTAATTCCTCCTTATGTTCAACTCCTATTTATAGGGTGGCTTGCTCTAATTTCTAGGGCTGCCTCTTCATGCGAAATGATAATTTTGCCCCTCTTTAGTAGTTGATTGTTCCAAGCAAGTCCTTCCTTCTCGTGTCCAGTTCCGTAGCATCCATTCTGGCCAGTTTGCACCTTTTCTGCCCATAATTGCCAATTTGCACTTTTTCTGCTCATACTGGCCAGTTGCACACTTTTTGTTGCTTTTTCACGCCATTCCCTTCTGATCCTTTCCTCCTGATTTAGTACCGCAACCTGCACACTTTAGCAACTATTTTGCACATATTATGAAATAAAGCACGTTATACTGACCAGTAACCAAGGCCTAGAACGAGACTCATCAGGCTGCTTGTGGAAACCTCTGGTTTCTAGTCTTGTTTCTTGGACTGGTGTTTGGTTTCTGGGTTGAAGAGGCTCCTCCGAGAGTGAGTTCTGGTGTGTATCGGTTTGGTTGAGTGTTGGATGTGTGGTGGTGGATCTAGGGTTCCGGTGTGACTTGTCTTGATTGACTGTGGTCGATCTGTGTTCTCCCTTGGTGCAAATCGGAGATGGCTGGATGATTGAGGGCCGGATGTATAGATCTGTGTAGTTGTACGTGGTGCAACTTGAGCCACATCAAAACTTTGTTTTCTTCTCAATCTTTTGATTCTGTTTTGCTATTCTACTGCATTCTATTGTTGTTGAAATTACTAACCGTTTACTTAGTGTTTCAGGTTAGCTAATCGTGGTTGCAGCTATAGTTTTAATATTTTCTGTATCAGATCTGTAATCTGAGGGTTGATCTCTCCAAGACTTGTTGTAGATACTTGGATTATATCAAGCCTTCGGCTAATCAATACCTAACACTTTTGTTTTTTTCGGATCTCATATACAACTAGCTAAAGAAAATCTCATCAAGCTTATGTACCAATCATTTTTACGAAATTTAGAAAACAATACTAAAGCAGTAGAAGTTGGGGATTATATTGCTATATGAATCCGCAAGTTGAACACTTTTTATATAGTAGCATTAAAATAAACTTACGAGTATCGCATTCATGAAAACTAATAATTAGATTCTAAGTATTGCAACATAAATCATACTATGCATTATCTAAACCACATGTTTTAAAGGATTTTATTACTACTAAATAGCCATAAATAAATAAATAAAGATAGAAATTTCGGATTGGATCAATTGAAGAAGGGAAATTCCATTTTGAGCATTAAGTCATTAACCCTTCAATTCAATCAATAGTAACTCCTTGTCTAGAATTAATACTACTATTATATTCCCTCCGTCCTACTTTAGTAGTCTCATTGACTTTTCTGCCCTTTTTTTTTAAAAAATGATAAAAAAATAGTTAGAGAGGAGAAATGGTAAATTAAGAGAGAATAATATAGAGAAGAGTCTTATCTACATTATTGTCTCTCTTACTTTACCAATTCTCTATTTTAACTATTTTTTATCATTTTTATAAAAAGGAGGGCAGAAAAGTTAATGTGACTGCTAAAGCGGGACGGAGGAAGTAATTTATATACTCATGTCTAGATTGTAGATTACACTGTTAAATTCCATTTTGAGCATTAACCTTTCAATTCAATCAATAGTAACTCGGGCTTTTCTAGAATAATCACTATTATCACTATACTTATGTTTAGATTGTAGATTACACATTGACCCTATTACGAATCACGAGTCTTGATAGTTTTTAGAATCATTCGTGCTCTCACAACTTAGTTTCAAACATTTTTGGTTAATATTCATTTCTCAAGTTTGGTATAAACGTAACATATCATTCAATTATTAGTTAAATACTTCATTTGTTTCATTAAAGATGACCCACTTTCCTTTTTACTTTGTGTAACGCCCCGAAAATTTGAACCCTAATTTTAGAACAGTAAAATTTTATTTGATAACGTGGGAGACGTGAATTAATTGATGAATGAATTTATTGCATGAGTTCTTATGACCGAGTTGTGTCTAAGGTTTGCGTTGGAAGTTTGAAAAATTAAACTTGTTGATTATATGATGTGGCATGCGATTAATTAAATTATGAGGTGAATTATTTGTTTAAGGGTGAGTGAGAATATTAGGGAAAATTTCCATAAATACTAGCCACATAATTTTGAGATTTTCGACCCCTTCACTTTTGGAGAATGAATTCTATTTTTCCGGATTTAATTTAATTCTTGGGATATTTATCCAAATTAAATCCAAAACCCAATTATTCTCTACTTCTTATTGAGAAAAATCGAACCCTCTTGTTTTTAAGGTGATTTTCAAAAATCACCTATTCTTGGGAAGGAAGAATTTATTTTATTGTTTAATTGATTCCTTATTGATTTCCTTCCATACCTAGAATTTAAATATTCTACCAAATCTTTCCATACCTCAAGAGATCTTGCAATATCTTATTTTAGTTAATATTGAAAATCCATTCCTTATATAAGAGCCATACTACACGCCTATTTTCAATCTCTAGGTGGGAGATTTATTATTTTATTTTGCTCCGTGATATTTTATTCTACTCCGAAAAATATACCAAACTAAATCTTGGCTAAATAAGGGCCATAATTTTCGAAATCTCCATGCCTTGAAACCCTAGTTCTCTTTTTATTTCTTCTTCCCTACTCCACAATATTGATTTTTATTTAATTGTGGAGAACCAAATCTTCCCAAATATTCTATTTTATTTACCTAGAGATTTTGTTTAACTCTATAAATAAGAGAAACTCCTAAACCTAACCCTAAAATTTTCGCCCCCTCCTCCATAAGTTTCGCCCCCTCCCTCTCTCCACACTCTCTCAATTTTCTTCTACTTTTCTTCAATAATTCTTCATCCTTTGAGAAGAATTAGAGTTTGAGCCTCAAGATTTTTGAAGAACCAAGTCTCTACTTTGTTTCTACCGTTCGTTTTTTCTCAAAAAGGTATTTTTATATTAATTCTTCTTCTTTCTAACCGATTAATCGGTATTCTTGAACTCTCATGCATATGGAACGAGTGAAAGGGGGGAAATAAATTGATGATTTGGATGTATGTGTGTGTGTGTGTGTGAAATCGTGTGTGTGTGTGTGCGTGTGCGTCGTGTGTGTGTGTGTGTTGGCAAAACACTCATGTGTGATATATGTTGATGATAGATCTAGAGCTAAGATGCGAATGAAATTTATACGATGATCATGATTTTGATTGGTGATATTAAGATAAGTCGATGGGAAAAGGGAAAGCGTTGAGACATGCATGTTTTAGGAGTTGATTTTGAAACTGATTTGCGATATGTGCCTATGTGATTAAAAGGTGAAACCTCGGTTGCGAAGCAGGATAACAAAGGGAAAGAGCATACTTGAAATCTAAGCAGTCGAGGTGGGCTTTATTCTTAAACTTTCTTATGTTGCAAATTTATGAATGCGGAGAGATAAGGGTGGTTTAACTGTTATGCCATGCCTATGTCTGCTTTGTTGTGATATTGTGCGTCTGATGCCCAGTTTGAGAGTTCGCTCCATTGGGCTATAGGGCTATGGATATGTTTAAACGAATTCGGGTCTGAGTAGGGCCGCAAACCCTACCAGGCTGTGTACACGGTGGGATCGGGAGCCGTCCTTGCTAGTCGGTCGGTCTCGTGGGCGAAAAGTGTGGCCACACTTTCGTCGCACCATGGAAATGTTGTGATTGTGGAAATTGATGAGAAAAGTGGGGAGTTGTTTGACTGGCCAGTCTATGGAAATATTTTTGTGATACTCGATGATATTTCTTTTTAATAACTGCAAAAACTCGAGTTCACTATGGTAAGGGTGTCATAACTATTAAAATGTTTTGGCAACGAGTTCACTGAGTATTTCAAAATACTCAGCCCTGCATGTGTTTTCCTTATGTGCAGGTTGAACGACGACGAGCGGTGGCGGGTGTTGAGCATATTAATTAATTAAGATGGATGTTTTGAACTTCGAGCGTAGTCGTGTCTTCATACATGGCTTCGCTTTCTCTTGGTCGTTTCCGCTGAATTTTTTATACACTTTAGTATTATCTGGATATTTTGCATTTATTCCTTTCGGTTTAGAAGCTTTAGACTTCTTGTGGTTTTCTTGGATATTATGTCAAACTCTTGAGATATTTGATCGTAGTTTATGGTATCTTTCTTTTATTTATTAAAGCTTCTAGGTTAAACCGTTGACTCATTGCTTTGATAGTTCTTTTAAATACTTTGGTCAAATCTCTTTAAATGAAACCCTAGCCTATGTTTATTTCTTTTAAATCCGTTTGGTAGCAGTCGACGTATTTATTATACCCTAGAAAACCGGGTTGTTACACTTTGTCTCAACCAAAATGACTCATTACTAAAAATAGAACACATTTATCTCTATTTTATTAATTTACTTATTCTTACTTTACTCTTTCCACTTAACACACAAAATAAAGCTGCATAAAATCCTGTGCTGCCTAAGAGCAACTCCAAGGGGAGAAGGTAAATGAAAAGGGTATATCATTTTTATACCTTCTCAAAAAGTGCAATATACCTTCCCAAAAAGCAATCAACTCCAAGGATGAAAGGTATATTGAAAAGGTAAATAGGTATATTGTTGAGATTTTGCCGCTTCTCTCTCCCGTTTCTCTCTTCCGCCAATCTCAAAATCAGTTTTTCTATTTTACCTTCTCTTCTATGGAGAGGTAAAGATACCTCCTCAATATGGGAAAATGTATTTTACCTTCCCATTTACCTCCTCCTTTGGAGGGTGTTTTTCCATTAAAAAAAAGATAAATTTGGCGGTTATCATTGTTTATCTTCTTATTTACCTCCTCCCTTGGAGTTGCTCTAAGGAATGAGTCATCTTCCTTGAGATGGAGGGAGTAATTAAAATCATCCAATTACATGTCAAATAGTCGGTTTTATAAAAAAATTATTAAAATAACAAAAAAATTTAATAAGATAAATATTTGGAGTCGATTACTTTCAAATCATAAAATTCTAAATGTTCAACTAATTAGACAACTAAACTAAAATAATCACAAGAAAAGAATATGTTAACATGATAATTTTGTCGACTCTGGTCTTCTTTGGATCATTACTTTGCTTTGCCTTATTTTTGTTAGAGGTAGTAGAGTAGTTATAAAATATGAAGGGATAGTGAATATTAATTGATCATAAAAATAAATCCTACAAATAGAGATTAGAATAGGAGGTCCTATGGTGGAAGCTAGATCTATAAACAGATAATAGTAAATTCTTGGAGAATTATTTTTGAGTCAAAGTAGACCTATATATATAGCATGGAAAGGCTTACACGTGATACTTCGTCTGTCTCACGCTAAGAGTCATATTTTTCATTTTGATCCATTTCACAATAAAAATCTTATTTCAACTCTTTCCATAAATAATGGGTAGACTAATTTCCATATTCCACTAACTTATTTTACTAACATTTTATTATAAAACTAAATATGTAAGTGAGACCCATATTCCACTAACTTATTCAACTCACTTTTATTTACATTCCTTAAAACTCGTGTCATAACTAAATAGGACTCCTATTACAAGATGGAGGAAGTAGTATTTTGAATTTTAAAATATACTATATTGTACTCCTTAATATGTAGTAAGAGATTGGGCTTCAAGAAGAGTCAATTTATCATTGCACTACCTCACACAGTTTTCATTAAATGGTAGTAGTAACTTTCTCCGAAGAACTACAAATGGTAGTAGTAACTTTCTCCGAAGAACTACAATTGAAACGTGTAAGGTATCCACACAAATTTCATTTTAAGATTAAGCCCATAGTAACCTTAAAAGTCTGATTATAATTATTTTAGCTTTTTTTTATTTTAAAACTCAACAAACTCAATCAAAATAATAAAATGGACAAAAGCATACTAAATCATGCAATATTTAATCAAATCAAGCTTAGTCTAATCCCTAAAAATGTGTAAAATCTATGTGGGATCATTCCAATGAATAAATTATTTTTCAAGATCTTCAAAGATGATGCTTTTTGGAGGTGACGATGTCTTGGTTGAATCCTAACCCTCCAACAACAACAATGAAAATGGAGACAGAGAAATATGGGGATAAATCAACGAAAGTTGGCAGGGCAGAGTGGTCGCAGCGAATTTTAGGATTGAGGGAGAATTTGAGTATAAAGAAAATTTTTAATTCGAAGTTTGAGATAAATAGATGATAAATTTTGATCAGTCTATCAAACTCCCAAGTAAAATTTTGTCCAAAAAACCATAAATTGACTGAATTTTATTCAAATAGAGTTAATAAATAACTACTGCTATTATTTTGTACTTACTATATATATTGACAATTTCGCATTTTCCCTATAGGATAAAACTCTATGTTTTATTGCTGCCCACGTATTTTATGACGTCAGGTCAATTAATGGCTTGGAACTAGCACATTATTAATCAATAAATACACTATTAAACTTGCTCTTAGATTTGATTAGTCAGCGCATTATAAACTTGATTAGTCAATTAAAATTTTACATTATGTGCGGCTCATAACGAGAATTCTCCTGGTCAAAATCAGCTCTTATTTGAGCTAGGTTACATAGTAATGTAATATTTCAACCATGCCAACATTGCATTGAAATTTATGATTATTCATGCTAGACAAATTCATTTATCTTATGTTATACTATATCTCATTTTTATTATGTCCAACAAACCAAACATCGTGCTAAGACTATCTAGCAAAATTACTACACATACCTTTTGAATACGTTATCATGACTAAATTAAAAATAACCGTCCAATAAAAATTTCATTACACCTTCTCTCATGACATGTGAAATACTATTATTAAAAATTTTGATGGATGAAACATGTTAAATATAGGTAGAACGTCATTTATGATCATTTCGATCTATCCATTAAAAATAGTTTATTTTTATTTTTCAAAAACTTTTTCATCACGCGTTAAATTACTAGTTATGCAGATTCAACTATCACAAACATTCGTTTTCAAAGTTTTTATGTAAGTTGTTTTTCTTAAAATATCGAATTGAGGAATATGGGTATTGTGCTAAAATGTAAAGATAGAGCATTATAATTGAAATGAGAAGTGCATCCAAATCCATGCTCTTTCGCAAGAGCATGGATGTAGGCCCGGACCTACATTTATTCATTTTTTAATCCATATTCTTTCGCAAGAGCACAACACTCACATCCATGCTCTTCCGCAAGAGCATGCTCAAAGGTCCCACCATTCTATTATTCAATTTAAATATTTCAAATACTAAAAACATTTTCACAATATTAAAATGCATTTAAAATACCCGAAATACTATTATAAATTACTGCAAAATTTAAAATTACATAATTAAAATCTTAAAAATTACAAAATTAAATTCATAATTAAAAAATTGAAGTACGAATGAAGATAATTTGATGTAAAGAATGGATGATCAATGTAGGTATTTGTAGATGATTTTGGGATAATTTTTTTTTTAATCAAAAAAAATTGAAAAAAAGGGCTATATTTTTGGGAATCCGTAAATATATTTTTTTCTTTTTTCCGAATTACTTTTGATCTTTTATGATTTTTTTAAAAAATAATTAATTTAACGGAATAAAAACGAACCTTCGGCACGGCGGTGCTCGATGCATCAAGCATGGACGTGCCATCGTCAAGAGCACAGCGGAGAGCAGGAGCTCGCCGCGCCGTCGGCACGGTGCCTGCTCAATGTATCATGCACCAATGCAGGTGCTCTAAGATGACTATTTTATTTTCGTGATAACGAAAGACAATGGAAGAACTGAATATTTCAAATATTATAACTACTAATTTTTGGTAAATTAAAAAAGAACATATTCGTTAATCGTTAGTAATGATTTACTCCAGTAATAAGGAAAGAGATTGAAAGAAAATGGAAGAAGTGAATAGTAAATTAAGCCTACTAAACTTTTTGGTAAATTAAATAATCATAAGAAAAGAGATGAGAAAAACTTGCCTAAAAGAAAGGTGCGTTCTTGGTCAAATTCAGAATCCTCTAACCCCTCCATCTATGAAAAATAAATTCCCTATAAATTCATATAAATTGACAAATGAAAATCCCCAAAAACCCAACCCAGAAACCGGCCAGCAAACAGCCCACAGGAATTTGATCATACACGATCAATTCTACTCCTAATTTATTGTATGTATCTTCGTCTGCTCTCCATGTCTCTTGATCTATCCTTTCTGGCATTATTTATCAATATATGTTAAAAAGATGCAATTTTTAGCCCCTCTTTTTTGGAATTTCAATATTTTGTTGAGCTAGCTTTTGATTGTTGGTTCTATTTTTCGATCTTTTAACTCTACTCTTTTAATTTGTGAGTTAGTTTAGTTTGTTTGCAATGTATTAATGGTGTTTGTTTATTTACTTAGTTAATTTTGGCATAATACAGATTGATGGTGCTTACATTTGTCTGCATTCGGAAATTGTGAAATTGGATTTAGATAAGTATATCTGAATTTTGCACATAAAATAAAGTTATATTGGGGCTAAGAGTTGGTCTGGTGAAGAGAAGAGTGATAAATTGTGCTTATGAGTAAAATGGGGACAAATTCATGGAGAAAGTATGTTTCCCCTTGTTGGCGGCCCTCGGTGGAGAGCCGAGCAGTGAATTGCAACACTAGAGGGGGCAATCCTAGTGGTTGTGTGGACGGGTTGTGGTGGTACAAAGATATAGCTCAACATATACACGGGGAATTTTCAATGGCGGTTATCCAAGCAAACAATGTGTTGGAAGATCAATGCCAAGTAGAGTCGGGGCCGCTGAGCTCTATGGAGGCTGGCCCTCGTGGGACATTTGTTGGAATCTACGACGGGCATGCTGGCCCTGAAGCTTCCCGGTTTATAAACAGCCATCTATTCAAAAATATTAAGAGTATGCACATCTGCGTTCTTTGTTGCTATTATGGTCTTACCATGTGTTGCGTTTAGCGTTGTTCGTATGTTTGTGGTTGTGCTGTTTGATATGTTAGACTTCTAGTTGATGTTTCTTTATTTTACAGTGAAAGTGTTTTCGATAAAGTTTTGCACTTCTGGTAATATTCTGCTCTTTAGGTCGATCACACTAATGCTAATCCGACGAAAAATTCATGAAAAATGTGGAGTACTATGTTCAATAAGTGCCTTAATGCGATTTAGATTCTTTCTTAACATCATGTTGGGATAATATTTTTCGAATATTGTGTGTGTACATGTTGCTTATGTCGGTCTTTACATGTAATTTAGATAAATGCAGTTCCTATATGAACTCTATCCATGTACTTTTTTTTGTTTTGGTAAAAAAATTTAAGTAATTCCAATCTGGAAATGTCATCTAAGCTTCAAATGATTTATGATGAGATATAAGCCACTTGATCTATTGTTTTATTGTTTTTTGGAAGAGTTGTTGATCTATTGTTTGAAGTCCCTTACACGAGTTGATCGAAAACTTGCTAAAACTCGTTGTTTACTCACTTTCCAGCTGTCTGATGCAGGATTTACGTTAGAGAGTCAAGAAATGTCTGCGGATGTTATAAAAAGTGCTTATTTAGCAACGGAAGATCAATTTCTTTCTATGGTAAAGAAGCAATGGGAAATCAAACCACAACTCGCGTCTGTGGGTTCGTGTTGTTTAGTAGGCATAGTATGCAACGGGATGATATACACTGCAAATGCTGGAGATTCCAGGGTGGTGTTGGCAAGACTAGAAAAGTCTGGTAAAGAGGTCAAAGCCGTCCAATTATCAGACGAACACAACGCCAGTTTTGAATCTGTTCGGGAGGAGTTGCACTCGTTGCACCCCGAAGATCCGAACATCGTTGTTTTGAAGCACAATGTTTGGCGAGTGAAGGGTCTCATTCAGGTAAAAATATTGTTTTAAAGAAAAAGACTAAAACAATGGGGATTCTTTTGCAAGACGGTATATGCTTCCCTAACTATATCACAAAATCGTGCAAAAATCTAACTACGAACCATTTGAGGAGGACGTCATCAATTGTTTTCATTCCTTTTCTTTGCAGTAATATGCTTCCCTAACTGTGTGTTTCCTCTCCTTGTTCCATCCCAGATTTCGAGATCAATAGGTGATGCCTACTTGAAGAAAGCAGAATTCAACAAACCGCCTTTGTTACCGAAGTTCAGAATTTCAGACCCTATCGAGAAGCCAATCCTGTTGGCCGAGCCATCGATACAAGTTCAGAAACTTCAACACGAAGACCAGTTTCTTATATATGCCTCGGATGGTCTATGGGAACACCTTAGCAATCAAGAGGCAGTCGACCTTGTCAACCACTCTCCGCGCCATGTACGGTTTCTAAACTTTCAAAAATTACTCGTTTTTCTTCCTCACGTAAAATCACACTATACACCCATTACAGGGTGTTGCCAAGAAGCTAGTAACAGCCGCCCTCCAGGAGGCTGCATTGAAGAGAGAGGTGAGATATTCAGACCTGGAAAGGATCGACAGGGGAGTGAGGAGACATTTCCACGACGACATCACTGTAATAGTCGTCTTCCTTGACTCCCATTTGATCAGCCGTAGCTCGTTTCAGGGGCCGATTCTCTCAATAAAAGGAGGCGGGTAGCACCCGGAGAAGCCAACACATAGACTAGATTGGTATAAACATGTTTTGTTCTTGATTAGTTTCATCGAAACTGAAAAGGAAAAGGGGAGATACTTGTTCAGATGTACAGAGCTGCCTTTGGGCATCTCACAACAGTTGATATATGTTAATGATTATGCCAGGAAGATGCAGAGGGACTCATGTTCTTTAAATTTTCTTGCTCACTGGCATATGAAACACACCAATTGACTGGAAAATAAAAACAGAAGGAATTATTGATGATGAAATGTGATAAATTCAGTGCTGTATCTCTGCATTTGTTCCATAATAGTGCCACTGAGTATAATATAGATAAACAGCATCATGACTTTGCTTCATGATTTTATGATACCATCTATCTATATAGTACATTTGATAACAAATAATACTAGCCTAAATCAGGTACCAAGCTGCTAAAGCAGTGACTTTTAACAAAAATAAAGAAGACTGCCTCAGCAACACATGGAATGTCATCTACTGTTGTTCGCTTGTTACATTGGTGACGAGGGGTCACTAGAGTGACGGGCATTATTTCATCTACTATATTTTTTGGATAATTGGAACACAGCTCCTGGGATAGAACTCAGTTGATGCTAAAGAATCTCAAATGGAGAGCTGCACTTGCTCACCCATATTTAGAACAATCTCTTCTTTTTACGGGTGGGGATGTCTTTGCTCCTCCATTCTTCGTTATAGTTACTACGAACCATGATAAAAATTGATACGCCAAGTTACTGGCTAAGAAGCACTTTCCATATCTTACTCATGTACACAACCAGTGACCATAAGGCAAGCCATGCTGAAATATATAGCAACACAACCCCAGAATAAGCAAAGGTATGGGCTCCGATGATGCTGCATGAATAGGAAAACGGCATACCAGTTTCAGAAAACAATAATGTGTGTATATATCGGACTTCAATTGAAAAAAAGCTGGATAATATGAAGGAAAAGAAGAAAACTGAACCTGGCATCTCTGGCAGCCAAGAGGATGGTTAATGCACTCATCTGTGTGGCAGTTTTCCACTTCCCCAAATTATTGACTGCAACAGCCTAGAAAGTAAAGTAATAAATTTGGATGAGTTCTTCGATTCCATTATTCACCAGTTTGTAATATTAATTTTAATTATGAATTTACAATTCAAGGCCATTGGTTCAAACCTCAAGAAGCTTTTTGTCCTGAGCAGCAGCCCATTCCCTGACAGCGGACATAGTAATCTACATGTAGACATAACAAATATGTAAATGCTAGAACTAAACCAAATTGAAACATGGCCATGTATCAAGCTTTAAATATAAGGATCTACAGTGCAAAATTAGAGGTGAAGAAATTCAAGAAAATAAGATTTCCAACCGATGAAAAGAAATAACTTTCCCCCAAAGTCAAAATGAGCTATCCAAGTCTATTAATGATATCTAAATACAAAAGAATGAAGTTGAATTTTTTTCTTGTTTGTATGCTCTATGTGCATTTCAAGCTGGTAGCTGATTGTTTCTCCCATATGAAGATTATAAAAGAGTTATGATATTGTTTTAAATCATATCTATCAATTCTAATATAAGCTCAATTGCAAATCGGTGCGAGAAGAGATTCAGAAAGTGTCATCCACTGCTTTTCTCCCATACGAAGATTAAATATGTCTTATGATATTGTTCTAAAGTATCAGTGTGTGGAGAGATTCAAGAAGTATCATCCACCTCTTTCTTCTCTTAGGAGGCACAACTTACAATTTTCAGAGTTGCAGGGGATAAAAAATAACCATGTATCATTTCCCTATTTATAAGAGAATTAACTCATTGTTCCTTGCAACTGTACCAAACATCATGGATTAGAAGGATAAAAAACTTAAATTTCCGACTGTTTCCCCTATCTCCCTTCACTTCCTCTTCTAGGCACAATGCATATCTTTAACAGATAGAGAGAGAGGGGTTGAAATATTGTTGATGTAAAAGCTTTGATATCAATATTCAATACAATATATAAACGTACTTATTTCAATGGCAGATGCACCAGTAGCTAAGCATAAAAATTTTATCTTGTGTATGGATATGCCTGAAAAGGCACAAATTTGTTTCTGTGAGAAGAAAGTGTTAAGCTCTTACCTCTCTGCCAATTACAGCAATAGCAGGTATAGTTAACAGCCATGGTGCATGCTCTAACCCACCAGCTTCAAGAGGTCGGGTACACAACAAGATCAGTGTGGCAGCAACCATAAGCTGCATTCATTTTACGAAGAAAGAAGATGAACATGTAGCAGTCTTCATGTATTTCAACATAAGTCATGCAACAGTTGGTCCCATAAAATAAATAGAGGACAATACTTCTACAGCAAGATGTATGTATCTCCATAGGTTAAAAAAGTGGGCCCCTTGTGTTCAAATTTTGAATTAAGTGTACCCTTGGGAAAAACACCTGGGTTTTCCTCTGAAAAATGTAACCCAATTTTGTCATATTGGAAGATATTTTCTGATCCAAATTTATTTACATAATCAATGTATTTAGTGAGATTTTCTGCCGAGTGAGTACAATTGCTCTAAGTGTTACCTTATCTGCCACTGGATCTAAAAATGCACCAAACGGAGTTCCCAAATCCATCTGTCGAACAAAATATCATCAGAAATAAAGAAAAAAATGAAAATAAAGATAAGCATGACAAGATAATTCAAAGAAGCTGAGTCTAGACAGACCGCACCTTTCGAGCAAGGTATCCATCAAGCCAATCTGTAAAGGCTGCAGCAATGAAAATCCCAGTTGTAACAGCAGGTCCCCACCAGCTCTCAACATAAAATGCTACACCATTGAAAGTAGAGTGTCAATCTCATGACTTCCATAAACACACTAACACAGCGAACTGAAACCATAAAATAGATAGAATGCACACTCAAACCAATCACTAAAATCACCTAAAACTGATTATGCATTTCCAAGGAAAAATTACAGCTCAATTAACAATTCCAATAGACTGTGTAGTCATCCATTAGATGATGATGTTATATTATACCACAATCTTATTATTCAATAGAAGACACGAACCTTCAATCAGAAATACGGTATCAGGATACAACAAATTGTGCAAAAGAAGCAAATAATACATTGTGCACAATTGCATGATTCGAGATAAAATCAAACCATACCACATAAACATCCTAAAATAAACACATGGAAGCACAATTTACGATGCGCAATCGATACATACTGCCTACAAGGAGCGGCACCGCGGCGACGCGTCCAATCGTCAATATCGTAGGCAATGTGAGCAGCTTCGCCGGTGGTTTTCCGGTTAGCTTCTGCGTGGGCGGAGACACGTCGGATTGGCTCTCGGCCTTGCCATTGTTGGTGACGCACATTTCGGAACCGAAATTAGTATCCGAATTGCAAAACAGCTTTTTATCTACTTCTCCGCTTCGAGAATCCGATGCGAATCGGTGATGTTCCCGGCCACTCCGCGAAGCGATTCTACGGCGTGGCGGAGGAGAGAATGCGGTCGTCCTGCGCCACCAACCGGTGGAGTTAGATGCCGTCGATTGGCCGGTAGTGGTGGCGGAGGATGAGGGGGCGAGAAATGTGAAGGGTTGGTGTGGGCGTAGGATAATGGAATTGGTGAATTTGAGAGCGCAAGGCATAGTATGGTGCGGAGTTAAATTGTCTCAGGAAGCTCAAGATAGCGAGGGAGGCGTACGATAGCAGTGGGGAAGATCGGAATTTCGCAATCTTACCGAATCGATCGATTTTCCCTGTGCGATAAATAAGTGACCTATATTTTCCACACACGTATTTCATGTGGGAGTTTTAGTGTCACGTGTCAATAGAGATTTGCAGGCTAATCGGCCTCGGATTTAAATTACAATCTTAACCCTTAACGTTCAGTGTTGGATTTGCCAAGCGGGCTAATCGGGCTACACTTAAAATTAGCAAATGATAGATTATAAATGCATGAGGTTATGATCGGTTTAAAATCAACATGATCGGTTATGAATTCATTCTCCCACATCGTTTGTATGAACAAACATAGACTAAATGGACTATCTCTCTTAATATGATAATCTTTTAGGCTGAATTATTTGTTTAATGGAAATCTCTTAAATTGGGAATAAGAGAATGCCATGGTTTAGGTAGACTATTGCTAGACTGAGTGAATTTTTCTCTTTCTCATATATTGTTTCTACTTTTTGTATCCCTTTCAAAGATTTTAATGAGGGTAGAACAAGAACAGAAAGTGACAGAAGATGCCCACATGTTTACCGAGCAAGACGCTGCTGCTACAGTGCTGCAGCTTTGGTCATCTTCATGAGTTTCTAAGGAACGAATCTAGTACCATAATCAATGCCTTTTTTTTGAGGGAATTTACAAACCTCTTGACGGTGAATCTAGTACCATAGACATCATTACCATTGGAAATATATGTTCCAAGTTGTGGATTGTCAAAAGTTGAGGTTTTTGTTTTGACTTAGGTAGGGGATGAGTTGAACATTGATTTGTACACTTGCATCAGCATCAAGATCCTCAATTAATTCAAGCCATATGAAATCAATGTGGCTTATAGGTTAATAAATTTTACTAATTTCTTATTATTTTTTTTAGAATAATAGTAATATCTAATGTACGTTTAAATAGAGATTAAAATATTACTCACTCCATCCAAGCCTAAGCGAGACGTTTTATTTTTGCATGTGTTTTGGAAAAATGATACTAATAAATAGTTAAAGTGAAAAGAAAATAAAGTAAGAGAGAATAATGTCGAAGAGAGTCTCTCTACATTATTCTCTCTCTTATTTTACTTTTTCTCCACTTAACTATTTATTAGTATCTTTTTCCAAAACACATGCGAAAATAAAACGTCTCACTTAGGATAGGACGGAGGGGGGAGTGTTATATTGCTAACTCATAACTTAATAGCTAACTACAACTAAATAATAGCCATTAGATATTCAAATTAAGGTCTTAGATCATCAATCCCTAAATGTTAATACGAAAAACGTCAATAATGCCATATGATTAATTCCAAAAAATATCAATAGAGGTATTAATGTCAATTAACTACATGTTTAGTTATAACTAACTTTTAAAAGAAATCCCAAAACTTTAAATTCATATAACATATATCAAATTAAAGATAATTTTATAAGGATTCCAACGATATCCTATATGCATATGTTCCGACGTCAAAATTTGAAAAAAAATTCAAAATTTTTTAATTTTTTCGTACAAGCAGAAATGTCAACATACTATATAAAATATGTCAATATAATACATGTAGAATGTCAATATAAGCAATAGGTTAACATTCTTAAAGCATTGTGTTGACATTCTCAAAGCATTGTGTTTATATTTTCGAAACATTATATTGACATTTTCATCCAAAACGCTAATTTGAAGTTTTTTTTTATTTTTTTTATTTTACTAATAAAAATGAAAAGTACACATGGCAAATTGTAGACCACACGATTTCTAAAATTATATGGCCTTAAATTAGTTATAGTTAGTAATTAAATGATGAGTTAGCAATTGATCACTTTCCGGATGGAGGGAGTATCTTGGTTAATGAATTTTATACGTTAAACTTATTTGATAGGGTGTGTGATAAAAATGAAATTTGACTTTATGTTTATTATTTAACTATAATAGTAAAAAAGACTATTTTTGTGCTTGATAGGTGAGTAGATATGTCATATGAACAACTTAGAAATAAACCATACATTAGCTTAAACAATAATCAGTAGCGTATTGATACAATCGGCACACCCTACAGGATTATAATCCTGAAACTAACAACTTTAAACACGAAAATGAACAAGAAAAAAAATGAATAGGAAGAAAAAAGACTGGGATTAAGCAGTTATATGATCACAAAATACAAAAACACATATTGATCTTAGATAAAATCACTTGGTACATTGTTGGAGCAGCAAAAATCACCTGCAGACTATGTCAAAGATCAAGCAGTTATATGCGGTTTACTCAGCTGGTATCCTCAGACATTCCATCACCAGCATGCCTGTCCCCAAATTATTGAATCAAGATATCAATCCCATATTCCATAGAGATAATAAAACAATAACACACAA
This sequence comes from Salvia hispanica, assembly GCF_023119035.1. Lineage (NCBI taxonomy): Eukaryota > Viridiplantae > Streptophyta > Magnoliopsida > Lamiales > Lamiaceae > Salvia > Salvia hispanica. The sequence goes on from NC_062967.1 coordinate 43,456,721, forward strand.
CAAAAAAATAAACCCAATATGTTTATTCACAATCTTGGACAAGAGGGCTCTATTGTATGTGCGCCCATCCATATCCTTTAGAATACTTCTCAGATGTGCCACTTTATTTTACTTCATCCTTCCCAATTTGAAGGCCAAATTCTCCCGGATATGAAGACCCAGGGTTCAGAAAATGGTATTTGCATACAAGGGTACATGTTTACAATGAATGAGTTTTCTTATGTTGTAACTGGAAGATTCCACTTTCCACTTACGAGAGATTATTAAACACTAGCAGGGTCATTACAAAGTATATTGTAGAACCAAAATTTTTGAATTATGATTCACGGATCTCTAGCATGGTGTAAAGAACCATAAGGTCAATGTTCAGATTTCAGAAACAAACCTCCATGAGCTGGTTAAATTACGAGCTTTTCTATCCAACTGCAGATTTTCCAGTGCAGCTGAAGCCCGGCCTACATCTTCTGGAAGTTCATCATTATCATATCTCCAACTGTATTCGTCTTTCCTATAGCCAGATGTAGATGACCCAGCTCGACGATCTGATAGTCGGACAGTTAGAAGGTACATCACATTAAATGGTTCTGCAAAACCAAATTTAGATGCTTTAGCTACTTACCAGATGGTTGTGAAGCAGGAAGAGGCCTGAAATGAGCACAGCATAAAGTAGATGATATGATGGGAAGCTTCAAATCAAGTTATAGAAAGTTGGCAGTGAAATGAATTATTGACAACAAACCTTCCTAATGGAGGTACACCGCCAGCAAGAGATGACGGTGAAGTCCTTCTCATGTTTCTAGGATCAATGTTTGATAGAGAGTCGGCATCTGGAATAGTTGATCTCCTGCTGCTCCCTCTTCCTTGGGATAAATTCTGCAACATCATGCATTAAAATTGAGAGGGAAAGCTAACAATTCCTCAGAAACATATCTATGAATTCAGATTCTTTACAATCAGCAAAGCTCATTAGTGTTATTTGTTCAACCCAGCAAGCTAAACACATTAAGCAAGCAAATAGAACCATTTGTAGAATTGCCAATTTGCTTATGTAAAAAATTATTAATTATAGGACTGGACTCACATACCTCGTACTTTAAGAACCCCTCAAGTACGTCCAAAAGCAAAGGCCCACTGTCACCATTACGATTAAGGTCATATCCATTTTTGCTGCTAAAGTCTCTTAATTCCGATTTCCATGAATCCTTTGGCTGAAACAGAAGGGAAGTAAAGAACTCTGTACAGATAAAGCTCACACCGCAAGAATATTACAAGGAAAACATGTCAAAAAAGTACCAAATTGCACTCTGGCAAGTAAACTTTCAAGGTATGGTTTAGTTGAGCCCAATCTAGATATTCACATATCAATGCAGTTAGAAGTCTTCCTGCAATTACAAGATGATACAATATTAATATCATGAAGATCATAACAGAACTAGAAATAACAAATGCATCTGTGTGAAAGTTAATGTCCCTCCTGAAACTTTTCAACCCTGTTGGAATATGTGATTTACTTAATGTTTAATGCAAAAGAAGTGTCCTTATGAGAACCATAGTCCAGAATAAATGTCCCTCCTGAAACTTTAAACCCTGTTGGAACATATGATTTACTTAATGTTCAATGTAAACGAAGAGTCCTTATGAGAACCATAGTCCTGAATAAAGTCTGCACATTTGAGGTCATCGAGTTTTTTTTATAACAGTCTGACTCAATCTCCAGGTAACGTAAACATAAGTTCACCAAATGGGAGGACTTTGCTTATAGATTTCTATTTCAAAGTACATAACTGCAACCTAATGAAATGAGATGTAAATACATAACAACATTGGGCAAGAGGACATTTTTATGGTAAGTACCAGAAGGAGAGTTGTGGAGCTGCTTTGCACGATCATTGCAACTACCCAGAAGAGCAGGAGGCAGTCCATCATCTTTCTCTATAACTCTATCCTCTTCTTCTATCGCTTCAAATACACTAGCTCTCAATTCAGCCTAATAAACCAGAACATATAGAACTCTCAGCATTTAAGATGATAGGCGCACAAAGGAACATCTATAAAATGTAGTAGTGCATGCAGTAATCAGGATCACATATAAAGAGGTGTAGATAGTCTGATGAGCTTCACAGCTTCACTTCTTACTTAACTCTGAGTGACACTATGAATCTTTGCAAAACTAATTATGCAATGCTCATAATAGAATAACTAATGTGTAATGTATTATTTTTCAAACCAAATTCTCATGTAAATTAAGACAATAATTCAAGTCCAACCATCAACACAAAAAAAAGGTCGCAAAGCCTAAGACCTCTTACTAGAAATCTAATAATAATCCAAATGCGCTATATATCTCAGCAAATACTACCATTACATGCAATTAAAATCCCATTCCTTTACCTTTACCTAACCATTCAAAGCTGAATATAACAATATACGCATGGAATCGAGTAAACTTAAATTCTGAACAAATTCCCCCACCGTGAAAACTCCCCAATTCCCTAAAAATGACAATCTGCCTTGATAATTCACTCAAAATCACCAGATCGCCCGAGCAATTTGAATCCCAAACACGCGAACTAAAAAAGAGGGAGCGATATGAATCAGAAAAGAAGATAAACAATAAGAGAGTGGCAATGCTCACACGGATCTTGGCGAGAACGCCTTTCTTCTCGAGAGTGCGTGTAACAAGGGTTTTCAAATCCATCATTTCTCGCGTGTAATCGTCCATTTCTCCCCAAATTCTTGGGCCCCGTCGTGCTCAGCTCAAAAATTGAAGGATCTCGTTATTCTTCAAGCTTCTTCGGTTTCGATTTTGCAGAATTTGGAGCTAAGTGGTGAAGATAAGAGTGTTTGTTTTCCCAAATTATGAAATTTTGTATATTCAAGTTTGGTGAAATTTCACTATTGGTTGCTAATCGTGGAAATTCACACTCATAACGAAGCAACAACTGCGACTTCTGCAGGTAATGCATAAAAGCGTGCCAAAGGGCAGTGGAGAGGATATGCGACTCATGGTGTAGCTTCTATTTAATTTACTCCCTTCGTCCCACAATAGGAGGGAGTCACATTCGGTATGTGCACGGGTTTTAAGAAATACTCTCTTCGTCCATGAAAATTTGTCCCAGTTTTTCATTTCCGTCCGTCCCCCAAAATTTGTCCCATTTCACTTTTACCATTTTTGGTAGTGGACCTCATATTCTACTAACTCATTCCTACTCACATTTTATTATAAAACTAATACTTTAAAAGTAGGAAAAGAATAGGAGATTAGACTAGTTAGTGGAATATAAGGTACACTTAATTGAGTTAGTAGAATGTGAGACGTATTTACTATTAATGGTAAAAGGTGAAATGTGACTCATATTATGGGAATGACCGAAATGAAAAAATATGACTCTTATTATGGGACGAAGGGAATAGACCGTATTGCAAATACAACTTTAAAATAAAACAGATGTAGATAATACTCAAATCAATATTGCAAGCTCCTTACATGTTCGTTTGTTGCAATCAAGGTCCCCACAAAATTAAGGCTTTGCCATCTACTAGTGAGAGTATGTCAATATGAAGGATCAAGAAATACATTCGAGCTCTGAATTTTGTTTTTATTTGCAGCTTAATGATAGATACTATGTCAATATGAAGGATCGGCGAAAATTATTTTGCCAGAGATTGATGGCATGATACATTATCTCAGCCCGCGGTGGTGATTTCATGCATTACCTAATTTTCAACATTATGTTTCTTTATTCCCTTCCTCATTTTTTCTTGATTTCCATTATTTTAGGGATTCACTATTGTTAATTGGGATAAATAGGATATTACTACTACTATATGAATAAGTTATCCTTTTCGAAGGGCAATAAAACTACAAACTTATTTTGTTTTCTTTTTCTTTTTCAAACACTTTGTTTTCATCTAGCAGCGGTAGACAGCAGGAAGAGAAAGATTATAAAAAAATATTGTTACATGATAAGCTAATGTGTATGAATATATAAAGAATAAGGAATCCAAAAATTGTAGTGGGTGTTTAGAGCTGATGCATTGGCTACAACTACAAAGCATCCTCCCTGTTTAGTATAAACGCCACCGCATCTTCCACTGTATCCACAACCTGCAAAATCAGAAACCGACATCGCAAGCTCAGTGGCTCATAGGCATCATTGTTGCACATCATATATGGTGCAAATGCAGGTTTGCACTGACATAGTGGAACGGATCGAAGATCAGCAGATATATTGGTAAATCAAAGAGGAACAGCGTTGAGTATTGCGTACCAAATCAGCTGGATACTTCGTGTGGTTCTCTCTTTGTCGAAACACACCAGTTCTTGTCAAAATTGAAAACCATGGATACCCTGCCTGTGGGGCAAGAACAAATTACCTCAGAAACACTATCCTTAACGTTTGTTCTTTGTACAAAGGAACTTGAGAGAGAGAGAGAGAGAGAGAGACCTGTTGAGCTCCTTTGATGTCAACTAAAGGATTGTCACCAATCATGTAAAGCGTCCTGAAAGACGGCGAACCAGAATCACCATTTCCAACATCAGCAGGACTGCAAGTTTGTAGAAGATGTGCTAATATAGTTTCAGCATTTCTGAAGACGAAAGGATTTGGCTTCCCGAAGCATGTGAACTCTAAGGGTTTGTCATGAATTCTGTAATTGAGAGAGTGGAAAGAGAGTAAACAATTTCAGTTCAGACAAATTATTATTCAGCTAGGATCTACACTTATCTATTTTTTTCATACAATTAGAATCTGTATCTTTTTTTATAAGATTTCTCGCGCACTACTTTAATCATTATCAGTACTGCTAAACAAACACAATTAACTACACAATTCAACACTAAGTCACGTCTAAACTTGGTTGATTGCAGATCCATGGATTTAGGTGCATTAAGTATAGCATGATTAGAGCTGTAGAAGATGTTCAAGTACCTATTGAAGACACTCTCAAGGGCTATCCGGAAGGCACCCATGCCAAGACGTTCTGAGGGAAATGCAGCCTGTAGCAAGTTGGCAACATTTTTTTAATAGATTGCAAAGGTCACTGCTACAACACAAGAGATAATTCAGAGCTAGACATTAACAGATTTTTCCTTCATATCTGTTATAATCAACCTGGTATTGGAGATCATCTGCAGCAAAATATAAAGGTGGTTGATGCCAATTCTTTTGGCCAGGAATGCCTCCAGATGTCAAGATGTCGCAAAGAACCTAAAGTTGTCAATTACTCGTCTCAAGAAGAATCTTTCTGAGAATGCGCTGATATTGACAACTTTTACATTTTAAATTTAAATATAGCAAAATACCTGTATATCCCTACCCCAGTCGACAGGATCACTTACAACGAACACAGCATTAACATTTTTAGAGTAATCATGATGGATTTTCTTCTCTGAGTTTTTTGAGCAGTTTGATTCTTGTATAGTTGTCCACCGCTTGTATTGGGCCACCGGATCAATGTTACTGAAGTGTGATGCATACTCATCTAGTGAGACAACTCTCCTGAAAGTGGGATATGGCTTAGGAACAAATAACTGTACCAGAACAACTCAATTTCAACCCAAAAGTAACTAAGCTAGAACTTACTTAAAACCATATTCTGACATCACAACAGCAGGTTCCCCTTTTCCAGTGGCAACAATGAATTCATTTTCATATCTATAAAGGGAGACAGCAAAAATATTGGAAGCTCGTGACAATAATAAAAAGATTTAGTAACATTCTAATATCTGAAACAAAGAACTTTCAGTTTTGTCCCTGGCTTGTACAAACTTTCAAATAGTTTCAACACATAGTGACTACACATGGAAATCGATTAAAAATCCCAAATTTTTTTTGAGAAAGTAATTAAAATAGCTGGGAAACAGTTGATCAATATTCAAGCCTAACTTCCTATTCCTTATCTTGGTAATAAAGAACCATGAAGGAAAATCCATCAAGAAAAATTGTAGTATATGAGTAAACTGTACTGAGAATTTGAAAAGGAAACTAAATTATGCTTCCAAAAAAATTAATATAAAGATGACACTGGATACCTTTTTAGCAAAGTGCTGAAGGGTGAGTGACCCTGCACTACCTATACCCAGAGCATGGTACTTAACATATCACATTAACAGATACTTGTATGCACGGGGCAACCTTCACAGTTTGTAACCACACCTGAGAGGGTAATATTTTCACGCCAAGAATATCGCTCAACTCAAGGGCTCTTCTCGACTCTGGAATACCACCACCTACAATTAGACGATGATATTTTACTTGCTTTCTACTGCTAGGACTTTTCACGAAACAGGAACAATGGAAATTCAACACGCCCCAAAGTCAAAATATGTACGAATCTCCGAGTATAACAAATTATGAATCATGCAATACAGATCTCTGCCAGTTACACGAAGCTACATTGATGAGTAACTAATAACTATAGAAGTAACGAGTCCTGTTTGTCTTCACAAACACAAGCAGTTAAGTTCGAAATAGAAACACAGAATGAAACGTAGGAAGACTTCGAATACCTACCATTTGTCAGGAACAAAAAGGGAATCTTCAATGAACCTGCAAGAAAAAAGTTGAGTATAAGGGAGATGCAAAATTACACAGACAATAAAATTACATCATTGAGATACAACATCAGTTATACACCCAACTGATTTATATACCAATGATGGTACAGAATCTAACCACACAACTAGTTACATTTCCCCAAGATGTAATTAGTGAAGTTAAATCCAAGTATATGATATGGCTAATTTTCCCCAATCAGACAATTTCAGCTTCAGAGAAACGCATATGATACGACAATTTTAGCTAATTTACAGAAATATTGCATCTCTTCGAGAGCCAGCCAGAAACCCTAATTATAAAGAGAAAGCAATGAAACAAACAGAGCATCGTGTTAGGAAGGCAAATTACCGGAGTCATCGTAAAATTTTCGGAGCGCTCTCCGTGAATTCCCAATTGGATTCGCGCCGTGAAGTATCACCCCATCTATATCAAATGCGACCCCAAATGATGAACTGCAAGCAACAAGGACTAGAAAAGATTTACCAAAGTAGGAAAGCTGAATCGAATTTGAATTAGTCAAAGGATCAGTTACAGAACTGCTGGGACACTGAGCGAAACTTCGCCGACGCCGACGCAGGCTGCGGCGGCCGGAGTAGCGACAGTGGCAGTGGCTGCTTGAATCGGAACCTCATATCCCCTATCTTAATAATCTTCTGTTTTTGCTTCAAAAAATACTAATGTGTTTTTATTTTTATTTTTTGTCAATATCCACTTTATTTTAGTAAAAACATTGTTGATTTTCAATTTTTTTAGATATATGTATAATTATGAAATAAAATGAACAAAATGATTAATTTGAAATTTGCATCTTTCGTTTTTATTGATGGAACAATTTGTAATATTGATACAACAACTATAATACAAATAGAGTGTTCATCTTCATATGAACAAGAAGATCTAACAAATCAATCAACATAAAACTAAACTAGTGGAATTGCCCTTTGGTTTCTTTCTTGGCTTGTGGCATCTCACTCTTTCTTGATACAATGAAACTGAGAGTTTCTTTGATATCATCAAGAATTTGGCCTTTGATCTTGTTCTGTCCTCTGTTTTGTTGGAAGTTGCCATTTTTTGTTGCTTTTTTTTCTTCCTTATCCATCCAAAAAAACTTCTGCAATATAGTAGGAGTATAGAAGATGGGTGGATTTTGAAAGTACAAATTTAAGTGATTGATTGGTGAGGCTTCCTGAAAGGATTTATATAGCTAGAATTGAACGATAGAGAAATATTTTTATAAATTTTAACAAAATCTATGATGTCGCAAGCTTTACGTCATCGAGGTGATGTCATCCTCTGATCAATTCCATACATGCTTGCAATAATTGATGCAAAAGCAAATATTGGTGTTTTACTTTTTCAAACTAGTCTCGCTAAGTTTTCGACTTTTGTAAAATGAATAAATTGTTGGGTAAATTTTTGTAGTAACTTTCTCCTAGAAATAATACACTATTCGTACCGCTTATTCGTACCGCTTAAAATGACACATTTTTCCTTTTAATTTGTCCCAATTAAAATGACACATTTGCTTTTTTGGAAACATTCTCTCTCCAATTAATACACTCAACCACCCTTTCTCACTCCTATTAAAATATTCGTCTTTCTTTATCTCTCTACTTTAATACTTACACCCATATTTTCTCTCTCCAATTAAGCACTTTAAATAATAATTCCTAAAATCCCGTACCCGCTAAGAAATGTGTCATCTTAGCCGGGACGGAGGGAGTACTACTATTTTCTCTATTTTTATTTTTAGTAACATTTTTCTCTTTATTTTTAGTAACATTTTTCTCTTTAAGGATGGACCATAATCTCCACTATCATTCTCTGTTATAATTTATTAATTATATATTAAAATTCGTATCATCTTAAAAGTATCTATTTTCATGGGACGAAGAAAGTATTTCGTGAGATTATATTTGCATGTGATGGTTATAATGAAAAGGCTTGAAAAGCAACAATTTAAGCCCTCTTCCAAGCGTTTAGTTGCATGAAAAGTTTTTTTATTGATCCGATTTTAAGTACACGACCCAACTCTAAACTTCGAAAACTAATGCAGAATTTGTGTTAACTCAACCCAAACCCCACCATCTGCTGGTATAGAGATTGAAATGATTTCAGTTTTGATATGATTCTATGTCGCTTATTGTAGAACGATGAATAATCATCAAAGAACAAGTTAAAAAACTCTGATACTTGAACTTGATATTCTGAGTTAGATGAAGAGATCAAGAAAATCAATAACCTAAAATTTTCTTTTAATATTTGAACTTTCGTATATTTATTTTATGTTATCTATTTCATTATTAAATTTTGGTTATGCTATAGTAGTGTGTGTTGTTGTACACTTGCATACTCCCTCCGTTCCATAGGATGCGTTTCTTTTCGGCACGGAGATTAAGAAAAATTGTTTGGTGAGTTAAGTAAAAAGGAGAATAAAGTGGAAAATGGAAAAGATAGAAGGATGAAGAGCGAAAAAAGTAAGAGAGAGTAAAGTAAGTGTGGAAAAATGTATTGACTTTTAATAAATGACAAAATGACTCTATTATCATGGAACGTACCAAAATAATAAAATGACTATATTATTATGGAACGGAGGGAGAACTATTTTTAATGCAAAAGCATAAGTCACAGTGAATCATTCTGTCCATACATACGTCTCATTTAAATGTGATGCGTTCTGGAGACGCAATTCTCACAAATATTTAATTACAAAATCTAAACTCTGTAAAAGTAAATGTATATAAATAATTCATTTGAGAAAATCGCAATAATTGTAGAAGCTTACAATAAAACCAAACACAACCATTATATATAGTACGGAGTAATAAATTGTTGGAGTATTATAAATATTCCAATATTTAAGTATTTATTTTGTATCTATATTCCAATAATTATTAGAACTATATATAAGTAAAAAGTAGGAGTATAAATTTTTCATGCACGTCCAAATTTGACATTTAATTGGATCATTCTATGTGCAAATAAATATACAATGTAGTTAGTTTATTTGTGTAGACTATAACTTTCTACAGTTGATTGCGTGTCGATAATCTCTGAAAGTCATTCATCATATTTTACATTGTAAAGCTTGACAATTCAAACTGTTTAAAATTATTGGTTCACAGATATTTATAATATTTTAGAATATAGCATATAAAATAAATTAATTTATTAATGCTGATGACTGACCATGCATTGCAGTGCTCCTATTAAAAATATTGTAATGTTGTTGATCGGATGAATCGGGAGGGCATGCATACATACACATACAATGTGTTCAAATGTAGATTGATCCATTGACCAGAGTTTAGAGCCATGGGTCACTAATATTTATCATATTTTAGACGTATAGCATTATATAATAAAGTTATAAATGTTGATTATTGACAAGGCATTGCACATTGCAGTGCCTCCCATTTAAAAAATCATAAAATTGTTCATCGATGAATTGAGAGGACATACATACACACACATACATACAGGGTGTTGATTGAAGGGTTTATGGAATAGAACCGGGATGGTTTGACCGTGAACTGCTGACCGATTGGATTGATTTTTTAATTTTTTAACTGCATATCTAATGTTATTTTTTGATTAAGTAAATTCTAAAATATTTTGTATGATATATTTTGAATTAATATGTTTACAGCATCATTGTTTAACCACGATCTGACCAGTTGTATGATGAACCAGTAATCTTGTCGGCTTGCTTATCGGTTCAATTGTGCACCATAAGTTAACAGAAATAATTTGTATAAACATTAAATATGATTGGGTAGAAAGTCCCTTTCCATCACTTGAGCCTATTCTTTTGGTACAGTATTTTTATATTACCTTAATCCAATCATATTGCAAAATGAATGTGCATATTCAAAACAAAACACGAAACATGAGAATTAAAATGTATGTAAGAGATACAAAAGCAAGTAAAAGATGATAGAGATTAATGATATTAGGTATGCTCTAAATAAAAGAACTAAATCAAAACCCACCAAATAAATTAATTTCCTCCTGGTAACCTGCAGAAGCACCAAAGCCTCAATTTCTTCAATATACCATGAAATATTTTGGATTTAATATCTCCTCTTTTAGGGAGAACTACGCGAGTTTTCCCCTTTCCCTTTTCCATTGCTGATTTTGCTAATTAATTTACTAGTGTTTAAACAAAGAAAAATGTTGAGATTAATTTTCTAGATGAAGATTTAGTAACCTATTTATAAGGGTTGGGCCAAGAAAATGCGTGATTGACTTTTCAGCTTACAACTAATTCTAGTCAAATAGTTTCATACACAATTTATAACTTTTGCTATCTGTTTTGGTCGAATGAAGTTGCAACAATTTGTCAAAGGCATGAATTGGAAAACAGTAGAGGTGGACTTTTGTGTGAATATATAAATTAATAGTCAAACACTTAACGTGCTCCTTCCGTCCCATTAAATATGCAATATTTAAAAATTGGCACGAGATTTTATGCAGTATTGTTTTTTGAGTTAATAAACAGAGAGTAAAGTAAGAAATATGAAAAAAATAGAGATAGAGTTATTTCTATTTTAGGAAACGTATCATTTTTAATAAGACAATTCTAAAAGGAAAACGTTTCATTTTTAATGGGACGGGGGAGTATAAATATATCATTGGAAGGGGTGGGCACTATAATTTAGTACAAGCCAATAACACAAAAGATTAAACATACTAATTAATTTGACAGTGAATTAAAACATAAATATAGAGATATAGTCATTCAAATTCATGTCTAGTGTAGGAGTTCTCAAGCTTAAGTAATAATACTAGCTATTATGGAAAAGATAATAAATTAGGGTTGTTCTATTGGTGAAAATATTATCATGTTTGAAATAGTTGATATTTTTTCGAATCAAAATGATTTTACCCCATTTTCTTTCTCTTTGTGAATAACATTATTGTAGGGGAATGGTCCCATGGATGCGATAGTATTAATGAGAATTGGTGTCATTCTATAAACATGTAAAAAAATACAACGTCGCATTCCAGTTATTTTCAACAAGGTTGACTTTATCTATGTATGTGTATTAAATGGTAGGGTCAATTTGCTTTTTCTAATAATGTTCTTCATTTGGATTAATACGATTAATAATATTAACCTTTTGCATCTGCATTAATAGGATGGTCATTACTACCTTTCCTCCATCCAACAAAAAATTGTCTTAGTTATAATGCTAATTTTAATACAAAATTAATAAAGAGAGAAAAAATATTGATTAAAGGGTCGTTATTATTGAATAATAAGGTCAAGTGTTGTGGCAGATCCAATTCGATTCGTCCTTGAAAATTTGTTACTTATTTTTATTTTCGTCTCTTATTTAAAAATTTATCATCTTTCACTTTTACCATTTTCAGTAGTGGACCTCATATTCCAATTACTCATTCCCACTTACGTATTATTAGAGAACTAATATATATATAAATAGTATCCACATATCACTAATTTTTTCAATCCACTTTTTATTATATTTTTTAAAATTCGTGCCGAGTTAAATAGTGACAAATTATGGAAGACAGAGGGAAGGTAAAGGAGTACAGTTATACGTCAAAATAAAATCTAATCAGTGGCCCACTAAATCGTTCACCTGTGTAATGCTGAGAACCTAGCTCAAATACCTGCAGGTGCATCTTTTACTAGTAAGTACATCATTTAATATTTTGATCTTGGATTTGAGCATTTATTCTCTAATTGCTTTTGATTGATTACTCTTTATAACTATTCTCTGTGTATATTTCCATATAAAGCATTATAATTACAATATTTAACTTTTTTTAGCTTTTATACTTCTAATATATTTAAATTTTTCTTGTATTAGGTTTTCTAATTTTCTTCTTAATATGTTTAACATTTTTTTCTTTATCACTTCTCAATGTTCTTTGTAAAGTAAATTACATTTAATGTATTAATTTTGATTATCCTTTTTCAGTTACTAAAACTTTAAAAAATTGAAATAAATTATCTTATAACATAGTACTATAAATTTAAGAAGATCCATTATAAAAAAGTGAAAGCTATCCAAGTAATAATACTAAAAAGTAACTCATTTTTATCTTTAATAAAATTTCTTAATTATAAAAATGATATATATTATGATTATGAAGAAGTATTGAAGAAAAGATAAAAAATTAGTCGACATTAATAAATGATATAATTATCTATCGCACCCCAAAACTAAAATCATGGGTCAGCCACTATAAGCGCATTATAAGAAACTACTATAAATAAAATTAGACTAATGTGCTCCAAAATAGAAAAATAAAATAATTTTTCACCGATATGGATAATATTGAACGCACATAGCCTTTGCTAGTTATATTAAAGAAACACATGCCATAATTATCAAAACAAAAACTGTATTTAGGATTTCTTTTACTGACTCACTATAAACTTGTGACCTCAAACAAATCAATCACAAAGATACACTTAAGAATGTCAATGTAGCCCAAAATTCTTGTCCTAATTTAAAGGATTAAAGTTAAAAAATTCTAGTCTAATAAAATTTTAACCTGATAAACTCCTACCCGGTAGAACTGACCCGGAATGTGGAAGATTGGCACGATGGATTGATCATAGATGCATCTATTGCCTATTATTCCGGTATTGTTTCAACACTTTAAAATGATACTTTTAATAAAAATAAACACTTGTATACTAACAACATATGCTCCATATTTTTGTTACAAAATCCACACGTGTTGAGTTGAACACCCAAGTTCAGGATTTTGAATTAAGAGACGAGAAAGTTGAGTTTCTAGAAAACAATTTGACTTGGGTACTCGGTTTTACTTGTTTATTGGTGTGTTAGAGTTGTAGAGTGAGGAATTCGGTAGGTAAGTATAATTATGGACCGATTTCTTTATTCCACAAATGCAATAATCACCACTAATTCAAAAGTCAAATTCAATCTCGAACGTTTTATATTGTCAAACGGTTCATGCATGATGCATTACACAAATAGAATTGTTGGACCCAACTCACGATTGAAAATCTTTCTAGTTTTGTTTTTCATGATATAGTTTTATAGGATAAAATAAAGTAAACGCCACAAGTAATGAGACAAAATCGAGATTGCCTCAAATAATGGAACAAAATTGAGTAAAGTGGCTCTTTTATAGATTACAAATGATATGCTTATCACCATGTGGATAAGTGGTCTGTCTACCAAGTAAATATTACGATCGTCGAACATTTTTTATGAGATATTATATACTCAAAAGTGATATATTAAGAATCTAATACTCTCTTAGTCCACAAATAACCGACTCAATTTGACTAGTCACGAGTTTTAAGAAATGAAATGAAAAAGAATAGTAGATGGTGGATTATACTTTTATATACTCCCTCTGTTTCCTAAAATTAGAAACTTTAGAAATGACATAGATTTTAATGCAAAATTGATAAAGTATGAGAGAGAAAAAGAAAAAAAATGTGTAAAGAGATAAGAGAAAAAGTAGTGAAATTATTGCTAGTGGATTATGGGGTCCATTTTAAAATGAAAAATTTTCTACTTCTAGAAACAGACTCGAAAGAAAAAAAAATTCTATTTTTAAGAAACGGATGAAGTATTAGTTTTATAATATATGTGAGTGAGACAAAGTCAATCGAATGTGTAGTTTATTACCAAAAGTCATAAGAAAGTAAATGGGTGGATGGACTAAAATAGCAATTATTGGTGAATGGAGGGAGTAGTAACTACCTAGACGGTGAGAGCCATATTTTTGTGGAACAATAATTATATTAGGAATAAGATAAGAGCCTAATTCACTACGGATATGAATCCAACAATCATCAGTGTCTGAACCTTGAGGCCTATTCAAATGGGATGAAGAGTAAATGGAATGCACAACATTTGCTTTGAACTCTTTGATGGAGAATTGTGAAGCAGCATTCTAGGTCTAGCACAATTCATAGCTCACAACATAGCTACATTAAACTGCTTCTGTAATTCTAGTTCTCAGCTTGATGTGTGTTAGAGTGTGTGACTACCATGACTTGCACCACTTGTGATGATAATGCCTTTTTTTTGCTGAGCCCAGAAAGCAGATCCATGATGAGAATGATGGAGCCGGAGTTGCAATTGTGGAGGATCCCACCGGCTAATCAAGGAGCAACTCGTTCATTTTAGACAGCACATATTGATCAACCGTCTTCTGTTACAGAACTTGAGAACGTCTCAAAGAACTCATCGGATGATCAAATTTGCACATTCCATACTGTGCTTAGTGTCTGACTTATGCATACCATCATACAAATGAATCACAGTCCACAAATTAAGTTTTAGAGAGAAATGAATGCTTACATAGTTGGTCCTTGACAAACTCCACTCTGGTGGATGGTGATACTTACTTACATGTAGCTCCAAATTTACAATCCCCAGTCCTTAGATAGTACTGACATTCTGGCTGGCCGGGTGTATCGGGAAACACTTCTACCTTTTTACTTCCCCTTGAGGGGCCAGCAGAAGATGTAGTGGAAAGATATGGCCTTGTATAGGTATCAGGCCAAGGAGAAAACTCTGTTAGCCCATGAACCGGGGTTGCACCAATTGTTGGCTGACTACTTGGTGACGCAGCCGGACTAATACATGTACTTCAAGAATGAGTAATTGGTGCGAAATATGCTACTTAACAAATAGTCCTACTTGAATGCTACTAGATCAAAATGCATAAACTCAATAGTAAGTACAACAAACATGAATTCCTACCTAGATCCAAGTTATGTTCTTGTACTAGTCTCCTCAAGAAAATTGAAAAAAGGGAGGTAGAGTCATAGCTGATTCATATGATCTCAACTTAGACACATTGGTGGTCATCAAACCTATGACAAAAAGCTGTCACAAATTTTACATCACACTAGATCACTTCAGGGAACCGATACACTTCATTTTTTCTCCTTCCCTCTCATCTTCAGACTCAATACAATTTTCTTCCTAGTTCACCTTTCCCTTTCCTTTATCAGCAGCACTAAGCCTAGCCTTATTGCTTTTCTTTGCAAAAAGCTGCGCAACACCATCATCTTATGCAAATCGCACACACTTCAAGCCTCCAAAAACCTATAATAAGAGAACTTTTAGTGACAAGACAATCACCATTTACCCTATAAAGCAGAGGATCTGGACAAGGTCGTTCATTGACAAGAACTTGGATAAAATCAACATAATACTATAAAGAACAAATCAATGCAAAATAAAACCTTTATTCTCATAAAATTGGAAAATAGTTATGCACATACAAGTAGATTGGAGCGTTTGTTTAGTATCAACCCAAACATGTTCTGAATTTGGTTATATAGTTGTACCAAATAAGATTTCAAATATTCAATCTAAAAAAAACAAAAGACTCTGAAAATTCTGAAGATAGTAAAACTCTAACCTCATGACTGGCACAAACAACTTGTAGAACATCGTTTCCATAACTCTCTTGATCCTCTTTTATCTTCTTGGCTGATTCCACAAGAGAAGCAGTACAGTATTCAACTTCAATGAGTTCAAGTGTTGGAATTTCTCCTATACCTTCTGGAATCTCTCTTAAAGACCTGCAAGAATGAAGCACCAAGCATTTGAGTGTTGGGAAAGGGTTGCTCTCAGTTATCCATTGCTCGAGATATGATCCATCAATGAGAAGATATTTCAGCTGAGGAAAATGGTCATCATTTGTTTCCCATGTCAAACCATAGCAAGCATAATTTAGTAGTTTGAGGATTTCCAGATTTGGCAACAAACCCACAATGGCCATATCTTTCCAAGTGAATCCCACACCTACTAAGGTCAACTTTTTCAATGTACAAGGAAAACTAGGACTTTTGCTTCTCCATAAGGATCCTCCATATCCAATCACTTCCAATTTTTCAAGTTGATGCAAATCCTGGAGATGAAGTTCAAATGATTGACTTTGAGGGGTTATATAAGTAAGTCCCAATCTCTTGACATTTGGAATCAATTGTAGGATCTTTTCATCCAATACAAGATCTGATACAAGCAAAAGAGTTTGGAGATTTTCAAGAGGAAGGTTTAATCCTTGTAATGGATGAGGTAGCATATGAGGAGAATGGCAGAAAAGATGCCTTAACTGTGGCAACATCCAAATTTCCAACGGCAAAGAGTGACGGACACCACCATCACGCTTTTCCCGTAGCCTTCCAGATGCTAGATGAATGATCAGCGTTTGAAGATTCACGAGATTAGACACAGCTGATGGAATGGTAAAAGATCCCATTAAAGCAAGATATCTTAAATGATACAGCTCAAATAATTGGGAAGGAAGTTCTTTTAGGTGTACACCTAAAGCATCCAATACTCTTAGCAATTTATAACTTCCAACTCGGATAGCCAACTGGAAAATTTCTGGATTTGGAAGCATAAAATGGTCCGGAAAGTTGGACCCAAAATGTTGTCTGCATAAAATCGACTGAAACTGATGCGTCTCTCATTCATCAATCCTTGTGGAAGATCAAGTCCATCCATAACATGAAGAAAGTCCACATCGCGGGCTTTCTTAATGCACATGTCTCGTACCATATCATGGAGGCAGCAACTCTTGATTTTTCCATTACTCTTTCTACTGGCCACCATTACAAGATTTCTCTTAACAAGATCCTCCAAATACTCCTCAGCCTCATCTTCCAAGCTTTTACTGCATCCATTTTGATGTTTCAGAAAACCCTCTGCTATCCACAATCTAACGAGTCTTGAAGTGCGAATATTCACATCCTGTAGGAAACCTCCAACATACAAAAAACAAGACCTTAAATGATGAGGCAAATAGGTGTAGCTCAAAGATAGTATCTCCTCTAGTTCCCGGCCAACAATAGGATTAACATTTTCAGCAATTTCCTCCCAAGAAGCTTGAATCTTATCTACTGGAGATAAGACGCCAGCAAGGAGGACAACAGCAAGAGGTAGTCCTGCACACCTCCGTGCAATCTCTTTCCCAACATTCTCCAATTGAGGTGGACAAAGGCTGTCTGGGAACACCTTTTGCTTGAGCAAATCCCAACTTTGAGAATCATTCATGAACGACATCTCATGAACATCGCCTGCAGTTTCAGGATAACATGCCACATCCAATTGTCTTGTGGTTAACATAATTCTACTTCCATTATTATCATCCGGAAAGATGCACCTTATATCATCCCAAACACGCTTATCCCAAACATCATCGATTACAACAAGATACCTCCTTCTCTTCAAATATTGAAACACTTTCAATGCAATTTCAGATTCACCAATCTCATCTCCAGACATTTGTTTTTCTAATAATTTAAATGAATCTAAAAGAACTTTCCTAAACCTATGTGGACTGTAATCTTGCGATACCACAACCCAAGCACAAACATCAAAATAATTCGTGATACATAGTTCATCATAAACAGCTCTAGCAAGTGTAGTCTTACCGATCCCACCCATTCCCACAATGGGGATGATTTGAAGACCGGATGATGGCTCTCCACAAAGGCGCATCTTTATTGCTAAGATATCTTCGCGTAAACCAATGACTGAACCGTTGCCAGTAGCTGCTAGTAGTCTTGATGATGAAGGAGGTTTATAAGCAGGTCGCTCTTCCATGACTTCTCCGGCGATTAAACCGATTTCAACGGTTAAATTTTTAAGCTGATCATCCAATTTGACGTGTAAAGGTTGATGCGATTGGATTCGCTGCCACAGTAGCTGCTAGTAGTCTTGATGATGAAGGAGGTTTATAAGCAGGTCGCTCTTCCATGACTTCTCCGGCGATTAAACCGATTTCAACGGTTAAATTTTTAAGCTGATCATCCAATTTGACGTGTAAAGGTTGATGCGATTGGATTCGCTGCCACATAAAGGTTTCGAGAATATCCTCAATTTTGTAAGCTATATCCCTAATCCTTGTTTCCCAACGGCTGACTTTGTGTGGAAACTCTTGAAAGAAAAGTATCAGAAAATTGGCATAGTCGTGGATAGATGCTACTATTTCTTTCGCTTTGGAAGAAAAGAGAGATTCATTATTGGGATGTGTGGATCGAGCAATGGAAAGGAGAGCAGCATAAGCTGCCATACTGTGAAACTGCAAATGGATGATATGATTTTGGTTTAGTGAGGGAGAAAAGAAGGGACAGATTTTGAGGCTCGAATCTATAGGATTGATTGTATGATTACAAGAACAAATTTTTATCAACTACGTAGCTTCCAATTACATGCATACCGATTACATGGAGGGCCATTTGACGCATTTTTTGTATTTTGTCACTTGTCTTACTATATAAGCCAATTTTTGAGATAGGAGATTTAATAAATTCAATGGGGAGAATAAAATAGAAAAAGAGAATTAGACGATGACAAAACAAAATAAGAGAGAAAAAAATATTGTCAAAAAAATGAAATGTCTTGGTGGGAAAACGAAAAATAAAAAATAAAAAACTCAACTACAAGAAGAATATTTCATCCGTCCCTGAAAATTTGTTGTCACCTATTTTCATTCTCATCCGTCCCAACAAATTTGTCAATTTTCATTTTTACCATTTTTGGCAGTCGAACCTACACTCCACTAACTCATTCATACTCACATTTTATTATAAAACTAGACGGAACATCTTTTTAGGTCCACGAACTTTGTCAAAGCATCATTTTAGGTCCGTGGACTTTGAAAATATCATTTTAGGTCCATGAACTACAAGTTAATATCATTTAAGGGAAAATGCCCTTAAGGCCTTCAAAGGGCAATTTGGACAATTCTGTCGCCACTCATCTTGCGTCAAAGACCTAGAGTCCAACAATTTTTTTTACTACTATTTAATTCAATTACTATCCAAATTAAATTTAAATATAATTAAAATTTATCGTAAAAGATGTGTTACTTTTTCAATTATTAGATGACCAATTATTTAATGATAGTGAATTGGGACTTGATACTTTATTTTATTTTTTCAATCTAAACTGCGTTTTAAGAACTTACTATAGGTGATTTGTGAATTATATTTAGTTTATTTGTTTTGAAATTAGATAGCTATTAATTTGGATTGTCATTTGAAGTATTATTTAGGGAGATCAATTAACATCAAAATTGAATTTAAATATAAAATTTGCCGTTAAAATTGTATATCAGTTTTATAATAAAATGTTAATGAATTAAGTTAGTGGAATATTAGACCTACTTACTTTTATGGTAAAAAACTGAAAGTGAATAATTGATTAGGGACGGACAAAAATGACAAAATAGACAATTAATTAGGGACGGAGGGAGTATTTAGCAATATAAGGAACGTGATCAAATACAAACTGTAAATATTGTATAAACTCCAAACTATGATCTGGATTGCTAGAAATGTCAACAGATGATAAGTAATAGCAAAAGAAAATGTCAATACAATGTCAAAGGTTGATATTATGTCAACGGAATTTCACCCATATCTTGTGGAATCTCCCTTAAATCCTGACAACAACTAAGCACTAGACACTTGAGTCTCGGGAAGTGGCTGCTCTCAGTTATCCAGCACTCAAGACCTGATCCCTCAATTAACAAATATCTCAGTTCAGGAAATTCTCCATCTGCTGTTTCCCATGTTTTACCAAAACATTGATCCCTTAGTTTAAGCACTTGTAGATTAGGCAATGAACCAATAATACTCATATCCTCCCATGGAAATTCACCACCCACTAAGGTCAACTTTTTTAGTATCCTAGGAAAGGTAACTGTGATATGCTCCATCCAAGAAAAACTATAAAGCCCATATAATTTCAACTTTTCAAGTTGATGCAAATGCTTAAGAAGATGGAGGTGATATCTTTTCTCCATCTGGTACACAAGACCCAAACTTATGACATTTGGGATCATTTGCAATATCTTTTCAGTCCATACAAGATCTTTTATGTAAGGAAGAGTTTGGAGATTTTCCAGAGGAAGGCTTGGATTTGATCCATCTGAGGGATGAGGTAGCATATAAAGATCATAGAGGACAAGATGCCTTAGTTGTTGCATCCTCCAAATCTCTGATGGCAAAGAGAAATGATCTCTACCTTCTCTCCAATGTCTTTTCCTAGTATAATAAACAGGAAGCATGCCAAAAGATGCAATCATGTTACAGTTTGGAAGCATGCCTGAAGTTGGAAGAATGATCAAGGTTTGAAGATTCACAAGATTAGATATGGCTGAGGGAACATTTGAAGAGCAGATTAAAGTAAGATATCTAAAATGAAACAACTCAAATACTTGGGACGGGAGCTCTTTGGACTCGTCACCCATGGCCTCTAATATCCTAAGCAGTTTAAACCGTCTTAGAAAGGTGGGCGAACTAGGGAAACTCCGGAGTTGGAAGCATAGAATGGTATGGATGGTTGGGCACCAAATGTCATCTATATCGGAAAGCCTGGAACTGATGCGTCGCTCATTCATCATATCTTGTGGAGCAGGAAGAAACTTCTCATTGTATACAACACGAAGAAAATTCTCATCATATGGCTTTCCTTATGCATAAGTCTCGTACCATATCATGGAGACTGCGACACTTGATTTTCCCATCAGTCTTCCTACTAGTCACAATTACAAGATTTCTCTTGATAAGATCCTCCAAATACTCCTCTGCCTCCTCTTCCAAGCTTTTATTGCATCCATTTTGATGCCTTAAGAAGCCCTCAGCTAACCACAATCTGATAAGTTTTGAAGCACTGATATTTTCATCTTCTGGAAACAATCCAATAAATAGAAAACACGGCCTCAAATGATGAGGCAAGTGCGTGTAGCTCAGTGATAGTATCTTCTCTATCCCTTGACCAACAATGGGATTCCCATTTTTGGAAATATCCTCCCAAGAAGATGGAGACTTAGCCGCTGTAGACAGGAATCCCGCAACAAGGACGACAGCAAGAGGCAGCCCTGCACAGCTTTTTGCAATATCTTTCCCGACATCTTCCAACTCCGGTGGGCAACTGTTGTTTGCAAAAACCTTTCCCTTAAGCAAATCCCAACTTTGAGAAACATCCATGAATTTAATCTGATGAGGAGAACTATTAGAGTCGACATAAGCAGCTAGATCTGCTTAGTCTTGTGGTTAACATGATTCGACTTCCATTACCATCATCTGGAAATACGTTCCTCACATCATCCCAAACCTCTGAGCTCCAAACATCATCCATAACAATCAGATACCTCCTACCCTTTAATCTTTTGTACACTTTTGTAAAATCATCAATCTCAAAATCGCCAATTATCTGATCCTCTCTAAACATTAGGGCTTCTTCCAACCTTTTTGAATCTAGAGACCTCTTTTCGCGCACTATAATCTTGTGATATTGTAACCCAAACACGAATATGAAAATGCTCGACGATAAGTGGATCGTCATAAAGAGTTCTAGCAAGAGTGGTCTTACCGATGCCACCCATTCCCAGTATGGGGATGACTTGGAGTTTTGATGACATCCCGCAAAGCCTCTCCTTTATTGCCATCACATCGCTATCTAAACCAACCACCGCACTGTTGCTAGTCGATGCAACTCCCGATGATGATGATGAGAGAGCAAAGTGTGAGTGAGCAGGTGCTCTTATGCCCCAATTCAAATTTCACTTCAAACTCAATCACACTCTGCAAGCTCAACACCACAATCATACTCTGCAATACCAAATCAACAAGATCAACACCGTAATTCACACACAAAACAGAGAACTCAAGGAATCAACTAATAACACCAAATGGAGAATGTAATACGGATAATTTGATAGATTCAGATGATCAAATAAGAACCCTATGTAAGGAACTGAACGACATAGTTTTCAAATACATCTTGAGCAAGTAGTAGTCCATTTGCTGAAATCTCCTATGGAGTGACTGCTGCAGCCAAATTTTCTTGAATTTCTCCTGTGGAATGACTGCTGCTGCAGCCCTGCAAAACGGAGCACCCATGCTGGTGCAGTGCAGTATCCACATTGTACTCTCGGTACTCGTTTATGTCCTTGATAAGTGCAAGGAAGCTATACACAGAAGGCAAGCAGAAAAGACAGACCTTCCTCTGATCATGCTACAATCCCACAATTGCAGAACCATTCTCCCCCTTTCCTCAAATATCCTCAACCACCGAAGATGTTAAATCCCCCCCGTGCCCCAAAAACCCCTTCTTACGAACATCATCGCCACATAGATAAGTGATGTGTAGTTTTAGTTGCCAAGTCAATATTACTTTCGTCGAATATTACCATGAAACAGTAAAAAAGATAATGATTTAGGAAATGCAGGACAGTAAGAGGCAGACCGGTCGCAGAAGATATCCATACAAATTCAGTGCTGTAGACTCAACTCCTTTCTTGGGGATGAAAATCCTTCCATAAACCACGAAGGATATTACTCATATAGTCCTACAAATCCATAGTGAATGTTTGAATTAAATAAAAACCAAAATTTCCACAAAGATATAATGCTTAAATGAAATATGAAAAAATGATAGAATATTACAATGGTTTAAAGTGTATAAACATCACAGAGATTAAATAATTGAAAGTCTGACATGTGATAAAAATATGAATGCTTAATGACAACCTTCTCTTATTTAAAATTCTGATAGAGTTTACCATAGTCAAAATGATAACCAATTAATCACTTAATCAATAGTAAGTACAACAAACATGAGTTCCTACTAGATCCAAAGTGATATGTTCAGTTGTTTACGGAATGAATACACTAAACATGAGTTCAATATCCATAGCTGATTGCATATGATCTCAACTCAGACATTGGTGTCATCAAACCTATGACAAAAAGCTGTCACAAATTTTCCATCACCACTAGATCACTCCAGGGTACGGAATATAACTTGGCAGAACGTTGTGATGGACATTGAAGGAATTCACTACGCCTGGGATCATCTAGAATTATAGTACAGAATGAAAGTATGCATTCAAAACATAAATTTCTACGGTTGCTCAAATGAGCATGGAATTTCTAGAAATTGAAATTCCTAAACATGCTTACTACTCCCTCCGTTCCACATTAGTAGAATCATTTCATTTTCTGCACTCGTTTTGGAAAAATGATACTCCCTCCGTCCCACAAAAGATGTCACACCTGTGGGATGACACGAGATTTTAGGAGATTTTGTTTTGTGTGTTAAGTGGAAGAGAAAATATAATATTTATATTACAGCGAGAGAGAACTTTTTCCAAAAATGAAAATGTGACATCTTTAATGGGACAAACTAAAAAGGAAAGTGAGACATCTTTTATGGGACGGAGGAAGTAATAAATAGTTAAAGTGAAGAATGACTAAAGTAAACAAAAGAATACTTTAGATAAGAGTCTTCTGTTCTTTATTCTCTCTCTTACTTTACTCTTCATTCACTTTAACTATTTATTATCATTTTTTTAAACCAATGACTGAACCGTTGCCAGTAGCTGCTAGTAGTTTTGATGATGAAGCAGGTTTATAAGCAGGTCGCTCTTCCGTGACTTCTCCGGCGATTAAACCGATTTCTTCGGTTACATTTTCGAGCTGATCACCCAATTTGAAGCGTGAAGGTTGATGCGATTGGGTTCTCTGCCACATGAATGTTTCGAGAATATCATCAATTTTGTAAGCTACAACCCTAATCCTTGTTTCCCAACTGTTGACTTTATGTGGAAACTGTTCAAAAAAGAGTATCAGGAAATTGACATAGTTGTGGATAGATCCAACTATTTCTTTCGCTTCGGAAGAAAAGAGAAAATGATTATTGGGATGTGTGGATTGAGCAAGGGAAAGGAGAGCTGCATAAGCTGCCATAATGTGTAAACTGCAAATGGAAGATTTGCTTTTGGTTTAGTGATGAAGAAAAGAAAAGATACAGATGTTGAGGTACGAATATAGTCGAACTTTTCTGCGCCATGCTTCAACCACGTAAAATTCTTTCAGCCACAAGCTTACATATTTTTGATAATTGGTAAGTTTCGGTTCACTTTTACCATAAATAGTAATGGGTTCCACCTTTCACTAACTAATTCCACTCACATTTCATTTAAAACTAATATATACAAGTGGAACCCCATTCTACTAACTTTATTCCACCCTCTATTTTTAACATTCTTAAAACCTGTGCCGACAAGAAATGAGACTTCTAATGGCTGACGAAGGGAGTATATTTTAATTGGATTATAAGAAAATTACTAGACAAAAAGAAATAAAATGGGTGGAATGGAATGACATAAATAAATTGGAAATAGATATTTTTTATAGATAAAAATTTTAAAATTAAAAATAATAATAAATAAATTAAAGACAATACTGATGTGGTAGATGCGCGGCTCGCAATAGACCACCGCGGGACCACCGTCCCACCCGCCGCACGGCTCCGCCGGGTACTCGGCTGTTCCCCATGCACAGTGGCGCCCCTCTATCCCAGTTAAGATGACAATTTCTTTTTTTGCACTTGTTTTTAAAAAAATGACAATAAATAGTTAAAGTGGAAAGAAAGCTTATTATAAGTGAGAATAATGTAGAAGAGAGAATGTGTGAAAAAGAAAGGGTTATCACAACTGAGACGGAGGGATATTATTTTCATCCCTAAAAGTATGAACTAGTATTTTCTTTATAGTGTGTCACCGAAAAAATATGAATATTCTAATTTTTAAAATTATTTTCTCTCCCACTAACCAAACTTTAAAAACTTTTTATATCTCTCTCTTACTTTATTAATTAAACATTAAAACTCGTACCAAACAAAATGTTCATACTTTTGAGGGCTTAGTAGTTAGTACTTACTAGTATCAACCCTGTGTGTTGCACGACTCAATAAATTTTATTAATACAAAATTAAATACATAAAATATTAAATTATAAAAATTTTATAAATCAATAAAATTTAATAATTTTTGTTCTGTTAAGCTTTGTTGTATTCTCTTAATAACTCTGAAGGGAGAGGTTTTGTACGTGTGTCATGTGCACATGTCCCTCCTTTCAACAAGATTTATAGTTTTCCACTTTTGCAACAAATATTACTAAGTATATGCGGCAAAAACGGGGTCGAACCCACAGAGACCATGGACCTATTCGAGATTGTTTCTACGACACGGGGTTGGTGTTAGCCACCACGCCTTAAGCACTTGAGTGTGGAGTGGGAAACTTGAACTTTAAACTGGGGTTGAGAGCTTAAACTAAATCTAACTGAGGGAGCATGGAATGAAATGTAATCCCGGCGTCGGAGTTGTCAATTCCTCGGCCGAGACTATAGAGCTAAGCTAAATGATCTAAACATCTAAACTACCAATTGTAAAAAGCATCAAGAAACACGAGTAAATAAATCATCAACACGAAAGTAAATCAAAGCGGTAAAGAAAGCAAGGATCCAACATCGGAGTCGTCAATTCCTTTGTCGAAACCATTAAATCTAACTAGAAAGCATAATGTGAAGAAGCTTGATCCAACGACGAAGTCGTCAATTCCTCCGATGAAACTCGGGATCTAACTACAGCATCTCAAAAGCAGCAAAGAAAGCAAAGGTCCAACATCGAAGTCGTCAATTCCTCTGCCGAACCCATTAAATCTAACTAGAAAGCAAGGTGTGAATGAGCTTCTAGGATGGAGGCGTCAATTCCACTGTCGATTCAACCAGCACACTGTAAACATGCACTAAAGTATGGAAAACATGAAATTAAATGTAAGCTTCAATAAACTGGAAATAAGAAAAATCCAACTCCGGAGTCGTCAATTCTTTTGCCGAACCCATTTAATTTAACTAGAAAGCAAGGTGGTGAAGGAGCTTCTAAAATGGATGCGTCAATTGCACCATCGAGTCTACCAACACACTGTAAATCTACACTAAAGCATTAAAAACTTGAAATTAAATGTAAACAGGAAATGAAATAACCAAAGCTTCAATAAATTGGAAATGAGCGAGGTCCAATGCCGGAGTCATCAATTCCTTTGCCGAACCCATTAAACCTAACTACAAAGCAAGGTGGTGAAGGAGCTTCTAGGATTGAGGCGTCAATTCCACCGTTGAAACGACCAACATCATGTAAATCTACACTAAAGTCTTGAAAACATGGAATGAAATGTAATCCCGACGTCGGAGTCATCAATTCCACCGTCGGGACAATAGAGCTAAGCTAAACTAAACTAAACTAAGTTAAGAGAACTACCTATCTAAACTATTGTAGCGTTGAGTGCCCCTTCTTTATTGTGGAAAACTTCTATTTATAGAGCGGCTTCAATCTTCAACCCTAAGGCAACTTCTCGTCTGAGTTGACCATTTTACCCTTGCAGTAATTTAGGATGATTCAGCAGATGCGTCTTCATGTGTGAATTCCTCTTGATCAACTTGATTAGCTCATGTCTTCACATAGTGGCCTGATCAGCTCAGCGCTCCTCTTGATCAGCTTGTGTCTTCATATGGTGGCCTGATCAGCTCAGTGCTCCCCTTGATCAACTTGTCTCCAACTGATTAATTTGCCTTCAGATTGGACCATTTTTTGCTCATTTTCCGAATTGATCAAGTTGTTCTTGCATTCTGTTGTTTCAACACTTTCTAGCTCCTGCACACTTAAATTCACCACTTTTTCGCACATTATCAACCCAGTTAGTATAATAAACTCTTGTAAAACCATGCGTGAAACAAGCCTCATCAAACTCCAAATCCTAATTCTTGTATATTGATGACTGTACAAATTAGTGATCCTACTTATTGGATTGTTTCAAGTTTAGCGCACATTCTTAAAACAACTGATATAAGGGTCATGGAAGCTTCATCAACTTCAGCAAATTTTTCTTCAAAATGGATCCTCACTACCTTTTCATGAAGACTCTATATCTTAAAAAATCTCTTTGAATTGTGATGGAGGAGATTATCTTTTTGTCACTTTCACCGTCTGATGAGATAATTTCACTCACCCAGAATGATAAGAAACATAGTGTAAAGTTTCCACAAGAAAAAAGTTTGTAAGCTAACAGATATTGGACATGTTGTTGTATTTGTCTTGTCTATCTTTTCTTTCCTCTTCCATCAAAGGTTTCACGCGCGTGAAATGAAAGAAATCTAGTGCATAAACTAATGAAAATTTAGAGATTAGTGATGAATTTAGGGTAGTAAAAAAAATGCATATCAGTAGACTAAGAAAAAAGAAAATCTTAAAACAAACTAAAATAATAGAAAAAAATAAAAAGAATATCATAACTTCATGTTAAACAATATGAAGTGTATTGGAGAAAATGGAGGGAGTGAAAAACGTGATGAAAAAAATATGTGAGTTGATTTTAAGTTACCAAATATCATATTTATAGTCCAAAAAATGAAAGATAACTTCTCAAAACTTTTTCACTTTCTTCACCTATTAGTAAAAATTTTAAAACCTTTTAATTTCCAAAAAATTAAAACCTAAATGTTACATAAACGTTATCAAATTTTGGAAATTAAAATGAATGACAATAATTTTTGCCATTGTATTTCTATGAAATGAGCAACGAATAAATGTATAATAAATTTTGGAAAATGAAATGGAAGGCCATTGAAGCAATAATCTCATAATTCACTTTACAACTTTTCGGTTAATTCTCATACTCGTACAACAAAAGGTCGTTATTCCTCGTATTTATAAATATTCCCACCAATAATGGCAATAATAAATGTCCGTAAATATCATTATGGATTGCATAATAATTGTATAAAATTGAAGCCAGTGGATGAACATTTTTTTCAACCTTCATTCTCTACATTGATTATGACATATTTTGTAAATATTCAAATTCATCCCATAACTTTATAATATTTCAAAAAAATGGCCAAAATTCATTTTTTATATATGTATAGATCATATCATCTCTCCCCTTATATCTTTTTTTTAAAATCATATTTTCATTAAAAATTTAAACAGCCAATGACCATACAAAATATACACCCATACACATCTCACACACACCGCACTCCATTCAATCTCTAGCTTAAGATTGAAATATTTTACACGCACATGCCCTAAATATTCCACCTGCACCCCAATCCTTCTCCGAGAGGGATTCCAATTTGTCGGGCTTGCATCTCTTTTAGAATTTGAAATATAATTTTCGATATTAAAAGATGAATTTCGATTCTGATATTGATTTTGGAAAACAAATTTGGATTTTGGATGAAGAATTTTCAAATTTGGAAGATGAATTTCTAGACTTCCATATGCGATATACAAACTCTGGCCAACCTGATGATGAAGGAACTCAACATACCATTTCATTTTTTAAAAGACTCACATAATGAATCACATCATATTGGTGCTTCATGGGATCAAATTGTACAAATTAACTATCATGTGAATCCCATTTTGTCTTCTCCAATATGTCTACTAGGGATGGCAATGTAGCCCGTAATCTGTGGGCTGACCCGAATAGACCGCTAAATTTAGAGGGTTATGGCTGGAAATTTATAGCCCAATAAAATCAAAACTCGATTAACCCGCAACCCGTTAGGGTCAGACTCGTAAACCCAATAGGCTGGCCCGAAAACCCGATAAAATTTCTATTATAGGCTGGCCCGATAGTAAGATAAAAGAATTTGGACATTGTCTTAATAAGAAACGAACAGTTTGAATTAGACCGGAAAACCTGACATGGGAAAATGACAACCGACAATAAAATTCGTGATATTACACGAATTTTTTAAAGTTCATGGGAAAAACCAGAATTCATGGAAAGTTGATAACTTTAAAACAATTCCCCTAAAAACAAAAGGTAAAGTTGGCTTAACTATAAAAAAAACAAAAGATGCACTGTGGGAATCAAATAAACGTCCATGTTTTCATCTCGTTGGAATTGTACAATCATACAACTATATTCGTGCCTCAAAATCAAATCCTCCATTTGTAGTTGACACAGTATGGCAGCTTATGCTGCTCTTCTTTCCCTTGCTCGATCCACACATCCCAATAATGAATCCCTCTTCTCTTCAGATATAATTAGGTCAATCCACGACTATGTCAATTTCCTGATTCTCTTCTTTCAACAGTTTCCACATAAAGTCAACCGTTGGGAGACTAGGATCAGGGATGTAGCTTACAAAATTGAAGACATTCTCGAAACCTTTATGTGGCAGCGAATCCAATCGCATCAACCTTCGCGCGTCAAAATGGATGATCAGCTCAAAAATGTAACCGAAGAAATCGGTTTAATTGCAGGAGAAGTCATGGAAGAACGACCTGCTTATAAACCTGCTTCATCATCAAGACTAGCTGCTGCTGGAAACGATTCGGTCATTGGTTTACGTGAAGATATCTTAGCAATACATAGGCGCCTTTGTGGAGCGCCATCCGGTCTTCAAGTCATCCCCATTGTGTGGGAATGGGTTGTGGTATCGCAAGATTACAGTCCACATAGGTTTAGGAAAGTTCTTTTAGATTCATTTAAATTAGTAGAAAAACAAATGTCTGGAGATGAGATTGGTGAATCTGAAATTGCATTGAAAGTGTTTCAATATTTGAAGAGAAGGAGGTATCTTGTTGTAATCGATGATGTTTGGGATAAGCGTGTTTGGGATGATATAAGGTGCATCTTTCCGGATGATAATAATGGAAGTAGAATTATGTTAACCACAAGACAATTGGATGTGGCATGTTATCCTGAAACTGCAGGCGATGTTCATGAGATGTCGTTCATGAATGATTCTCAAAGTTGGGATTTGCTCAAGTAAAAGGTGTTCCCAGACAGCCTTTGCCCACCTCAATTGGAGAATGTTGGGAAAGAGATTGCACGGAGGTGCGCGGGACTACCTCTTGCTGTTGTCCTCCTTGCTGGCGTCTTGTCTCCAGTCGATAAGATTAGAGCTTCTTGGGAGAAAATTGCCAAAAATGTAAATCCTATTATTGGCCAGGAACTAGAGGAGATACTATCTTTGAGCTACACCTACTTGCCTCATCATTTAAGGTCTTGTTTTTTGTATGTTGGAGGTTTCCTACACGATGTGAATATTCGCACTTCAAGACTCGTTAGATTGTGGATAGCAGAGGGTTTTCTGAAACATCAAAATGGAGGCAGTAAAAGCTTGGAAGATGAGGCTGAGGAGTATTTCGAGGATCTTGTGAAGAGAAATCTTGTAATGGTGACCAGTAGAAAGAGTGATGGAAAAATCAAGAGTTGCAGCCTCCATGATATGGTACGAGACATGTGCATTAAGAAAGCCCGTGATGAGGACTTTATTCATGTTATGGATGGACGTGATCTTCCACAAGGATTGATGAGTGAGAGACGCATAAGTTTCAGTCGTTCTGATGCAGATGATATTTTGGGTCCAACTTTCCGGACCATTTTATGCTTCCAAATTCAGAAATTTTCCAGTTGGCTAGCCGAGTTGGGAAGTTATAAATTGCTAAGAGTATAAGATGCTTTAGGTGTGTACCTAAAAGAACTTCCTTCCCAAGTATTTGAGTTGTATCATTTAAGATATCTTGCTTTAATGGGCTCTTTTAGAATTCCATCAGTTGTGTCTAATCTCGTGAATCTTCAAACGTTAATCATTCATCTAGCATCCGGAAGGCTACGGGGAAAACATGATGATGATGTGCATCACTCTTTGCCATTGGAAATTTGGGTGTTGCCACAGTTAAGGCATCTTTTCTTCCATTCTCCTTATATGCTGCCTTATCCAATTCAAGGATTAAACCTTCCTCTAGAAAATATCCAAACTCTTTTTCTTGTAGCAGATCTTGTATGGAATGAAAAGATCCTACAATTAATTCCAAATGTCAAGAGATTGGGACTTACTTATACAAGTGCAACCACTCAAACTCAATCATTTGACCTTCATCGTCTCCAGGATTTGCATCAACTTGAAATTTGGAAGTGATTGGGTATGGAGGTTTCTTGTGGAGAAGGGAAAATCCTAGTTTTCCTAGTACATTGAAAAAGTTAACCTTAGTAGGTGGGGGATTTCCTTGGAAAGATATGGCCATTGTGGGTTTGTTGCCAAAACTGGAAATCCTCAAACTACTACGTCATGCTTGCTATGGTAACACATGGGAAACAAATGATGACTATTTTCCCCTGCTTAAATATTTGCTAATTGATGGATCACATCTCGAGCACTGGACAACTCAGGGAAACCCATTCCCAACACTCAAATGCTTGGTGCTTCGCTCTTGCGGGTCTCTAAGAGAGATTCCAGAAGTTATAGGAGAAATTTCAACACTTGAACTCATTGAAGTTGAATATTGTTCTCCTTCTCTTGTGGAATCAGCCATGAAAATAAAAGATGATCAAGAGAGTTGTGGAAACGATGTTCTACAAGTTGTTTGTGCCAGTCATGAGGTTAGAGTTTTACCATCTTCAGATTTTTCAGAATCTTTTAGTTTTTTAAGATTGACATATTTGAAATCTTATTTGGTACTCCCTCCGTTCCCTCATAGTTGAGGCGGAACTTTTCGGCATGGAGTTTAAGAAATAAATGTTGAGTGTGTTAAATAAATAGATAAAAAAGTAAGAAAGAGAAAAAGGTGGAGAGAATAAAGTCTAAAGTGAATAAAGTATGAGAGAATAAAGTAAGAGAGAGTAAAGTAAGAAAGAGGAAAAAGTTACTATATATGGAAATGACTCAACTACGAGGGAACTTCCCAAAATGGAAAAATGACTCAACTATGAAGGAACGGAGGGAGTAGTATAACTATATAACCAAATTCATTCAGAACGTGTCTGGGTTGATACTAAAAACACGCTCCGACCTGCTTGTATGTTTATAATTGTTTCCCAATTTTATGAGAATAAAGTAATTTGTTGCATTGATTTGTTATCTATATTATGTTGATTTTATCCAATATCTTGTCATTGTTAGAACGAGTCCAGATCTTCCGCATTATAGGGTAAATGGTGATTGTCTCATCACTAAAAGTTCTCTTATTCAGTTCAGTCCTTGTATAAGTAAATAAGTACTATTTCACAACTCAGATAAGTAATGAAAAACCTATCGTGAATGGCTGTGGTGTGAAAAACTTTAAGTCTCCTAACCTACTTTGGGATGACGAATGACATTGAAAGTATGGTATGACATTGAAAGGATCACAGTGGAATAATCCTTCTTGCTGAGTACTAAAGTATGTCAGAAATTATTATTTCATAAATCTTTGTACATGAGCATATGACATTAATTCTGCATTGCTATAACTTGGTAATATGTGAGGGTTTTTCGTAAAACAGATAAATCCTAACATTTTGGGCAGATAATTATTGTCTATGAGTGTTATGATTGTTATTGCATTGACTTGTGTCCTAATTAAGGCCAGATTGATAAATACCAAAGAGGTACTCGATATATAGATTTTATTGTACGAAAGACTGGCTGGAATTAAATTCCAGCAAACTGACTAGTTGGAATTTAACACCGGCGTAATATTAAATAATTAAACCAGAAGTAGCAAATTAAATTATGCAATGAGTATTAAAAATATTAAGAATGAGAAAATAATTAACTGAAAGTTAATGATCACTAGGGACATGAATCCAACAATCATCAGTGTCTGAACTTGTGTAGGATCCCACCGGCTAATTAAGGAGCAAGTCGTTCATGTTAGAAAGCACATATTAATCACCATCTTCTGTTAAAGAAGTTGATGATCAAATTTGTGTATGAACTCATCGGTAAACAAGAACATATGACTTTGGTATTTATCAATCCTGTGGAAAATTTGTGACAGCTTTTTGTTATAGATTTGATGACCAGTAAACAAGAACATATGACTTTGGATCTAGTAGGAACTCATGTTTGTTGTGCGTACTATTGAATAAGTGATTAATGGTTATCATTTTGACAATGGAAAACTCTATCAAAGTTTTAAATAAGACACGGTTGTCATTGAGCATTATATTTTTTGTCTCATTTCAGACTTTCAATTGTTTAGTATCTGTGATGTTTATACATTTTAAACCCTTGTAATTTTCAATCATTTCTTCATATTTCATTTTAGCATTATATATCTTCATGGAAATTTTGGTTTTTGTTCAATTCACACATTCACAATGGATTTGTAGGACTATATGCATAGAGGATTGAGTAAATTATCTGATCAGCAGCCCAAGAAAGGAGTTGAGTCTACAGCCCCTGTGGTACTGAATTTGTATGGATTTCCTCTGCGACCGGTGTGCCTCTTCATGATCATTTTCATTCCCACATTTCCTAAAGCATTATCTTTCTGAGAAAAATATATCTTGGCAGCTGTTTCATAGTCTTGTTTTGGCAGGGACAAAAAGAATGTGCATATTATGTAAGGACAGGGCAGTGCAGGTTTGGTGTCACCTGTAAATATCATCATCCACTTCCTGCTAGCCATATACAAATGCCAGCTTCAGCAGCTATGTATTTAACTGGACAGTCTCCTATTCAATCTTCTCATCAATATATTCAAGGCAACTTGCCAGTTTCCAGGCCTGCTATGCTTCGAGGCTCTTATGTTCCTATGATCCCTCCTCCTGTTCCTGGCTGGACTCCATATTGGGTAGGTGTTCATGGGCGTTAGGCGTATGTCATCCAATTAGGATTGTTCATTAAGGGCATTCAAATCTCTTCATGTCAACATTGGCTGGAGTTAATTGAAAATTAGTTGGTATCCATATTGCATATTTCGCGCCATTAACTCATTCTTAAATTACATGCACAGGCACCTGTTAGTCCGGCTGCGTCACCAAGTAGTCAGCCAACACTTGATGCAACCCCGGTTCATGGGCTAACCGAGTTTCCTCCTTGGGCTACTACCTATACAAGGCCATATCTTTCCACTGCATCCTCTGCTGGCCCCTCAAGGGGGAGTAAAAAAGTAGACCCGGCCAGCCAGAATGTCAGTACTATCTAAGAACTGGGGATTGTAAATTTGGAACTACATGTAAGTTCAACCATCCACCAGGGTAGAGTGTGTCAAGGACCAATTGTGCACTTAGCCCAGCGAGTCTGCCACTACGTCCAGTAAGCTTTCATTTTTCTCCTGAACTTAAAATGTTACTACCTCCGTCTTTAAAAAGTAGAAACTTTTGAAACAGTACGGGTTTAATGCACAATTGGTAAAGTAAGAAAGAGGAAGAGAACAATGGGTAAAGTAGGAGAGAGTATGAGAAAAAGTAGCGAAAGTAGTTTTATTAGATTGTGGAGTTCACTTCCTAAAATAGAAAGTTTAGAAAGTTTCTATTTTTAAGGGAGGAGGTAGTATGTTGAAAATACTGATTAGTCTTAATTTGTGGACTTGTGATTCATTTGTATGATGGGTATGCATAAAGACACTATTCATAGCTCGTGTTTCTAAACATTGTGCACCATATTTCTCAGGGGCGCCACTTTGTTCTTACTACGCACAGTATGGAGTGTGCAAATTCGGGCCCTCTTGCAAATTTGATCATCCGATGAGTTCATTCACGCCTTCATCAACTTCTTTAACACATCAATATGTGCTTCCTAACTTGAACGAGTTGCTCCTTATTTAGCGGGTGGGATCCTCCACAAGTTCAGACACTGATGATTGTTGGATTCATGTCCGTAGTGAATAAGGTTCATCTTCTTCAGAATATAATTAATGTACGTTCCACAAAAATAAGGCTGTGAGAATTACTACTCCTTCTGTCTATAATAATCGTTCCGTTTTGCCATTTTCGTCCGTCCACCTATAAATGTCCATTTACTTATTTACTTTCTTATGATTTTTGATAATGGACCACACATTCCACTAACTTTATCTCACTCACATTTTATTATAAAAGTAATAGGAGTATATAGTAAATATAATCCACCTTATGCCATGTTTTTCCATTCACTTTACATTTCATTTCTTATAACTCGTGCCTAGTCAAACTGAGTCTATCATTTGTAGACGGAGAGAGTATTAGGTTCTTAACATGTCATTTTTGGGAGTATAAATCTCACAAAAATTTTCAACGATCGTAAT
Organism: Salvia hispanica; assembly: GCF_023119035.1. Taxonomy (NCBI): domain Eukaryota; kingdom Viridiplantae; phylum Streptophyta; class Magnoliopsida; order Lamiales; family Lamiaceae; genus Salvia; species Salvia hispanica. The sequence continues at coordinate 43,492,126 of NC_062967.1, forward strand.
ATTAACTTGGCAGCTGAAAACATCACATATCTACATGGTGATAAACACATTTGTAATCTACCAAAGAGTTATTTTAGTCGATTTTGTCTCATTGCTTAGAGCGTGTTTACTTGATTTTATCCTATAAAAATATTGGATTAGAACAATATCATGGAAAAAAGATTTTTAATCGTAAGTTTTGTCCATATCCTAAAATTTATTTGTGATGCAATATGATACGTTCGAGATTTAGTGGGACAGAGAGGAAGAAGGAAGGAGGGGAGAAGTGACGAGGTGGAACAGCGGCAGTGAGGTGCCGTTGAACGCTGGCGACGGCGCTGATTTCCGGCCGGGAGAAGGAGATGTGAAGAGAGATAGCAGTAGTGGTGAGTTGGGGTGTTGACCATTTGTTTGAAAGAGGACATGGGTGTTTGGGCTAGATTAGTTTTAATTAATTAGTCTAGGACAAGGACATAAGTGTTCTAATTAACAAATATTTCATGTTGGTTTGATTTATAACTTATTTAAATTTAACTCATAATTTTTTAACATGCTAACATGAGGATTGATATGCTGAAGGACAACTGTTGTGCGACAGTAGGCTCTCCTTCGAGGTCAGAGATAATAATTGTGTGTATGAGTATTGGTTGTTGCAAATAAAAAGAGAATATTTATGGAGAATTTGCGAATTAGCAAAATCGAATTCAAGATAATTTTCTTCATCTCCTTCCTTTTTGCTACCATTCTCATAATCTGTGATAAAAGTTGAGAACTGGTAGAAGGAGAGACGTACAGAAAAACTTACTAATCTAAAGTGTCAGTTTATTGAAAAGACATTTTTGCCCTTTTTGAAGGGAAAATATGAAGCTATTTTGTTTATCCTTTTGGTCATTTTAAACAATGGCAACCATTAGATAAAAAAAAGGCAACTCCTATTGAGCAATGCAGTGGCTTCTCAAATAAGATTACACATTTATATATACCCACGACATTAATTAAATCTACATTTTAGGGGCGTGATATCGAGAGAGGTCTGAGATAATGGCGAGAAGAAGAAAAGGAGACGAAGGAGGTAAAGAGAAGCAGTGGGAGGCGGGAGGCGGCTGAGCGAGAGAACTGCCGGTGTGGGCGGCGGCGGCGGCTGCCCGAGGTTGGTGGGATAGCTGAAGCAGGCGGTAGAACTAGGGATGCACAGCGGTGGAGAGGCTTGGCGAGCAGGAAGTAGGGCGGAGGGAGCGGTGGCGTAGACGAGAGAAACAGAGCAGGGAGAGAGGGAAATGACGGCGGCACCTCTGTAGATTTGAAGATTACGGTTAATTAAAAATGGAGTAATTTATGTATAGTACTAATAATATTTGGTATTTAGGTTACGACTTTAGTCACATGACACATACGTATATATATTGAGAAATACTCATGTCATCAATAAATAGAAAAAACAGGTTTGGAAAAAAGATATTTAATTAATAAAAATACGACGTCTTTAGTACCATAAATATTAGTATATCGTCATAAATTAATACATTTGTCAAATTTTAAATCATCAATGATCTTATACTATATTTTAAATCATCAATGATAGTATATATATATATATATGGATATTAGTATATTATAATATTAAAAAATAATTAAGATTTATTATTAACTCTACAAAGTTATGGAGTAGTAATAAATTTTTAGAATGAGATTTAAAGAAAGTTGATATTTAAGAAATTATTCTAATAAATTACTACTGCTTTTTATAAAACTTCAAGTAAGTTGATTATAAGTAAATAAAAACTAATATATTAAAATTAAAAATAAAAACTAGAATACCAAACCCTAAATTTTAAATGTTATTATTATTACTTTTTATTTTGATTATAATAAATTTTCAAATAAATTCATGTTAGCAAACTATACTAACTAACAATTTTTATTTCTTTCGGGTCATGCCAAAATAGTTGAGTCATTGTAAGAAATACTTATTGGTTTGTAAATCAAATTTATTGTGGTATAATTAAATTATTGTAATGAATATAAATATATATAATTATTTGTATGGTAAAATTATTAATCATCTTTATAATACATTTTCCTTTTTGTGAAGTGTATTGTATATAATGATATTATTTTCTTAATTCTATTATGAGATGGAAGGGTACTATATTTTTAGTTTTCAATATCACTAAAAATAATCAAAGATAAGTGAAAGCTATTTGAACTTTTTAAAATTTCCAAAAATAATTTATAACATAATCCTGCATGGTATCGCTCCGTGATTAATTGAATTGATTTATGATTTATTGAATTGATGGGGTTATTTTGTTTAAATGCTGTTTTATTTTTGTTAATTATCAAGAATTGAATAATCTTCCGTTACATATAGGAAATACAATTCCGTTATATCTATACTAGCAAAATTAACAAATCAATTCTTATCTTACTAAAGAGTTTATTAAAAAGATATTTTTGTCCTTTTTGGAGGAAAAACGTGAAGCTATTTTGTTTACCAAAAGGTCATTTTGAAAAATGCCAATCACTTGATAGAAAAAAGGCAGCTCCTATTGAGCAATATTGACTTCTCAAATAAGATTAAACATTTATATATACCTACACCATTAATTAAATTTGCATTTTAGTGGACTAATTATCTGATTTTTTTCTTGCAATCGGCGACAGCTCCAAGCCTCCACCGATGGATGACGAGGACTAATTATATGATTTTTTGTGGACTGATTTTCTGATTTTGCGATTGCAGCACAATAGATCTGGAATCCGACGACGGCTCCGGTGACAACTGGCGGGTGAGGCGACGAGAGAGATGCCGAAAATGAAGATGAAGCGGTGGCGACGCTGCTGTGCAGGATGGGTTACTTCGCCGGCGGCGGTGCAGGAGGACCGACAGCGGCGGTAACAAAATAAAGAGAAGGAAAGGAGAGCCGACGGCAGTGGCGGCTTGACTCGAACACCGACAAGCCCGATACCTGAGAGTTACGAGAGAGAGGGGTTTGAAATATGTTCATATTGAATTCAAATGTGGCTAAACCAAGTAAATATGAAACACCAATAAATAATGATGTAAAGTGAAACTAAATTAATACCATTATCAAACAAAGAACAATATTGCATAACATTAATTGTTGTTGTGTATAGTAATATACAATTTTATATATAATATATTAGTTTAATTAAATTTGTTGACTTACTTATAAATACGTATATATATTTATATTCAAGATATATAATTTATAAATATATTTATATTTAAATTATTAGAAGTACACATAGTTATAATTGAGTTGATTTTGTTAATCGAAATTGGTGAGCTATTTTTTTGTTCAAATAGTTTGCTTTTTTTTTCTTTTGTAAATAGTAGTATTACATTTTTCTTTATTTGTATATCTTATTCTATTTCATCCACACATCTCCTCTTTTGTTATTTCTTTTATTTTGTACTGCACTCATAACAAATATTAAAAAAAGTATACAATTATCTGCCTAAATGTGAAATGTTTCATTGAGAGTGGGTTAAGAGAAGTACAATTGTACAAATAATTTTTTGTTGTTGTTTATAATATTACAAATACTTATTTCAATTAGTTTTTATCTGTAAATATATTTTTATACTTATTTACTCTATATTCTTTATTTTAAGATATTATATCTTCATTATATAAAAATCTTTTGTCCTGTGCATAGCACAGGTGTTAACACTAGTTATTACAAAAAGAGATATGGGAGTGCATGAGAATTTTGGATCTCCAGAGTAAATAGCGTTAAGGGAGGATAGAAAATTTTGTATAAAGAAAATAATAATAAAAAATTACTGACCTGGAAGGAGCACTCAATGTCTAAGCAATTGTCCCACAGCATATCAATTCTCGTGTTAGTAGTTTATTTTTTATGATATTATTTCTTATTTTGTTTAATTTTTCTTAATATTAAATTAATAAAATACAAATATTAAGCTGCGCATAGCGCAAGGGTTAATACTAGTTTTACAATAAAATGTGAGTATAAAAAGTTAACAAAAGTGAATTTACTTAAAATAAAAAATTATTAAGAGAAATTAGTGAAATATGTAATATATACATTAAAAATAATAAAAATAAAATAAAAATTTTAAGGATAGATATTAAAATAATAATAATATAAATAATTTTTTTTAAGTCCATGCCCAAATCACATATGATAAGCGGCATACATTATCAGACTATTTTGATCATATTTTTACAGGACCAAACTGGGAAATAAATATAGCAAAATTCGATTATGTGAAAAGGACATCTAGTAGTAGTATAAAAAATCCAAATGCTAGGAGAATATTGTGAAAATTAGGTAAAGGGGAATCAAATTCTAAATGGAGAATGTTATGGAACACAACAATAATGTAGAATAAAGGTGAGAGTAAGGATCGAATTGAATCTCATGATAGATAGAGTAGACGCACAAAATAAAATAAGATAGCATAGGCCTTTTGAAGTATATATATATATAAGAAATAATGTTGTGAAATAGCAGTAACTAAAGGAGCAAAGATAGAGATGGGTAAGCTTGTATCACAAAGAAATATAAAGTGGGAGGGGGATTTGTTCAACCTATTTTTGTTCCCCCATCAATTCTCCAAAGTCGCTCCTCAAACTGTTCACTCTTGTGATCTCTTAGCTGGTACATGGTGTTAGATATTTTAGTGTAATTAGATTAACTTGAATGATCGTTTATTGTTATAATGATACATCATTTAAGTATGGAGGTGCGGAGTGCACGCTTATTTGAATTCGTTATAATATTAGGAGCGAAGCTCCTAGATAGATGAACGGGGGTCCGGGGGCAGCGCCCCCGGGTAGCGGGGTCCAAGGGGCAGAGCCCCTGGCTGGGGTCGAGCTGTTTCATTGCACTGTTTCATCTTCTTCTTCTACTGATCATTTTCTGGTTCAATATCATCAAAAATACAAACATATGATCTTCTATCCGATCAAACATTTTGGTTGAACCCCGAAATTGATTTGATCTGAAAGTGATAAACACGACTTTCAGATATCCGGTTTTTGTTTCTCTGTTTTATATCTCCCTAACAAAGATCAAATCAATATGTCGAACAAAGAAACGATGAAGGAAGGAGCGAAAGGGTTCGCAAAGTTAGATAAGTTTGCTGGCCAGGACTTTAGACGCTGGCAAAAGAAGATGCATTTCATGCTGACAAATCTCAAGGTGGTGTACGTTCTGAGTACTCCCATGCCCGAGGCTGTTGATAATGAAACTCTGGAACAGACGAGGAGGCGGATGAAGTGGGAGAACGATGACTACATATATCGTGGTCACATCTTAAATGGTATGTCTGATTCCCTCTTTGATGTGTATCAAAATGTAGAGTCTGCTAAGGAATTGTGGGATTCTCTCGAAGCCAAGTATATGGCAGAAGATGCCTCTAGCAAGAAATTTCTTGTTGGTAACTTTATCAACTATAAAATGGTTGATTCGAGGCCTGTCATGGAACAATACAATGAATTGTTGAGGATATTGGGACAGTTTTCCCAATATGATATGAAAATGGATGAATCTATTTCTGTTTCTAGTATTATCGATAAATTGCCACCTTCTTGGAAGGATTTTAAAAATAATCTGAAACACAAGAAGGAGGAACTGAACTTGGTCGAACTTGGAAGTGATTTCCAAATTGAACAGTCCATACGTGATATGGAAAAGAGTTCTGATGGTAATACTAAAAATGTGGTCGGTTCTTCTGTGAACATGGTGGAAGAGGGTGAATCCTCAAAGGCTGGTAAAGAGAAACGTAAGTTTCAAGGGAAACGGAAGTTTCAAGGTTATAACAGTAAGGATGGGAATAAGAAGCCCAAACTGACTTGCTGGAAGTGTGGCAAATCCGGGCACTTCAAGAAGGATTGTAAGTCTGGAAAGGGTGGAGGAAAAGGGAAAAACGAGGCTGGTCAAAATGGATCCAAGGATCCGGAAAAGCAATCAGGTTCGTCTTTTGTACCTAATGATCATTCGGTTGAGAATTATTATGCATCAATAATCTCTGAAGCATTTTATGTGCAGGATGATGATATCTCATGGTGGATTGATTCGGGTGCAACATGTCATGTATGCAAGGATCGTCAATGGTTCAAGGACTTTAAACCAATTGAAGATGGATCTTCCTTGAAGATGGGCAATGTTGCAACTGAACCAATCAAAGGAATAGGATCTGTTAGCCTAGTATTTACCTCTGGAAATTCGTTATTGTTAGAAAATGTTATGTATGTACCTGGAATTCGTAAAAACTTAGTTTCTGGTATTGTATTGAATAGTTGTGGCTATAAACAAGTATTAGAAAGTGATAAATACATTCTGTCAAGGCATGGTAATTTTATTGGCTTTGGTTATCTTTGTGGCATGTTTAGGTTGAATCTAGATGTCTCTTTTGTGAATAATTCTGTTTGCATGACCTCTTCAAGTATTGGTAATCATGTTAGTAAATCAGAATTGTGGCATGCTAGACTTGGACATGTTCATTATAAGAGATTAAAAGATATGTCGAAAATGAGTTTGATACCTGCTTTCGAGTTGAATAATGAAAGGTGTAAAACTTGCATGTTAACTAAAATAACTAGACAACCTTTCAATAAGAATGTAAATAAAGAAACTAAGGTATTAGAACTTATACATAGTGACTTGTGTGATTTTCATTCGACTCCATCACTTGGTAATAAAAAGTATGTAGTTACTTTTATTGATGATGCTACTAGATTTTGCCATGTCTATATATGTCATTCAAAAGATGAATCTCTTGATAAATTTAAAATCTTTAAGGAAAGTGTAGAGCTTTATCATGGTGTGAAGATTAAAACTCTTCGCACTGATAGGGGAGGTGAGTATTATGATCCAGCGTATTTTGAATCGACTGGTATAGTACATCAAACGACTGCTCCATATACACCACAACAAAATGGTGTAGTTGAAAGAAAGAATAGAACGTTGAAAGAAATGATTAATTCAATGTTGTGTTATTCTGGCCTAAGTGAAGGATTTTGGGGTGAGGCTATGTTAACAGCCTGTTATTTGTTGAATAGAGTTCCTAACAAAAGGAACAAGATTACCCCTTATGAACTTTGGCATAAGAAACCTCCAAAATTGAGTTATCTTAGAGTTTGGGGTTGTCGAGCAGTGGTAAGACTAACTGACCCTAAAATGAAAACCATAGGTCAAAGAGGCATAGATTGTGTGTTTCTGGGGTATTCAGAAAATTATGTTTGTTATAGGTTCTATGTCTTAGAACCTAATGACTATGTATATGTGCACTCTATTATTGAGTCAAGGGATGCTGATTTTGGCAATGAGGATAGATTCACGTCTATACCTAAACCTGGAGGCATGATTGCAAGGTCTAGTAACTCTGATGATGTTACTGGAAAGGTGATAGATACACCTCCTGAGGCTAGGGTAGAGCAAGAAAAGCTAAGTCCTTTGGAAATGATTTCCAATTGTACTTACTTGAAGGATCAAGAAATGAAATTAATTTTCAATATCAGTATTGCTTTACTATTGGTGATGATCCAAGGACCTACAAAGAAGCTATGGCTTCAAGAGATTCCGCTTTTTGGAAAGAGGCAATCCAAGAGGAGATGGATTCTATAATCCAAAATGGTACTTGGATACTGACTGATTTACCACCCGGTTGTGAAGCTTTAAATAGCAAATGGATCTTCAAAACGAAGATGAAGGTGGATGGAAGCATAGACAAGTATAAAGTCAGATTGGTTATCCAAGGCTTTAGACAAAGGGAAGGCATTGACTACTTTGATACCTATGCTCCTGTTGCTAGGATTTCCACAATTAGATTATTGTTAGCACTTGCTGCTATACATAATCTTGTAATTCACCAAATGGATGTTAAGACTGCCTTCTTGAATGGTGAATTAAAGGAAGAGATTTATATCAAACAACCAGAAGGCTTTGTCATGCCTGGTAATGAACATAAGGTTTGTAAGTTGGTAAAATCTCTTTATGGACTAAAGCAAGCCCCCAAGCAATGGCATCAAAAGTTTGATGACGTGGTGTTGTCGAATGGTTTTGTATTAAACCAAGCAGACAAGTGTGTATATAGCAAATTTGATGCTACCGGTAAAGGAGTTATCATTTGCTTATATGTAGATGACATGTTGATCTTTGGTACTGACCAAGATCAAGTTGATAAAACAAAAGAATTTTTGTCATCTAAGTTTGAAATGAAAGACATGGGGAAGGCTGATGTGATTCTTGGAATTAAGATCACACATGGAGAACAAGGAATTTCCATTTCTCAATCACATTATATTGAGAAAGTGTTGGAAAAGTTCAACTTCAAAGATTGTTCTTCAGTTAAGACTCCTTTTGATCCTAGTGCAAAACTCGTGCCTAATAAAGGAGTTGCTATGAATCAGCTTGAATATTCGAAGGCTATTGGATCACTAATGTATGCTATGATTAGTACTATGCAGTTGGAAAATTGAGTCGATATACTCATAATCCAAGTTTAATCCATTGGCAAGCAATGAATCGAGTATTTAAGTACTTAAAAGGAACAATGGATTATAAGTTGACTTATTCTAGATTTCCTTCTGTTCTTGAAGGTTATTCGGATGCAAGTTGGATCACCAATATGGAAGATCATTCTTCCACAAGTGGTTGGGTATTCCGTCTTGGAGGTGGTGCTATATGTTGGGCATCAAAGAAACAAACTTGTATAACAAATTCAACAATGGAATCGGAGTTTGTGGCATTAGCAGCAGCTGGTAAAGAGGCTGAATGGCTAAGAAATTTGATATATGAGATTCCATTGTGGCCTAAACCGATATCACCTATATCTATCAGATGTGATAGTGCTGCTACCTTGGCTAAGGCATATAGTCAAGTGTATAATGGAAAGTCAAGACACTTAGGTGTTAGACATAGCATGATTCGTGAACTTATTTTGGATGGTGTGATATCTGTGGAGTTTGTAAGAACTCATGACAACTTAGCCGATCATTTAACCAAAGGGTTAAGTAGAGATCTTGTGTACAAATCGGCTATAGGGATGGGATTAAAGTCCACTACAAATCTCTGATATTAAGATACCCAATTCCCATTTAGTATGACACTAGATGCAGAATTCAATGTGGAAAACTTAATGTTGGAGATTGGAACACATTTGAAAATCGTCCCAAGGTATGTGTTCGGACCTACAAGTTAAGGAGGTTGAATATATAGATTCTTAATAGTTCTTTTGAAAAATTGCAAATGTAGGTGCAAGAATAAAGGAGCTACCTATATAAGCATGAAGTTTAGCCGCTTCAAGAAGCTGGGACTTGGTTTCGATATGTTTATGAAGGATAAGGACATAGGCTAGTAAAATATAGTGTCAAGATAGAACTATTCATATGTAAACTTTTGTGTACATTATCTTCGTGTATTCAATGTGAGTTCCCAGGGTTCAATCCTTAGAGACACCCGGGGTATTCGAATATTTGGAATGTGTAATGTACTAATATAGAATTCAATCGTTACGATATTTCATTTATGCAAAAGTTTGAATGTTTGAGATGACTTGTTTTAGTTAATCAAGGATTGCACTAAAATAGGGGAGGATTGTTAGATATTTTAGTGTAATTGGATTAACTTGAATGATCGGTTATTGTTATAATGATACATCATTTATGTATGGAGGTGCGGAGTGCACGCTTATTTGAATTCGTTATAATATTAGGAGCGAAGCTCCTAGATAGATGAACGGGGGTCCGGGGGCAGCGCCCCCGGGTAGCGGGGTCCAAGGGGCGGCAGCCCCTGGCGGGGTCCAAGGGGCAGAGCCCCTGGCTGGGGTCGAATGTTTCATTGCACTGTTTCATCTTCTTCTTCTACTGATCATTTTCTGGTTCAATATCATCGAAAATACAAACATATGATCTTCTAATATTCTGAATTTTATCCGATCAAACATTTTGGTTGAACCCCGAAATTGATTTGATCTGAAAGTGATAAACACGACTTTCAGATATCCGGTTTTTGTTTCTCTGTTTTATATCTCCCTAACACATGGGGAACCAACGGTTCCCTCATTCACTGGACATATAACGTTGGTATAATCACTCATTATATCTTATGCTTTCATTTTAACATGAACTAAACGCGATCGTTACACATGAATCGTAAGAGCATCATGACATATATATTATTAGTTTCATGTTGTGATCAATTTTATGAGGAGCAAAAGTTACATTTTTAGTGCAATAGATTGACTTCATAAGTTCAGACAAGTATTCTCAAGTTCTCACAAAAAATGTGGTGCGTATATAATTTGTTTTTTTACGCAATATGATGGTGATTTGAGTAGGTGGAGCAAAGAACGTCTCGAAGGAGATAGTCGAAGGCATCGACGAGAAGAAGAAATCGATCACGTACAAGGTGATTGAAGGAGATCCATTGAAATTGTATAGTGAATTCAAAATAAAATGTGATGTGGAAAGCAATGGACATGATAACATAGTTACCTACACCTTGGAGTACAAGAAAAGGAACGGCCAATCGCTGGAGCCTACCGGATTCATGGATTTACTCGTTCATCAGTTCTCCAAAGAGATTGAAGAATGCAACCGCCGCCTCCGGCCCAATTAACACTACCATCCTATCGAAAATTACTAAATAAGGCCAGTTGAGATTATAACAATGCCATGTAATAAAATGATGCTATCAGTTTCTAATTAAGTCCAATTAATCCAAGCGTTTACTTGTACGTGACGGTTGCATATGGATATGTTATTAAAGTTCCATATTAGTAGTGGAGTATATTCTCACGTTGCGTTATATTGCTAACTCATCCTTAATGGTGTTAAAGTTCCATATTAGTGGAATATATTCTCAGATTGCGTTATATTGCTAACTCACCCTTAAATTGCTAAGTACGATTAAATGATAGACATTGGATCATTAAATCGACCCATAAGATCATTAAACCACGAGTATCAATACAGTGTACAAAAAATGTCAATTGTATTACTGTTAATTAAAAAAAATTATAACTAACTTTTAAAAAATATCTCAAAACTTTAAATGCATATAACTATCTCGGTTTAAATTATTTTTTTTACACAACATATATCAAATTAAAGATAATTTTATAAGTATTCCAACTAGTTCTAGATAAGTATATTTCGATGTCAAAATTTGATAATATTTTCATGAATTTTCATATAATTCGTGCAGCAAATTACGTTAATGCAACTTGCAAAATATGTCAATATAATACATGGATGATGTCAATATAAAACCATATTTACGTTTTCATGTATTCGTGTTGACATATTTAATACACTATATTGTAAAATAAGTTTTCAAAAGGACTTTACTCTCTTTCCATTTTATTTATTTATTAATATCAATTTTGTAAAATCAGTTTTCAAAATGAAACATATAGCTCCTAAAATCAAATTACAAATGTACAATGAAGATAATAGTACAAATTTTCTTACGAATACTCTTGCTACAAAAATAAAGGGAATAAGAAACAAAATAATAATATAAGTTTGCTTACAAAATACTCTTGCTACAAATTTTCTTACAAATACTCTTGCTACAAAAAGATAATGGTACCAATTTTCTTACAATCGAATTAGAAATGAAACGTTTGCTTTTTCACATATATTTTTAAAAAATAATACTCCCTCTGTCCCATTAGAAATGCAACGTTTTCCTTTTTGGGTTGTCCCACTAAAAATGAAACGTTTCCTAAAATGGAAACATCACTCTCTCTACTTTTCCCTCTCTCTTACTTTACTCTCTCTTCATTAACTCACAAAACAACACTTGCATAAAATCCTGTGCCGGAAACCAAATGTTTCATATTTATTGGGACGGAAGGAGTAATAAATAGTTAAAGTAGAGAAAAAATAAAGTAAAAAAGAGAATAATATAAAGAGGACTCTCATCTACATGATTATCTCTCTTACTTTACTTTTTCACCAAACGTTGCATATTTAATGGGACGGTCTACTCCAAAACTCATAGGTTGAGGTTGTAATTTCGCAATCTGAATACCAAACAAGCAAAACGGGTTAGCCCATTAGGATTGACGGGTTAAACGGATTGGACCGAACGAATTGCGGGTCAACCTGACGGGTTGTAGTTTTTAATAAAAAAATACTACTCTCTCCGTCCTTAATAATTCGTCACCATTTGACCCGTCACAGATTTTAAGAAATGTACTGTAATAGAAAGTGCATTAAAAAAGTTTGAGTACTACTTTTATATACTGTATTAGTTTTATACTCCCTCCGTCTCACTTTAGGAGTCCCGATTTATCATTTTTTTGGTGTTCCACTTTAGGAGTCTCGGTTGGAATATTCCATAAATGGTAATAAGCCCTACATTCTACTAACTTTTTTTCACTCACAATTAATTATAAAACTAATATTTAAAAGTAGAACTCACATTCCACTATCTTTTTTTCACCAACTTTCCTTTACATTTCTTAAAACTCGTGTCGAACTCAAATGGGACTCCTAAATTGGGACGGAGAAAGTAATAAAAATGTGAGTGAGAATGTGTTAGTGGAATATGAGGTTCACTACCAAAAATGGTAAAAGTGAAAGTTGATAAATTTTTAGGGACGGACACAATTGGAAATAAGTGACAAATTTTCAGAGACGAATGGAGTAAGTTTTAGTATTTTTCTTGTACTTTTGGATTTCATATGCCACAATTTACTCGGTTCCACACTACCAACTTTCAAGTTCCATATTGTCACATCTTCCGTCGTTCCATTATCCACCACCATTGGTTTATCACCGCCAAAACCAATTAAGACAAAATTAAAAATTATCTCATCAAAATCTCAATATATTTATCGTTTTAACAATGATTTATTAGTAAGATGTGTTTTTTAAATTTTATAAAGGATTGATTATGATAAATGCCAAAATAATGACACAAAGACAACCTTAATTCAAATTGATTAATTTTATTTTGATTTATCTTTGTTTATGTTATAGTTGATCAAGATGAAAGACTCGTATGCAACTATTATTGAGGAAAACCATGAAAATTTGAAGATTTTATGTGATTTCACAATTAAGAAAGAGAAAAACATCTAAAATTATACTTCATTCGTCCCACAAAAGATGTAACACTTTCCTTTTTAGTTTGTCCCACAAAAGATGTCACATTTCCCTTTTGGAAAAAGTTCTCTCTCACATAAATATAAAAATTATATTTTCTCTCTCCATTTAACACATAAAATAAAACCTCCTAAAATCTTATATCGTCCCACAAGTGTGACATCTTTTGTGGGACGAAGGGAGTACTCCGTATTACAAAGGAAAATTTTGAAACCAGAGATTGTTTTCGAAAGCTTTTTGGCCCGAATAGCCCGATGGATTAGTCTGAAACCTGGTAGGAAAGGATAAGGGTTAGTGTTGCAAATTTATAACCTGAAAAATTCATAACTTAAATGATGTGCACCTAAGGCCATCCGCAATGCTGTCTCTTATCCGTCTCTTAACCGTCTCATCTCTTCACTATTCATGGGCCCCACTGTACTTTTCAGCTCATCTCTTAACTAAGAGACAACACCTGCATCCCTCCATCTCTTAACCATCTCTTAACTATTCATTCAATTTCATTTTTTATTTTTAATTCCAACAAATTCAATTAATAAAAAACACACTTCATTATAAATAAAATAAGATTACAATTTAAATACCTAAAAAAATAAAAAAGACATAATAAAAAAACTAGAAATTACAAATTGCACACTTAAACTCAAATAAAAAAAAATGGAGGCAAAGAAGCAGAAGAAGGAGTTCTCTAGTGACGATCATCTAACGGTTGCCAAATTTTGCCCAAATGTGCTCCATTAGATCCTCCTGGAGTTGGGCGTGAGCGGTAGAATCACGTGTCCTTGCCCGAATACACAACCGCTCTTGCAAAGACGGATGCACTCCCGTTCGAGGCGGACTACTTGCGGTTGAGCTTCCCGGGGTTTCAGGGTCGAACCAATTTCCCGCCTCAGGTCCTTCGTCGGCGACAATCATGTTGTGCAAGATTATGCACGTATACATGATGTCGACCATATTCTCCATAAACCACTGTCGAGCGGGGCTTTGATAATGTTCCATCGAGCTTGGAGGACCCCGAACGCTCTCTCCACATCCTTGCGAGCAGACTCTTGCTTCTGCGCAAAAAGAGACTGCTTTTCGTCCGCAGGCCTGTTGAACGTCTTCACGAAGGTTGGCCACTTCGGATAGATGCCGTCGGCAAGATAGTATCCCATTTTATACTGGCGATTGTTAGCGACGAAGTTGATGGCCGGCGCTTTACCATTCGGAACTTCAGCGAAGAGGTCGGAGTTGTTGAGCACGTTGACGTCGTTGTTCGAGCCTGGGACCCCGAAATACGCATGCCAAATCCATAGCTCGGTAGTCGGCGACGGCCTCGAGTATAACGGTGGGGTGGGTGCCTTTGTGGCCGCTCGTGTATGACCCCCTCAACGCCACAGGGCAATTCTTCCATTGCCAATGCATGCAATCGACACTCCCGAGCATCCCGGGGAATCCGTGCACTTGTTCGTGAAGACGGAGCAGAAACTGACAATCCGCGGTGGTTGGCTTCTTCAGAAATTCGGCGGTGAAGGCTGCCCGGACGCCTTTGCAAAAGTTCAGCAAACAAAGTCACCTAGTGGATTCTCCGACGTGCGGGTATTCGTCGAACGACATCCGCCGTTTGTCCAGTAACAAGGGCGGATCGCCGCAGTACATTTCTGGAGCGTCGTGTGGCTAGGACGGCTAAGAACTCTTCCCGTGCCGCCAATGTACTCGCGATATGCAAAAATAGCGGGCGTGACATACGGAAACGGCGACGGAAGTAGATATCTCCCCACACCGGGTACGGACTGAAGTAATCACGTTCCAACCTTGCGGCGGCTTCCTCCTTCCTACGGTGGATGTATGTCCGGCGTCGCCTAGGAGGTGCGGCGGCTTCCTCCTTCCTACGTCGATCTTCTTCTAGCGATTCTTCCATTATTCGACGCATTTGCTCAAATGGATCCATAATTGATTAAATTTGGGAGAAGAAAAAAATAAAGGAATGATTTTATAGAAGTGATAAAAGAAGAGGGTTTAAATTAGTTAATACCTAGGTAAACTCGTTTACGCAGCTTATT